>NC_069500.1:121286790-121639290 GCF_027579735.1 Bombina bombina
TGCTTGCTTGTGGTGACATCTCTCCTAACCCTGGCCCTGCAGCAATCACCACACTCATACACTCTTGCTCAGTCCCCCACAATACAAACTCAAGGTCACGCGATCCCAACAATCTTATCTCCATTAACCCACAGCGCTTATCCCCTCTCTTTTCTTGTGCCCTCTGGAATGCACACTCTGTCTGTAACAAACTTACAACTGTACACGACCTGTTTGTTTCTAACGCTTTCAATCTTCTAGCAATTACTGAAACCTGGCTTTCTTCCTCTGACACTGCTTCCATTGCTGCTCTAACGCACGGCGGTCTCCACTTTAGCCACACACCTAGGCCAGGTGAGAGACATGGTGGCGGTGTTGGAATCTTACTGTCCCCTTCCTGCTCCTATCAGCATCTCCATCCTCATCCATCTCTCTCCTTCTCCTCCTTTGAAGTCCATTGCATCCGCATTTTCTCCCCCCTCTCCCTCAAGGTGGCAGTTATCTATCGCCCCCCTGGACCAACCTCCCAATTCCTCGACAACTTTGCTGCCTGGCTTTTTCACTTTCTCTCTACAAATACACCTGCTCTAATCTTAGGGGACTTCAACATCCCCATTGATAACCCATCTACCCCTGCTGTCTCTAAACTTCTCTCACTCACAAATTCCTTTAGTCTTTCACAATCCACCCTATTCCCTACTCACCGTGACGGACACTCTCTTGATCTGGTATTCTCCTACCTCTGCGCCCCTTCTGATGTCACCTGTCGCCCATTTCCCATCTCAGACCACCATCTGCTCACCTATAATCTCAATGTACAGGCTAAACCTATTTCTACCCCTCGCCTCCGCACCTGTAGAAATCTGCACACTGTGGATCCTCTCCAACTTTCTAAACTTATTCAAAAACACCTTCCCCACACTTCCATGGTATCCTGCCCTGACCTTGCTACAGACCACTATAACAATACTCTTTCCTCTGCACTCGACACCCTTGCTCCTCCACAAATACGCAAAACCCCACGTCGTCAGCTCCAGCCCTGGCACTCTCAGCAAACACGCTATCTACAAAAATGCTCCCGTGCTGCTGAACGTGCCTGGAGGAAATCCCGCTCTGAACACGATTTCCTACACTATAAGTTCATTCTTTATTCTTACTCTTCTGCCCTTCACTTAGCCAAGCAAAACTACTTCTCTTCTCTCATATCTTCTCACTCCTCAAACCCTAAACGTCTCTTCTCCACTTTCAACACTCTCCTCTATCCACCTGCACCACCCCCCTCATCTGACTTTAGTGCTCAAGACTTGGCAGATTACTTTTTCAACAAAACACTTACCATCAGAAGCAACATCCCACCACAAGACTGCAACCTTTCAACTGCACCCCCGTCACCCCCTCCAACACTCTCAGTACCTTCCCCCCAACCACTGAGAATGAAGTGAGTTCCCTAATATCTTCCTCACACCTCACTACATGCCCCCTTGACCCTATCCCTTCACATCTAATACCCTCTCTGTCCTCTACCCTCACCCCAGCTCTTACTCACATATTCAACCGATCCCTTACTACTGGTTCATTTCCATCATCATTCAAACATGCAAAGGTCACCCCCATCCTCAAAAAACCCTCCCTCGACCCCAATTCTCCTGCAAACTACCGCCCCATATCACTACTTCCGCTAGCTTCTAAAGTCCTAGAAAAACTAGTTTTCGATCGCCTAACACACTTCCTATCCTCCAACTCACTGCTTGACCCCCTGCAATCTGGCTTCCGTCCCCAACACTCAACTGAGACTGCCCTCACCAAGGTTGCGAACGATCTTCTTTCTGCTAAAAACAATGGCCACTATTCTATACTTATCTTACTTGACCTGTCTGCTGCCTTTGACACTGTTGACCATCCCCTCCTCTTACGGACTCTCAGCTCCCTTGGACTCTGTGACATTGCCCTCTCCTGGATCCACTCTTATCTCTCTAATAGATCCTTTTCTGTCTCATTTGCTGGTGACTCATCCTCTCCACTGCCTCTGCCTGTTGGAGTACCTCAAGGCTCTGTTCTAGGCCCTCTACTCTTCTCTATTTATACTTCCTCGCTGGGTCAACTTATTAGTAGCTATGGCTTCAACTATCACCTCTATGCTGATGATATTCAGATCTACCTATCCACCCCTGCACTCTCTCCGTCTGTCCTTTCCCACATCAGCAGCTGCTTATCTGGCATTTCTTCCTGGATGGCCTCTCACCACCTAAAAATCAACATGTCCAAGACTGAGCTTCTTCTAATCCCCCCCCCCAACTAATTCTACTCCAGTTTCTAACTTTACTATCACTGTCGGTGACACCACTATCTCCCCATCACCCCAAGTCTGCTGCCTTGGAGTTACACTCGACTCCAATCTGTCCTTCATACCCCACATCCAATCGCTCTCTTCATCCTGTCGCAACCACCTACGCAATATCTCCAAAATCCGTCCTTTTCTGAGCGCTGAAACTACTTAACAGCTAATCCATTCCCTAGTAATTTCCCGGCTTGACTACTGTAACAACCTACTAACTGGCCTTCCTCTCTCCCACCTCTCCCCCCTTCAATCCATCCTAAATGCCTCTGCTAGGCTAATCCACCTCTCCCGACGCTCTGTATCTGCCACACCCCTCTGTGAGTCCCTTCACTGGCTCCCCATTCACAGCAGAATTAAATTCAAAATTCTCACTTTGACCTACAAAGCCCTTACCAATGCAGCCCCCCCATACCTGTC
Source organism: Bombina bombina (assembly GCF_027579735.1). Taxonomy (NCBI): domain Eukaryota; kingdom Metazoa; phylum Chordata; class Amphibia; order Anura; family Bombinatoridae; genus Bombina; species Bombina bombina. The sequence continues at coordinate 121,289,525 of NC_069500.1, forward strand.
CTCACTCATCAACAAATATACTCCAGCCCGTCCCCTAAGATCCAACAACGATCTACTCCTTGCCTCTTTTACCATCACCTCCTCTCATGCTAGACTACAGGACTTCTCTCGTGCGGCACCAACCCTCTGGAACGCACTTCCTCGTGCTGTCAGACTTTCCCCCAACCTCTCCTCCTTTAAACGCTCCCTAAAGACCTTCTTGTTCAGGGAAGCCTATAACCAAATCAGTAACTAATGAATTCCACTTGCCTAATAGTTGCCCTCATCTAACTTCACACTAACATCACTCCCACCTTTGCAGTCCCCACCTCCTGTTTCTCACCCTCCTACCCATTTAGATTGTAAGTTCCCACGGGAACAGGGCTCCCAATTCCTCCTGTATTTGTTTGTTAAATTTTGTCTGGTGTCTCATATTGTACTGCCCTTTTATCTTTGTTACCTATGAACAGCGCTGCGGAATCTGTTGGCGCTTTATAAATAAAGAATAATAATAATAATATATATATATATATATGTATGTGTGTGTATATATATATATATATATATATATATATATATATATATATATATATATATATATATATATATACACTCTCAAAGTCTAAAGTAGCACAGCATTTTTAAATGACTTCATGGGTTCATCTGCATCTATGTTTCATATTTACTCTCTCACTTGTAAAATGTGGTGAAGTATAATTACTTAGGCATCTGTGTTACCTCTCTAACATGTCTTTCTTAATCTAGTTTCTTGAGAGAGAGAGAGAGAGAGAGAGAGAGAGAAAAAAAAAATAAAAAAAAAAAAAATATATATATATATATATATATATATATATAATATTTTTTAAATGATGATGGTCGGCTGTATTGATGAGCTAACCAGCACTAGTTACAGCAATCAGAAGGCGGGAAATACAAAATAAGTTTTTACTGCCTTTGCGTCTGAGTCTGTGTCACAGATTCAGAGCATCTCATCTGTACGGTAAGCAGTTTATATGGGCGGACTGGGCTGCAAACAGTGGTGAATTATGGGCCGTGAGGGTGTAGCTGCAGCCAGCATGTGTACACTCTTCAACTGTTTGTTACCTTATTACATTCCCGTTTGTGGGAGCGGGGCTGTATATGTGCAAGGGTTCCTACCAGCGCAACTTTTAACTATTTCCTTTTATACACTCTTCGACTGAAACTTTAGTATCCATGTCTTTAACGACCACCTTGTATTAAACAATGTCTCCTTCCTCCCTGGTTTGCCCTTCACTTTGCCTCTCTTCTGAGTGCCGTGCTGCCAGCTCCCATGTGAGACAGCACACACACTGGCACAGGAATAATTTACAGCCAAGAGGAGACGGTAAGGGAGGCAGGGTGGCTTGTTTTGTAAAGCTGATATAAGTAAGGGACAAGGGGCCTGTGTATAGTAGTAACAGTTTAGCAGATTATATAATCTAGTATTTAAGTTATTTATGCAATACGATTGCATACATATTTCACCTCATTGATATACATTCATGTGATAAATAAGGGGCCAAATAACAAAAAAATGTAAAACAAATTGGCATAGCTTTGCTGCTTTGTGCTTAAAGGGATATGGCTGCACCTCACTGACGAGGCCCAAAGGAGGCTGAAGCGATCGTTAGGGGTTGCCGTTTCCCTTGTTAAGAGGAGAATTGCCTTGTATTTCGCTGCTGGACTGACCTTGTTAGGCAGTATCAGACTGATATATTTCAGGAACAAACCACTGTTTGTTGTTTGTTCCTGGCAGACTGCTTCTCTTTCTGTTTATATTTGTATTATGACCCTGGGGAAAGTCTCCCTAGGGGGAAACCAAACATGAACTCCTTGCCCAATGTGCTTAGAGGAATATGGCTGCACCTCACTGATGAGGCCCAAAGGAGGCCGAAACGATTGTCTAGGGTTGCAGTTTGCCTTGTTCAGAAGAAAATTGCCTGGTATTTTGGAGCTGGACTGATTTTGTTATGCAGGATCAGACTGATATATTTCAGGAAGTTTTCCTCTGTGAAAAGCAAAATTTGGCAAAAAGAAGCTACTCCCTGGTGGTAACTGTGCCATACAAAAAGCCACTGAGCTGTTGATCATTTCTGGCAGACTGCTTTTCTCTCTGTTTTGCTGCAATTTTAGCTTGGTTGTGAATCAAATCTTTGCAGCACCCATCCACGGGTTAAAGTAAATGGAGCAAAGATAACTGTAAAACTCTGTAATGTTCACTTTACATTTCAAGCACAATTACTAATACATTTGAACAAATGTGTGCAAAATAAAATAACAGAATTTGGAGAAATTTTACTAACAATTTTTAACAGCAGTTTGTAATTAATAATACAAATTTCTTTTTTTTTTTTTTATTTAACTTTATTATATCATATAAGTAAAGAAGAAAAAAATATAAAAGAAGAAAAATAACAAATGATGAATAGTGACATTAGAGATGACAATCAATGGTTACAAGGCCAATCTTCAGAGGACAAAAAAAAAAGAAGTAATAAGCTATACAGCAATGGATAAGCCTCAAATCCCCCCCCCCCCCAAAAAAAAAGGCCAAAGGGGGGGAACCCCTATTACTCTCCCCTCGCTCTTCCTCCCTCTCTCCATTATTTCAATTGGGTGTTAGTAATTTGTAGCACCTATCCACGGGTTAAAGTCAATGGAGAAAAGATAACTGTAATATCCGTAATGTTCACTTTACATTTCAAGCACAATTACTAATACATTTGAACAAATGTGTGCAAAATAAAATATAACAGAATTTGGAGAAATTTTCTAACAATTTTTAACAGCAGTTTGCAATTAATAATACAAATTTCTATTTGATACCAACAAAGAAAATATTTTATTAGGGCCATACATCATTAGAGATTTTGTGAATGTATAATGTGTCGCTTAATATAATGGAAATGCTTTTAAAAATTATACAGTATATGATACTCACACACACATATATATATATATATATATATATTCTCTCTCTATACTATATATATCTAGTGATTGAAGTGAGTGAGAGAGGGGGAGATTGTATGAGACAGAGGGTGAGGGAAGGTGCGAGTGTATGAGAAAGAGGGGGAGAGTGTGAGAGAGCGGATTAGTGTGAGAGAAAGATTGAGTGTGTGTGAAAAAGAGAGGGTGGAGAGTGTGTGAGAGAGCGGATGAGAATGAGATACAGGAGGAGAGTGTGAGAGAGAGGAGGAGAGTGTGTGAGAGAGTGGGAGGAAGTGTGAGTGAAAGGTGGGAGAGTGAGTAGGAGAGAGGGGGAGAGTGTGTGAGAGAGGAGAAGAGTGTAAGATACAGGATGAGTGTGTGTGTGTGATAGAGGAGAGGGTAAGAGAAAGGGAGAATGTGTGAGAGAAGGGAAGAGTGTGTGAGAGAGGAGGGGAGTGAGAGGTAGAGTGTGTGTGTGAGAGAGAGGGAGGGAGTATGAGAGAGGAAAGTGTGTAAGAGAAAGGGGGAGAGTGTGTGTAAGAGAGAGGGAGAGAGTGTAATAGAGAGAGGTGAGTATGTGAGAGAAATAGGTGAGTGTGTGTGAGAGAGCGGGAGAGTGTGAGAGAAGAGGAGACTGTGAGTGTGTGATAGAGGGGGGGAGAGTTTGTGTGCGATAGAAGGGGAGAGTGCGAGTTTGTGTGAGAGAGTAGGGAAGTGTGTGAGGGGGAGAGTGTGTGTGAGAGAGGGAGAGTCTAAGAGAGGTGGAAAGTGTGTGAGAGAGACTGTGTGAATGTTAATGTGCGAGTTTGTATATGTGTGTTATTACTTTTATAACATTTTCAAGTCTTACTACATTCAACTTAAAGTGCTGTTTTTATCACCTTGCCAAAAATGTGCAGACAAACAAATGTGCACACACTGCTAAAAAAAATTAGAAGGAACATGGATTGCGTTTTACTACCTTTACAATATTTTCAAGTTTGACTACGTGCAAAAACAGCGAGCACACATTTTAGTCACTTGAACACAAATTGCACAGGTCGAAAAATTTTCCACACACTGCTCAAAAACTTAAAGGGAACAATGGTGTAGTAGTTGTGTTATTTCTATTGAATGATTTTGTTTTTGCTACTAAGTTACCAATAAAACACAGGTTTTTTTTTTCACAGCTTGTCCTTATTAAGTTTATGTCACACTTTCAAGAACATCCCTAGGTAGACAAACTGAACTAAGATGGGTGCCCTTAGTGAAATTGAACTATGAAGTTGTAAAAAATGCCTTCCTGATATAAGTATTAATAAGTATAAATAAGTATTAATTTACCATAGTAATTGATACTAGGGCCAGATTATGAGTGAAGCGCAAATTAACGCTTCTGCTCGAGCGTTAATTGCGCTAGAAGTAAGCTTTTTGCACTCGTTGGGTTGCACTTGTATTACAAATTACAAATTGAAAGTAAACTCGAAATGAAAATATGAATATTTCATGTTCCAATGTTCTGCACATAGCAGAATATGTTCTATTTGTTCATTAATAAATATTTTTACATATATCTGATATTTTTGGTACAATATATAGGTATACCTATATATATATTATACTTTTTAAATGTATTTTTGATGTGTTTTGTGACACTTTTTAGTTTCATGAAACAGTTAACCAGAGCTCTAAAGTTGCGGTAATCATTCTAGTACAAATCGCAATTGCGCTCAAGCGATCATATTTACTATAAATTGATAATACAAGCGATAAACCCCTTATCACTCGAGCGCAAACATTTGCACACCACTCGTATTCTGGCCCTAAATTTGGCAAAGAGCACTAATTACTTGTTTAACACTTGAGGACTTGCTGATTGTCTATGTATCAGAATTATTACCTGATGTGATCTACAGTAGCGGACCTACCCAACAGAGGGCCCTGGTGCAAACATTTTTGGGGGCCCTTAACCCTTTGAGTGCTAAGCACTTTCCCACCTGGGTGCTAAGATTTTTTTAAGGTTTTTTTATTTTTTGAACAAATTTTTTTTTAACTTTTTTAACTTTTTTTTCAGACTCCCAAGACTTACACTGTTGGAATAAAATGGTGGGTCTTGGGGGCCTGTACCTGCTTAGATGCCTGAGATACAGGCTTCTAAGCAGCATGCCCCCCTGCTCCTATACTTAACATTGTTAAGTATAAATAAAGTTGCACGGTGACGTCATCACGTTATTACGCGTGACGTCACCACGCAAAACGGGAATGCCTATCACCCTACAGGCACGATTGCCGGGGTGGGAGCCCCCAGATCTCCCTCAAGATGGGAGAGTGCTAGTGACGGCTCTGAGCCGTAATTAGCACCAGAGTGGGAAACACTGTGACGACTCAGAACCGTCATTAGCACTCAAAGGGTTAAAGGTAACTCAGTAGTAAGCAATTGTATTAATTGATAGATAGCTAGATAGATAAATATACCTGCACTAATCAGTCTCCCCTGCATTGGGATTGTACACATTCTGCACACGCTTTTTTATAGACTGGCTGCTATTGCCCCCCCCCCCCAAGCACCTGGGCACTGGTGCCACCTCACCTGCTGCACCAATGGTAGGTCCGCCCCTGGTGTTCTGTATAATTATGTTTTCAATTCTGTTTTGATTGTGATGGATTTAATTAATTAAATTAATTAAAAAAATGCATTTTTTAAACCAACTTTGTAACTATTATCAAATAGAAATCAGTTTTGCAAGAACGTTATACATTTGCAAGAGCACTATTTGCTGCCATAAAGTGCTCTAGATACCTACCTAGGTTTCTCTTCAACAAGGAATACAATGGGAACAAAGCAAATTTAATGATAGAAGTAATTTAAAAGTTTTTTTTTTAAAATTGTATGCTCTTTCTGAATCCCAATTTGTTTGGGGGGGGGGGTTCATATCCCTTTAAAAAGGGAGACATATGTACATTAGCAATTGTTTTTTTTTTTTTGGTGTCATGTCCCTTGGGGCAAAGCTGTAGGTGTTCAGTAGACAGAGTTAGGGGAGTCATTGATGATGTCAGGAGGGACAGTGGGCGGGGTTGGGGCTTTTCTAAAGAACCAATCATTTTGTGAAGTGAGATGGTCAGGAGCTCTGTTGTAGATTTATCTAATAATTCATGACTCTGAAATGTAAATTTTTTCACCACTTTGCATTTAACATTTTTTACTACGGATTTGCTCACAAAACTATTTAAGATTTTTTTTCCCCGTACATTCCAAAGTTTCAAGCACACTACACTATAGCTGCACTACTGTTCAACTACATATAGGTCTTTTTGTACAGAAAGATACATAGAAAAAACATGTAATATAAAATATGTTTAATATATATTATAAAATCAGTTACATACTTTTTAAACATAGTTGTGCCTTCAAGTGTTGGAACTGTTATATATGCTATGCCAAATCTGAGCACAAGATGGAGCCAGTGTTATCGTATATGTACAATTATCCCTGATATGTTTCTTTCTGTAAATACAATATATACACCGGCAGGGGTATTTCTAGTGTATTTGAAAATAAAGTTGAGTTTCAGTGCCCCAAATCTGTTTTCAGACGGAAAAAAACCCCTAAAAATAAAATCCCCTCTCCAGCAATCTTTTTATCTGCAGCACCAAGAGAATAAAAAACAGCACAGTAAAATAAAGTAAAACAAAATAAAAACAAGCTGTTCTCAAACCAGCCTTGCATAGTACCTGTTGCACAAAACAATTATACATGAGCACATTAGTTTTAAAAAAGTATTAACTATCTTGTTTATAAATTATTTCAGGTTATTACTGGCAAACCTAAGCTTTTTTACATTAGATAACTGTTGCTCTCTGTATTCAATAAAAGGTAATGCTCATTTTTACTAAATTTCTTACTTTTTTATACATTAATTGCCTACATCTGGGGCGCGATCCGATATAGATCGCAGTTTGCGGCGCAAGCGAGGGAACCGGCGTCGCCCGCAGTTTCAGCTCGCAACTCGAGCTATCCCATATAGGTCGCCGTCAGATGCTAACGTGCCGTAAGTCGGATAAACCAGCGATGTCCAGAAATCTGCGTAAGTACAAATTTCTGGCGTCGCCAGTGACTTGCGGCACGTTAGAAACTGCCGGCGCCTATAAAACCTGACTAAAGTCTAAAACACCCGCACTGTCTAACACGCCTCCCTAACATAGCCCGACAAGTCTAACACGCCTCCCTAACATAGCCCACACTGTCTAACCCTCTATCCGCTATCCCCCCTCACTAGCCTAACAATAAAAAAGCTATTAACCCCTAAACCGCCGCTCCCGTACCCCGCCGCAACCTAATAAAGTTATTAACCCCTAAACCGCCGCTCCCGTACCCCGCCGCCAGCTATATTATATCTATAACCCCCTAAAGTGAGCCCCTAACACCGTCGCCATCTATATTAATATTATTAACCCCTAATGTAAGCCCCTTACACCGCCGCCATCTCTATTAAAATGATTAACCCCTAATTTAATCTACCTACCCCGCCGCCAGCTATATTATCTATATTAACCCTAAGTATATTATAGTTAATATAGTTATTACATTATATATATTAACTATATTAACCCTAATTATATTAGGGTTAATATAGTTACTATAGTATTTATATTAACTATATTAACTCTATCTAACCCTAACACCCCTAACTAAATTTATATTAAATTAATCTAATTCATTTATAAACTAAAATATTCCTATTTAAATCTAAATACTTACCTATAAAATAAACCCTAAGATAGCTACAATATAATTAATAATTACATTGTAGCTATGTTAGGGTTAATATTTATTTTACAGGTAAATTGTTAATTATTTTAACTAGGTATAATAGATATTAAATAGTTATTAACTATTTAATATCTACCTAGTTAAAATAATTACCCAATTACCTGTAAAATAAATCCTAACCTAAGTTATAAATACACCTACACTATCAATAAATTTAATAAACTACAAACATCTATCTAAAAATACAATTAAATTAACTAAACTAAATTACAAAAAAAAACAAACACTAAATTACAAAAAATAAAAAAAAGATTACAAGATATTTAAGCTAATTACACCTATTCTAAGCCCCCTAATAAAATAATAAACCCCCAAAATAAAAAAAATTCCCTGCCCTATTCTAAATTAAACAAATTTCAAAGCTCTTTACCTTACCAGCCCTTAAAAGGGCCTTTTGTGGGGCATGCCCCAAAGAATTCAGCTCTTTTGCATACAACAAATACAATCCCCCCCCCCCATTACAACCCACCACCCACATACCCCTATTCTAAAACCACCCAAACCCCCCTTAAAAAAGCCTAACACTACCCCCCTGAAGATCTCCCTACCTTGTCTTCACCACACCGGGCCGAACTCCTGATCCGATCCGGGCGATGTCTTCCTCCAAGCGGCAAAGAAGAATTCTTCCTCCGGCGATGTCTTCCTCCAAGCGGCAAAGAAGAATTCTTCCTCCGGCGACGTCTTCCTCCAAGCGGCAGCAAAGTCTTCATTCTTCCGGCGGCATCTTCAATCTTCTTTCTTCGCTCCGCCGCCGCGGAGCATCCATCCTGGCCGACTGCTGTACTTGGAATGAGGTACCTTTAAATGACGTCATCCAAGATGGCGTCCGCCGAATTCCGATTGGCTGATAGGATTCTATCAGCCAATCGGAATTAAGTTAGAAAAATCTGATTGGCTGATTGAATCAGCCAATCAGATTCAAGTTCAATCCGATTGGCTGATCCAATCAGCCAATCAGATTGAGCTCGCATTCTATTGGCTGTTCCGATCAGCCAATAGAATGCGAGCTCAATCTGATTGGCTGTTCGGATCAGCCAATCGGATTGAACTTGAAGAATGAAGACTTTGCTGCCGCTTGGAGGAAGACGTCGCCGGAGGAAGAATTCTTCTTTGCCGCTTGGAGGAAGACATCGCCGGAGGAAGAATTCTTCTTTGCCGCTTGGAGGAAGACATCGCCCGGATCGGATCAGGAGTTCGGCCCGGTGTGGTGAAGACAAGGGAGGGAGATCTTCAGGGGGGTAGTGTTAGGCTTTTTTAAGGGGGGTTTGGGTGGTTTTAGAATAGGGGTATGTGGGTGGTGGGTTGTAATGGGGGGGGGGGATTGTATTTGTATGCAAAAGAGCTGAATTCTTTGGGGCATGCCCCACAAAAGGCCCTTTTAAGGGCTGGTAAGGTAAAGAGCTTTGAAATTTGTTTAATTTAGAATAGGGCAGGGAATTTTTTTTATTTTGGGGGTTTATTATTTTATTAGGGGGCTTAGAATAGGTGTAATTAGCTTAAATATCTTGTAATCTTTTTTTTATTTTTTGTAATTTAGTGTTTGTTTTTTTTTGTAATTTAGTTTAGTTAATTTAATTGTATTTTTAGATAGATGTTTGTAGTTTATTAAATTTATTGATAGTGTAGGTGTATTTGTAACTTAGGTTAGGATTTATTTTACAGGTAATTGGGTAATTATTTTAACTAGGTAGATATTAAATAGTTAATAACTATTTAATATCTATTATACCTAGTTAAAATAATTAACAATTTACCTGTAAAATAAATATTAACCCTAACATAGCTACAATGTAATTATTAATTATATTGTAGCTATCTTAGGGTTTATTTTATAGGTAAGTATTTAGATTTAAATAGGAATATTTTAGTTTATAAATGAATTAGATTAATTTAATATAAATGTAGTTAGGGGTGTTAGGGTTAGATAGAGTTAATATAGTTAATATAAATACTATAGTAACTATATTAACCCTAATATAATTAGGGTTAATATAGTTAATATATATAATGTAATACCTATATTAACTATAATATACTTAGGGTTAATATAGATAATATAGCTGGCGGCGGGGTAGGTAGATTAAATTAGGGGTTAATCATTTTAATAGAGATGGCGGCGGTGTAAGGGGCTTACATTAGGGGTTAATAATATTAATATAGCTGGCGGCGGTATAGGGGGATTAGATTAGGGGTTAATAATTTTTATATAGGTGGCGGCGGTGTAAGGGGTCAGATTAGGGGATAGATAAGGTAGATGGCGGCGGTTTTAGGGGCTCACAGTAGGGGGGTTAGTTTATGTAGATGGCGGCGGGGTCCGGGAGCGGCGGTTTAGGGGTTAATAACTTTATTAGGGATTTCGGGGGGGGGATCGCGGTTGACAGGTAGATAGACATTGCGCATGCGTTAGGTGTTAGGTTTATTTTAGCAGATCGCGGTTGACAGGGAGATAGACATTGCGCATGCGTTAGGTGTTAGGTTTATTTTAGCAGATCGCGGTTGACAGGGAGATAGACATTGCGCATGCGTTAGGTGTTAGGTTTATTTTAGAAGATCGCGGTTGACAGGGAGATAGACATTGCGCATGCGTTAGGTGTTAGGTTTATTTTCTAGTTAGTTTATTGAGTTACGGGGCTCCAATAGTCAGCGTAAGGCTTCTTGCGGCTGCTTTTTGTGGCGAGGTGAAAATGGAGTAAGTTTTCTCCATTTTCGCCACGTAAGTCCTTACGCTGCATATTGGATACCAAACTGCGCTGGTTTGGTATACCTGCCTATGGCCCAAAAAACTGCGGGCGACGGCAGAAATATACGCGCGTAACTTCTAGGTTACGCCGTATATAGGATACCAAATCAGCGTAAATATTGGCGTCGCCGGCTTTTGCGGGCGACGATTTATATCGGATCGACCCCCTACAGTGCAGTGCATATACAAAGTTAGTTGTCTTGCAATTAGAAACATCTTATCTGAAATACTTGGTGTGTTCTACAGTGAGCTTGTGTCTACCTTTAAAGTATCTCTTAATACTATCTGTTAAAGTCCTTCATCTTGGTAATGTAATATAAAATGATAAATCATATATATAAAAAATGTCTGCAATATTCTTATCATTATTTATTTTTTCTCCTTTTCCTGTAATTCCATTCTGAAATTGTGAGCTTTTCAGTTCCTGTTAGAAATTAAATTGCAGGACACTGTTGTGTTCCACACAGCTATTGGCTGCACACTCTAGTGTCCTATTTATAACTGTCCCTAATTGGCCACAGCAGAGAAGGTAACCTAAGTTATAACATGGCAGCTCCCATTGTTTTATAGACACTAAAACTTTACACTTATTTTGTCAATATTTAAACAGCTAATTAAACTTTTAAAAAGACATCTACATGTTATTCTCAGACTAATCGTTTCTTTGAATGCATCATTCTATCTATCATTTATTTAGTGTTTAATGTCCCTTTTAAAGGGACACTTTTAAACAACTTTTCAGTTTACTTCTATTATCAAATGTTCTTCATTCTCTTGGTATGATTTGTTGAAGGCACAGCAATGCACTACTGGTTTCTAAGTGAACACATGGGAAAGCCAATGACAATCGGTATATATATGCAGCCACCAATCAGCAGCAAGAACCTGGGTTCTTTGCTGATCCTGAGCTTTCCTAAATAAACCTTTCAGCAAAGGATAACAAGATAATTAATCAAATTAAATAATAGAAGTACATTGGAAAGTTGTTTAAAATTGTATGCTCTGTCTAAATCATGAATGTCTAATTATGACTTTACTGTCACTTTAATTACTTTCATGTAAGTGGCAAGAGTCCATGAGCTAGTGACGTATGGGATATACATTCCTACCAAGAGGGGCAAAGTTTCTCAAACCTCAAAATGCCTATAAATACACCCCCCACCACACACATACTTCAGTTTTACAAACTTTGCCTCCTATGGAGGTGGTGAAGCAAGATGTGCTTGATTCTCTTCTGTGAAAGGCGCTTCTAAGCATTGTGAAGCCCAATTCCTCTCAGAGTACAGTGTTTGTCAGAGGGATGTGAAGGGAGTATCGCCTATTGATTTAGTGGTTTCACCCATGGGAAATCCTTTCAAAGGCTCTCTGTAATCGGTCGCAGGGATTCATTCCTTGCCTCCCTTTTCAGATTGACGTTATACTCCTATACCATTACCTCTGTTGATATTTTTCAGTACTGGTTTGGCTGTTTGCTATATGTGGATGGGTGTCTTCGGTAAGTATGTATCATTATTTAAGACACTCTCAGCTATGTTTGGCGCTTTATGTTATAAAGTTTTAAATATATGTATTTGCTTATATTTGCCAAGAGTCAGGTCTATGTATATTTCCCTTTTCTGCAGACTATCCGTTCAGTATGGAATTTATGTTTGGGAAGATTATTTTTATCTGTTACCTCGGGTTTCAGATTCTTTTAATTTGACTTTGTTTTCCAAATTTTCGTGGCAAACTAGGCTCGCGGGGACGCAAAATTCAGTTTTTTATTGTGTTTATTTTTGGCGCAAATTTTTTTTTGCAGCGAAAGTGCGTCTAAGGTGACGTAAATTATGTTATTTCCTGCGTCTTTGTTGACAGACGTTGTTTGGACATGGAGTCGCGCTTGTTATGACGCGAGTTGCGTCATTTCCTGATGTTTGCTTTGGCGCCAAAATATTTTTTATTTCCTTTTTGCGTCTTGCGTCATACTTGGCACCAAAAATCTTTTTTGTATATAACCCCTCTTCCTTTTATGTGTCTGGTTCTCTCCATGTTAAGAGCTATGATGCTTATTTTTTGCATTCTACATTAGCAATTCCCATTCCTGAAACTGCTATATGAGGAAATTGGATATTTTGTTTAAATGTTGATTTTTTCTTTTTACATTTTGCAAGATGTTTTAATCTGATCCTGCCTCTGATGTTGCTGTAGAAACCATGCTGCCTGAACACAGTTCTACCAAAGCTAAGTGTGTCTGTTGTAAATTAACTGATGTTATTTCTTCAGCCCAATTATGCGGCATCTGTCATGATAAGCTTTTGCATGCCGATAATGTTTCTATTATTACTAATACACCGTCTGTTGTTCCTTAAACATCTAAAGTACCTGATATTCATGCAGATGTAAAGAATTATATTGCTGCAACTATAGATAAGGCTTTGTCTGCTATTCCGCCTTCAAATAAACGTAAAAGGTCTTTTCAAACTTCTCATAAAGCTGATGAAATTTGTATTGACCGACAGCATACTGAAATATCCTCTGCTGATGAGGATTCTTCTGGTTCAGAAGATCCTGATGAGGATTCTGAAATTGACAAATCTTCCTATCTGTTTAAGATCGATTATAATCGTTCTTTATTGAAGGAAGTTCTGGTTACTTTGGATATTGTAGAGTCTAGTCCTCTTGATAATGAAGCCAGTAAACGTTTGAATACTGTTTTTAAACCTCCTAAGGTTGCTCCTGAGGTTTTTCCTGTTCCAGATGCTGTTTCGGATATGATTACTAAGGAATGGTCTAAGCCTGGTTCTTCTTTCAATCCTTCTTCTAGGTTTTAGAAGTTGTATCCTTTACCTGTGGCTAATTTAGAGTTTTGGGAAAAAGTTCCTAAGGTTGATGGGGCTATTTCCACTCTTGCTAAATGTACTACTATTCCTATGGAAGATAGTACTTCTTTTAGGGAGCCTTTGGATAGAAAGATTGAATCTTATCTTAGAAGAGCATATTTACATTTTGGCTATATTCTTAGACCTGCTATTTCAATGGCTGATGTGGCTGCTGCTTCAACTTTTGGTTGGATAGTTTAGCACGGCAGGTAGAAGATCATGATTTGACCAGCATTATTATTTTACTTCAACATGCTAATCATTCCATTTGTGATGCCATATTTGACATAATTAAGATTGATGTTAAATCTATGTCTTTAGCTATTTTAGCCTGAAGAGCTTTATGGCTTAATTCTTGGAATGCTGACATGGTGTCTACATCTATATTACTATCTCTATCTTTCCAGGGTAAGAATTTATTTGGTTCTCAATTAGATTATATTATTTTTACTATTACTGGTGGGAAGGGAGTTTTCTTACCTCAAGATAAAAAAAATCTAAGGATAAATTTAAGGCTTCTAATTGTTTTCGTTCTTTTCGACAGAATAAGGAACAAAAGTCTATTCCTTCCCCTAAGGCCTCTAGTTTCACTTGGAAACCATCATCATATTGGAATAAAACCAAGCCTTATAAAAGACCAAATCCAGCCCCCAAGACTGCATGAAGGTGCAGCCCTCAATCCAGTTCAGCTGGTGGGTGGCAGATTGAAATTGTTTCAGGAAATTTGATCAGGATCTGTTCAGAATCAATGGATTCAGAATATTGTGTCTCAAGGGTATCGAATAGGATTCAGAATAAGGCCTCCTGTGACAAGATTCTTTCTTTCTCATACTCCAACAAATTCTGTGAAAGTTTAGGCTTTTCTGAAATGTGTTTCATATTTAGATCTTTCAGGGGTGATTCTTCCAGTTCGTCTACAGGAACAGGGTTTGGGGTTTTATTCAAATCTATTGTTCCAAAGAAAGAGATTCTCTTTTCTAGACAAGCATTACCAGTTTGTCGCTCTTCCATTTGGCCTAGCGACAGCTCCAAGAATCGTTACGAAGGTTCTCGGTGCCCTTCTATCTGTAATCAGAGAGCAGGGTATTGCGGTGTTTCCTTATTTGGACGATAACTTGGTACTAGCTCAGTCTTTTCATTTGGCAGAATCTCACATGAAACAACTTGTGTCATTTCTTCAAAGGCATGGTTGGAGGATCAATTTACAAAAGAGTTTCTTGATTCCTCAAACAAAGGTCACCTATTTAGGTTTTCAGATAGATTCAGTGTCCATGCTTTGGCGCCAAAATATTTTGTATTTCCTTTTTGCGTCTTGCGTCATACTTGGTGCCAAAAATCTTTTTTGTATATAACCCCTCTTCCTTTTATGCGTCTGGTTCTCTCCACGTTAAGAGCTATGATGCTTATTTTTTTGCATTCTACATTAGCAATTCCCATTCCTGAAACTGCTATATGAGGAAATTGGATATTTTGTTTAAATGTTGATTTTTTCTTTTTACATTTTGCAAGATGTTTTAATCTGATCCTGCCTCTGATGTTGCTGTAGAAACCATGCTGCCTGAACACAGTTCTACCAAAGCTAAGTGTGTCTGTTGTAAATTAACTGATGTTATATCTTCAGCCCAATTATGCGGTATCTGTCATGATAAGCTTTTGCATGCCGATAATGTTTCTATTATTACTAATACACCGTCTGTTGTTCCTTAAACGTCTAAAGTACCTGATATTCCTGCAGATGTAAAGAATTATATTGCTGCAACTATAGATAAGGCTTTGTCTGCTATTCCGCCTTCAAATAAACGTAAAAGGTCTTTTCAAACTTCTCATAAAGCTGATGAAATTTGTATTGACCGACAGCATACTGAAGTATCCTCTGCTGATGAGGATTCTTCTGGTTCAGAAGATCCTGATGAGGATTCTGAAATTGACAAATCTTCCTATCTGTTTAAGATCGATTATAATCGTTCTTTATTGAAGGAAGTTCTGGTTACTTTGGATATTGTAGAGTCTAGTCCTCTTGATAATGAAGCCAGTAAACGTTTGAATACTGTTTTTAAACCTCCTAAGGTTGCTCCTGAGGTTTTTCCTGTTCCAGTTGCTGTTTCGGATATGATTACTAAGGAATGGTCTAAGCCTGGTTCTTCTTTCAATCCTTCTTCTAGGTTTTAGAAGTCCTATCCTTTACCTGTGGCTAATTTAGAGTTTTGGGAAAAAGTTCCTAAGGTTGATGGGGCTATTTCCACTCTTGCTAAATGTACTACTATTCCTATGGAAGATAGTACTTCTTTTAGGGAGCCTTTGGATAGGAAGATTGAATCTTATCTTAGAAGAGCATATTTACATTTTGGCTATATTCTTAGACCTGCTATTTCAATGGCTGATGTGGCTGCTGCTTCAACTTTTGGTTGGATAGTTTAGCACGGCAGGTAGAAGATCATGATTTGACCAGCATTATTATTTTACTTCAACATGCTAATCATTCCATTTGTGATGCTATATTTGACATAATTAAGATTGATGTTAAATCTATGTCTTTAGCTATTTTAGCCTGAAGAGCTTTATGGCTTAATTCTTGGAATGCTGACATGGTGTCTAAATCTATATTACTATCTCTATCTTTCCAGGGTAAGAATTTATTTGGTTCTCAATTAGATTATATTATTTTTACTATTACTGGTGGGAAGGGAGTTTTCTTACCTCAAGATAAAAAAATCTATGGATAAATTTAAGGCTTCTAATTGTTTTCGTTCTTTTCGACAGAATAAGGAACAAAAGTCTATTCCTTCCCCTAAGGCCTCTGGTTTCACTTGGAAACCATCATCATATTGGAATAAATCCAAGCCTTATAAAAGACCAAATCCAGCCCCCAAGACTGCATGAAGGTGCGGCCCTCAATCCAGTTCAGCTGGTGGGAGGCAGATTGAAATTGTTTCAGGAAATTTGATCAGGATCTGTTCAGAATCAGTGGATTCAGAATATTGTGTCTCAAGGGTATCGAATAGGATTCAGAATAAGGCCTCCTGTGACAAGATTCTTTCTTTCTCATACTCCAACAAATTCTGTGAAAGTTTAGGCTTTTCTGAAATGTGTTTAATATCTAGAGCTTTCAGGGGTGATTCTTCCAGTTCCTCTACAGGAACAGGGTTTGAGGTTTTATTCAAATCTATTGTTCCAAAGAAAGAGCATTCTTTCAGACCAGTTCTGGATCAGAAACTTTTAAATTGTTTTGTAAGAGTCACAACTTTCAAGATTGTGACTATAAGGACTACTCTGCCTTTTGTTCAGCAAGAGCATTTTATGTCGACAATAGACTTACAGGATGCTTATCTTCATGGTCCAATTCATCCAGACCACTATCGGTTTCTGAGATTCTCTTTTCTAGACAAGCATTACCAGTTTGTCGCTCTTCCATTTGGCCTAGCGACAGCTCCAAGAATCGTTACGAAAGTTCTTGGTGCCCTTCTATCTGTAATCAGAGAGCAGGGTATTGTGGTGTTTCCTTATTTGGACGATAACTTGGTACTAGCACAGTCTTTTCATTTGACAGAATCTCACATGAAACAACTTGTGTCATTTATTCAAAGGCATGGTTGGAGGATCAATTTACAAAAGAGTTTCTGGATTCCTCAAACAAAGGTCACCTATTTAGGTTTTCAGATAGATTCAGTGTCCATGACTCTCTCTTTAAAAGACAAGAGGCAAATGAAATTGGTTTTAGCTTGTCAAAACCTTCAGTCGCGATCATTCCCTTCAGTGGCTATGTGCATGGAAGTTTTAGGTCTTATGACTGCAGCCTTGGATGTGATCCCCTTTGCTCGTTTTCATATGAGACCTCTGCAGCTTTGCATGCTGAATCAATGGTGCAGGGATTATACTCGCATATTATACTCGCATATCACAGTTGATATACTTAAATCCCAACATTCAACTCTCTCTGTCTTGGTGGTTGGACCATCATCGGATTATTCAAGGGACCTCTTTTGTTCATCCTTCCTGGTCTGTGATCTCAACAAATGCAATTCTTTGATGTTGGGGAGCTGTCTGGGGGTCTCTGACAGCACAAGGGGTTTGGAAACCTCAAGAGGTGAGGTTACCAATCAACATTTTAGAACTCCATGCTATCTTCAGAGCTCTTCAGGCTTGGCCTCTATTAAGGAGAGAACTTTTCATTCGTTTTAACACAGACAATATCACAACAGTGGCATATGTCAATCATCAGGGAGGGACTCGCATTTCGTTAGCAATGAAGGAAGTATCTTGGATACTTTCTTGGGCAGAGTCCAACTCTTGTCTAATCTCTGCGATTCATATCCCAGGTGTAGACAATTGGGAAGCGGATTATCTCAGTCATCAGACTTTGCATCCAGGGGAGTTGTCTCTCTATCCAAATGTGTTTCATCAGATTGTTTAGATGTGGGGTCTCCCAGAAATAGATCTGATGGCTTCTCGTTTAAACAAGAAAATTCCCAGATATCTTTCCAGATCCAAGGATCCTCAAGCAGAGATGGTGGATGCTTTAGCAGTTCCTTCATTTTACCAACCTGCTTACATTTTTCCACCTCTAGTTCTTCTCCCAAGGGTGATTTCCAAGATCATAATGGAACAATCTCATGTGTTTCTGATAGCATCTGCATGGCCTCAGAGGTTTTGGTAAGCTGATTTTGTCTGGATGTTCAGTTGCCAGACTTGGCCGCTTCCTTTAAGGCCAGACCTTCTGTCTCAAGGGCCGTTTTTCAATCAGGATCTCAAATCTCTAATTTTGAAGGTATGGAAATTGAACGCTTAGTCCTTAGTCATAGAGGTTTCTCTAACTCAGTAATTGACACTATGTTACAGGCTCGTAAGATTGATTTGAGGAAGATTTATTATCGGGTTTGGAAAACTTATATTTCATGGTGCTTCTCTCATAATTTTTCTTAGCATTCTTTTAGAACTCCTCGGATTTTACAGTTTCTTCAGGGTGGTTTGGATAAGGGTTTGTCTGCAAATACTTTGAAGGGACAAATCTCTGCTCTTTCTATCTTATTTCATATAAATATTGCTAAGCTTCCTGATATTCACTGTTTTGTTCAGGCTTTGGTTCATATCAAACCTGTTATTAAATCTATTTCTCCTCCTTGGAGTTTTAATTTGGTTTTAAGGATTTTGCAGGCTCCTCCTTTTGAGCCTATGCATTCTTTGGATATTAAACTACTTTTTTGGAAAGTGTTATTTCTTTTGGCTATCTCTTCTGCTAGAAGAGTTTCTGAGTTGTCGGCTCTCTCTTGTGAGTCTCCTCATCTGATATTTCATCAAGATAAAGCGGTTTTACGGACTTCGTTTACATTTTTGCCTAAAGTTGTGAATTCTAACAACATTAGTAGGGAAATTGTTGTTCCTTCTTTGTGTCCTAATCCTAAGAATTCTCTTAAGAGATCTCTACATTCTTTGGATGTGGTAAGAGCTTTGAAATACTATGTTGAAGCTACTAAGGATTTAAGAAAGACTTCTAGTCTTTGATATTTTCTCTGGTTCCAGGAAGAGTCAGAAAGCCTCTGCCATTTCTTTGGCATTTTGGTTGAAACTTTTGATTCACAAGGCTTATTTGGAGACGGGGTAGTCTCCGCCTAAGAGAATTACAGTTCATTCTACTAGATCAGTCGCCACTTCTTGGGCTTTCAAGAATGGAGCTTCAGTTGATCAGATTTGCAAATCAGGAACTTGGTCTTTTTTGCATACATTTTCAAAATTTTACCATTTTGATGTATTTGCTTCTTCAGAAGCAGTCTTTGGTAGAAAAGTTCTTCAGGCAGCTGTCTCAGTTTTATTCTTTTTGCCTATGATTTGAGTTTTTTTAAATTTACTTATTATTTGGATTTAATGTTTTCAGCGGAAGTAGCTGTTTTTATTGTATCCCTCCCTCACTAGTGACTCCGTGGATTTCCACATCTTGGGTATTGTATCCCATACGTCACTAGCTCATGGACTCTTGCCACTTACATGAATTTTTCCAGTTCCTCTTTTTGTATGCTTTTTTACTCCTTTTTACACCTCACTACTTGGCATGTTAAAACTGAAGTATGTGTGTGGTGGGAGGTGTATTTATAGGCATTTTGAGGTTTGGGAAACTTTGCCCCCTCCTGGTAGGAATGTATATCCCATATGTCACTAGCTCATGCACTCTTGCCACTATGAAAGAAATTAAGGTAAGGTAAGTTCTTACATAAATTATGTTTTTGACTTTACTGTCCCTTTAAACGTTGATGATTCAGATAGAGCATGCAATTTTAAACAACTTTTCAATTTCTGTTATTTAATTTGCTTTGTTCTCTTGGTGACCATTGTTGAAATGCATACCTATATATGCTCAGGAGCCGCATTGCACTACTGGGAGCTAGCTGCTTTTTGGTGGCTCCATATATATTCCTTTTGTCATTGGTTCACACAATGTGGTCAGCTAGTCCCAGTAGGGCATTGTTGCACCTTCAATAACGGATATCATGAGAATAGAAATACATTGTATGTTGTATCTGAATTATGAAAGAGTAAGAGATATATATATATATATATATATATATATATATATATATATATATATATATATATATATATATATATATATATATATTATTATTATTATTATATATTTATATATATATAAAAAAAATTTTTTTTAAGATAACTCTGTTATCTGTTCTGCTATTGGTAACAGAAGATACCTTTAGTAACGGTTTATTTTATATCTGAGAGCAGTATATGACAATGTTTATCTAATATCTCTCTAAATTTAAAATGATCATCATTTAGAGTTTATTTATATAACATAGCATCACTGTACAATAGGAATACTTTTCTGCAATCTCATTGAGTGGAAATGTTGACAATTTGAATTGGTTGAGTATTTTTTAACTGTTGGAGAAAAGGTAAATGTTCCCTGTCTCTTAACATTGAAAATGATTAGCTGAACCTAAAACAAATTTGGCGCCAATCTTTATGAAATACAGCATGCAGATAGATGATATTGTGTTTATTTTTAGAAAAAGAGAACTGTGGTTATTAAGATATAAAAGTTTAAAGTTGCTTATTTTGATAAATTTCTTGCTTCACTTCTCTCCTGTGAGGGAAGCTGAGTTAACTGAAGGAACCATGAAGCTGTTCTGTAACAGTGATACCCAGTACAAACCAAGAGAATGTAAATATTTACCACTCAATATTTTAATAATTGTTTCCATGTCCTGATACAGAGCTTTGTAGATTATATATACACAAACATATATGGAAGAAACAAGGGCCTTAACCCTTGTTTCCTTGTTTTTTCCATAAAAGGCTTTGGGTTATACTCCTGTGTTGCCTGCATCTTTTTGGGTTTCCCTCCATTGCCTATGCCGGGCGTGGGATTACTTGGATGATTTATACTTTGTTTACAGCAGAGCACCAGGTGGATGCAATAGATGGTGTGTGCCAATTCCATACTGTACAATATATATACATACATTTTGTATAAAAGATTTCACGTCAGACTAAAAAAAAAATGTTTCTATAGCAAATCTCTTCAGAAGTATTTGGTTGAATGAAGAAATTTGTCATTCCTTGCAGATAAAGAGAAAAGATACATTTCAGAATATTTTTGCCATTTAATTTTGGTTTAATATGGTTTATGTATAGTCTAATCTCCTGCTCAGTCATGATTCTGGCTGGATGGCAGGGAACTGGGCAGATTGCATAAAAATAGACCGGAGATTCAAATATATACACAATAGTCCTGTTTATTAGGAGAAAATGAAACAGGCAAATAGCAAGTAATGTCCAGAAATAGTTTATACTGGGAAACCGGTACAAGCAAGAGTTAACAAAGAAAAACTGTACAAACCAGTATAGTTGTTGTTCATGTGCAAGTTCAGACAGACAAGAGCCAAGGATTGGAAGGCCCACTTCAGGGCCAAGGAATGTTGTACACACATTGGGTTAAACAAAGGAAATGCCGCTCCTTGGCAAAGCAAAGGGAATGCCCACTTCTGGGTAATCAAAGGAAATACAATATGCTGAATACAAGCTGCAAGCAGCAGCAATGTCAGTGCTGGAGACAGGATAAACAAATAGTCACAGTAAGGATTAAGGTACTGAAGCTGGAAAACTACAAGAGTGAAAGACCAAGCAGTATTACTAACTGAGCCAAATGCAAAGACAAGGTCGGCACAGTCCAAGGTCCAAAGGCAGGCAGCAAGTATCCAAATATAGACAATGTCCCCAGCAATGCCAAAGCAAGGAGTGAAGGCATAGGTTCCTCAATATGCAGTCAAAGAGCACTTCCCTGATTGGCTAGCATCCAGAGAGGGTGGAGCTGAGAGACACACAAACTGATGATAATATTCCTCCATAAACCACAGCATGTAAACATCCTCCAGTGGTACAGACAGAGCAAACTGGACTCTGAACCTGGAGTCCCTGGTTAGGGCTCAGCAAGGGGGTCACCTGTGATGTCCCCTCTGTGCAGTTTGTATTTAAGTACGGACAGAGCGTATGGGATCCTGACATGCTCTCACTGTTCTTCAGGCTTTAGCACAATATACAGATAGTTTTCTTCTATTGAGAATGCTAGAGATGAATCAGATTGAGCAACTTTAAACAATTATATGTCACCAACCACTGGCAAGTTTTTCAACAAACAAGAAAAAAAAAAACTCCATCTACTAGACATTAATATAAGTTAAAAACCTGGAAAAAAAAACCTTAATGGAATACTCCACATCCACATGTTCAACATTATTTTCAGTGGCATCCTTGGGGGGGTGGACCACACTGTCGGGGGGGGTGTGTGTGTGACGCAGATGAGATACGGGTCCTGCTGCTCTTGCATTTACTGTGTGTCATTGCTCTTTCAAACTTGCAGAACCAGCGAGAAGAGGCTTCAAACTACTAGGCTCAATGTAGTGTGCTGATCTGTGGCTCTTGACTTACCTGCATTCTGAGGTCTGGTTTTTGTTTAACGGCAACACTTACTCTGTCAAAAGGCTGTCCCCTCCCTTCTCTCCTCCTTCTTCCTGCCCAAGCACGGCTCTATTCCTTCTGTTGAGGCAGGTCACTGCGTACAGCCACAGAAGAAGAAAGCAATGAAACAAAGTTTTGAGGGGAAGCGGTCAGCAGTAAATAAGGTCTATTTATTTTGTTAATTGAGCACAGTTTTTTTTTCTTTTTTGGGTGTACTTCTGCAGTTCACAGCAGGGCACAGCCTTTTAACCCCTTTGCTCCCTGAGCAGATGGGCTGCTTAATGTGTGTGAATTCTCTGTTCTGTTTAAAGTGATGGTAAACTTTCCCCTTTTTAAAATCAGATCTAAAATGTTAGTGATATTTTAGATGGAGTTTAATATATATAACTTACTTTTTTAATATAGATATAAAATTCAAATACCCCGCGCTCCGCCGCCCACCTCAAAATTCAATTTTTCTGTGAGGTAACTGTTTGAATTGTTCTCCAATTAGTGCTATAGCTACAACATAAGTGCTATATGGGGAGGGCGCTGTATGTCTCTGTGTATGGATGTAGCTATATGTATCTTTGTGTGTGAATGTATATCTGTTTGTGTGGCATAGTGCATTGTCCCGCACTTACTAGAGCCGGTGTTATGTAATCTTTTCCGACCACATTACGTTTTCCTAAATACCAGTGCCAAAAAAAAGGCTTAATCTTTAATATTATTTTACGGATTTCTTTGATGATTAAATGAGTGAACGTTTTGCATTAAAACAGACATAATATAAACTGTTACAAACATTCCCTATCATGAAAGGGAATGTTTGTAACTATTTATATTATTGTCTGTTTTAATGAAAAACGTTCACTCATTTAATCAAACAAATCCGTACAATAATATTGACTATTAAGCCTTTTTTTGGTACTGGTATTTAGTTGAAATAAATTTTTATTGAGTATATTTTTGACAATAACAAGATATGAGTAAAAGAAAAGGAAAGGAAAAAAAAATGCCGATGTTACAATTAGTCGACCATCTGCATGTACAGAGTCCGGCGATGGACCTAACAAATATAATTAAACTGAATCATGTAAAAACAATGTAAACCTTTTTTCGTTAGGCCTAAAGTATAGGGTAAAGAAGAAGAAAGAGATGATGTAGAAATGGAGAGAAAGAGGGTGGGTAAGGGGATGGGGGAGGACTTAGCCAGGATCTCTGCCCTAACTTTGTAAGTTCCAAGTTAGTATCTATTGGGGCTGAGGGAGCCTTTCAATGCTTTAATAGAAGCGCTTCCTTGAAGTTAACCTTTCACCTGTCCTCTATTCTGGAGTTTGATGTGTCGTGCATAATCCAGTAGAACCAAACCTTCTGGAAGGTTTCCTGTGTGTCTTGTAATATGGCAGCCTGTGCTGACATGTTATAGTAGTGTCTGATTTTAACAATAACCTCTCCCCATGTAGGGGCAGATTCCTTCCATCGGCGTGCTATACACACCCTAGTTGCTGTACATGTTATCTTTATGAAATGGTTTATGTGTTTATTGAACTCCTTAAGTTTAGTGTGCAGTAGTGCTTGTTCTAATGAAAGTGTAATTGGACTATCTAAAAGAGAGCTCAAAAAGTGTGATAGTCTGTTCCATGTTCTATGTGAATGAGGGCAGTCCCACCACATGTGTCTATAGGAACCTTCCACATCGCAGCCTCTGTAGCAGAGTTTGGATCCGTGTCTGATGGCATGTGAGGTAATAAGTGGTGTAAGGTACCAACGAAAGTTGGTTTTAATTACGTTTTCAAGCATGTCAGCTCCTAGTAGCCCCTTCCCTGCCCCGTAAATAATTTCATTCCAGGAATGTATGTCATATTCTTTATTTAAGTCTAATTCCCATTTTACTTGAAGGGGGGATTTGGTGGTCCCTATAGTTTCCTGGATTGCTTGATAAATACGAGAAATTGCTTTCTTAGGTCTCGTTGGTGAGCTACAGATAGTCTCTAAAGTGGTAAGAGGCCCTCTCTGGTCCCCAGATGTATGATGTAGTATGATGGATGAGATTTGTAGGTAGAAGAACCAGTGAAGTTTGGCTGGGTGTATTTTTTCTTGTAACTGAGTGTAAGTAGTTATTGTGCCCCCCTCCATTAGATCAGCTATCCTATATAACCCCCTGTTTTCCCATTTTTTAATAATTGAGGTGTGTTCCGGTTTAATAATACATCTTAGTGGCGTTTTGGTCGAATTATGTGGTAGTAATCTAAGAGTTGAAGTAAGTGTGGACCACTGTCTGATCATAAAGTCTGATAGAGGGAGGGTGTAGTGGTTTCTTCCTGAGCAGTTTTTCGGGTCCCAAAGCACCCGTGTTCATGGTTTTATTTCCATAATGTCTGTTTCTATTTTTGTCCAGATGATATCCTCCTCCATTTCATTAAGAAGGGTTGTCTGCGCCAATCTAGCTGCTTGATAATAGTGTTTGAAATTTGGAGCCCCAACCCCCCCCAACCTTCTGTGCCTATTGAGAGTGTTCGTTGCTATTCGGGCTTTTTTGTTACCTCTTATGAAGTTGTTGGTGTATTTTTGAAGATCTTCTAAGTCTGGCGTGGGGATTTTGACAGGGAGGGTGCGAAATAAGTATAAAATCCTAGGAAGAACAGTCATTTTGACTGCGGACAACCTGCCCACCCAAGAAAATCCTAGTTTACCCCACTGTCTCAAATCCTGTTTAATAGATTTGTACAATGATGGAAAGTTTGCTTGATAAAGATCAGATGAGCTTTTAGTTAGCTTAATCCCCAAGTATTGAAGATGGTGTTTGGCCCACTTGAATTCAAAGTTTAGTTCGATTAGCTTTCTAGTATGTTCGGGGATTCCTAGAGGCATAGCCTCGCATTTCTCCAGATTTACCTTGTATCCTGATATTTTGGAATATACATCAATAATTTTGTAAAGATTTGGGAGTGAGATCAGGGGTTTGGATAAAGATAGCAAAATATCGTCTGCAAATAGAGTGAGTTTATATTCCCTCTGTTTGACCGTTATACCTGCAACATCTGGGGAGTTTCTAATATGTTGAGCGAGGGGTTCAATGCATAAAGCGAACAACAGTGGGGACAGGGGGCACCCCTGCCTAGTTCCATTAAGGACAGCAAATTTATCTGATTGATGGCCCATGGCCCGCACTCTCGCTGTAGGGGTAGAGTATATGCCTCTAATTGCTTTTAGAAATGGGCCCCCTATCCCCACTCTCTCTAAAACTGCTTGCATAAAGCCCCAATCAACTCTGTCGAACGCCTTCTCTGCGTCTAAGGAGAGCAGCAGAGAAGGCGTTTTTGTTATTTGTGCATAATCCAGTAGGGCTATCATTCTTCTAATGTTGTCTGGGGCCTCTCTATTTTTTATAAAGCCCACCTGGTCAGGATGGATTAATTTAGGGAGAATGTGTTTGAGACGATTTGCTAAAATTTTTGTTAGAATTTTTAAGTCCTGGTTTATCAGGGAGATTGGCCTGTAATTATGGCAATACATTTTATCTTTACCTGGCTTGGGGATCACTATAATCTTGGCGTCCAGAAGGTCGGGGGGGATGGCTTGTCCCTGCAGAATGTGGTTACAAAATTTAACTAGGTGGGGTGTAAGGGATGTTTTGAATAATTTATAATAGTCCCCTGGGAAGCCATCTGGGCCAGCTGCTTTCCCTGGTTTTAGATCTCGTAAGACTGTAAGCACCTCTTGGCTCGTGATATCAGCACTGAGAATGTCGAGGTCCTTTTGGTCAATCTTAGGTAGATTAGCCTCTTCTAAAAATTTGTCAAGCAGCGTTTGGGTTTGTGGTGTGTTGCTAACTTTTCGTCCATCATATAAGGTTCCATAGTATGCCGCAAAACTGTTGACTATGTCTATAGGGTTTGAGGTCACCCCTCCACCCATTTTGTAAAGTGTGGGAATAGTTATGTCCCTGATTTTGTTTTTGATTTTATTAGCCAGGAACCTATCTGGCTTGTTAGCGTAGACAAAATATTTGGCCTGCAGTCTTAATCCTGCTCTAATCGATTGGTCGTTAAGTATCTTATCTAAGGTCTGTCTCCTATCTTGTAAAGTTTTATAAATATTGTTAGAGCCTGTAAGTTTATGGCGCTTTTCCAAAGCGGTTATTTCCGCTTGAAGTGTCATAATTGCTGTTTTTGCTTTACGTTTGTGTTGTGATTTTAGCTGGATTAAAAGTCCTCTAATAACCGACTTGTGAGCAGCCCACTCCTGGATGGGGTTATCAACCGAGTTAACGTTGACCTCCCAATAGTCTGACATGTGTTTAAGAATAGACTCCTTCTGTAGCGGGTCTTTCAAAATTGTGGGGTCATAAGTCCAGTTTTTCATTGAACTGGGTGGAAGTAGCCCTTCCACCTTAATCGATACCATTGCATGGTCCGACCAAACGCATGAAGAAATGGAGGAGGATATAAGATTTGTTAGTAGTATTTGGCTCAAAAAGATATAATCCAATCTAAAATATTTGTGGTGTGCAGGGGAGAAATAGGTGTGATCTGATGTATCTCCATAAAGGGCCTTCCAGGAGTCTGATAGGTTGTGACCCTCCAGAGTGTGTACTATATGTTTAGCCTTGCTTATATGTCTGTGATGTCTGTGGGGATGTTGGATCATTGGATGGTAGTCTTGTTTATATAATGAGACATTAAAATCGCCTGCTAGGAATATTCTGGTGGCATTCCAGCTAGATAGAAGAAAAGATAACCTGGTGAAAAATTGTTCCTGGTGGTCGTTCGGAGCGTAAATGTTACAGAAAACAACTTCCACCTCATTAAGTATGCCCCGTAGTATTATGTATCTTCCCTCCTTATCAGTAATGGTGTTTGTGACATTAAAATTCAAAGAGGAATGCAACAGGATAGACACTCCTCTCTTTTTCTTATCGATGGTAGAGTGGAAATGTAAGGGGAATTGTCTCTCCCAATATTTTGGTATGTGACCTGATATGAAGTGGGTTTCCTGTAGAAATATTACATTGGCCCCTAAATGTTTGTATTGTGTTAATGCCTTTCTTCTTTTAACCTCTGAGTTGAGGCCTCTCACATTGTGAGAGACTAAGGTAATATTAGATGCGGCCATGAGTATGTGTGAAGTTCTTGGAATGTTTCATTGTGTACCATAAACCTTCCGGTTCAGTGTATGGAATATAGATCTTACCCCAATCTATAGCTCTATTTGTCTTGCCAACATTTGCTGGTTTGTACTCTTGTGGCAGAAAGTCCTGTAGTCTTTGTAGGGGAGGGAGAGGTGGGATAGGTAGAGGAAGAGGAAGAGAAAGAGTCTGAAAAAGAGAGAAAAACAGGTTAATGTCAATAACATTGATGAAAATAATCCATAACCATAAACCTGGAGTAAAAAACATTTCCCTGGAGTTATCCTTCTGAAATAACATATATGATTCTAGGGGGGAACTGGAACTAGGGGAAGGGCCAACTATCTTCTCTTGTAGTGCATTATAGGGGAAAGAGTATAGTGCAAAATGGCCATAATGACTTGAAATAAATATTAAACTTTTCTATAAATACTAACGGCTGAACATGTGCTCTCACTAGATAAATATTCTGAATATAAGTGAGATGGTTACAACAAGTGAAGTGAACTAGAGTCTGTGATACAGGACTTTAAATGTAGAAACCACAGTTAGACCTGGTATTAAGGTTCAGATTTCAGTGTTTCTATCTTGTAGTCTCCAACTCTCTTCTGTGACCTGCAAAAAAGAAGGGGAGAAACAAAGAGACCAACCAAATTATATAGATAGAGTCTGTCATCTGTTTTTCTGCCTTTTTTGGGGTGATCTTGTCCATTGAGACTTCTGGGATTTCAAAGGTATCCTTAGTGGTTTAGGCGTCTCTGTTGAAAGCGAGGGTTCTGGTATGTTCGGGGTTTCAAGGCCCAGGGCTTCGCAGATGTCTGGGATCCCAATTGCATCTCGGATTGTGAGGATTTTGTTGTCCTTGGTGATATGCAGGGCAAATGGGAAACCCCACCTATATTGGATTCGGTTTTTTCTGAGAAGAGTAGTTAGGGGTCGCAAGGTGCCCCTTCTCTGCAAAGTTCTGGTACTCAAGTCCTGGAAAAAGTGTATTATATTACCCCTAAATTTAAAGGTTGGTTGCTTGGCTGCTTCTCTGAGAATTTTATCCTTTTCCGGATACCTTAAGAACGCCACAATAACATCTCTGGGAGGGGAGTCAAGTTTAGGCCTAGGCTTTAAGGCTCTATGGGCCCTCTCTATTTCTATTTCTGTTGAGGGATCCGTCCCTGTGATAGCGCAGAACAGTTGATGGAGATAGGAGGGGAGGTCCTCATTCTTTATTGATTCTGGGATGCCCTTCAGTCGGATGTTACTTCTTCTTCCCCTGTTTTCCATGTCTTCAATCTTGTCCAACAAGTCATCTACCACTTGTTGTTGTTGTGAGACCTGCTGGACCGCCATTTCTACATCCTCTATTAGGTTGTCACTGTTATTTTCCAAGGTTTCAACTCTAGTGCCGAGTTCAGAAATTTCTCTTTTGATGTCACTTAAGCTTTCATTCATAGAAGTACGCATAGTGTCTATCTTGGACCATAATTTGTCAAAGCTGTTTGTAATGTCTTGTTTGGAGACAAGCATACGTAGGTCCGCTCTTGTCAGGGGGGTATCTTCATCTGCCAGGTCAGATGCGATCAGAGAAGGTTCTTTGTCTCCTTCCATCTCTTTGGGCATACTGTGTGGAATGTCGCCCTGTGACGGCTTAAAAAAGGAGGAGACAGGTGTATTCTTGTTTGTTTTCTCCAACTTATTCAGTCTTCTAGAAGCCATTACAATCTCTCGGCACTTGAGCAAATAAGAGGGGCGTCAATTTTAATTACTTGTCTGCCAGGAGAAAGTGTCCTTAAATCACTCCTCTTCTTGTAATATCTGCTGTGAGATTAACAGGGTCTTTCGGGCTGTTATTTAACTTTTGTCCACAAGATGGCAGTCTTGCAGTGTGAATGTAAGACTTATGTTAAGTATTGGGATGAAAGCAAAGGCTTGGCTAGTAATCAAAATAAAGGCCCAAAACTAAGCCTCCTTCAATTTCAGTCTGCCTCTCCTCCGGAGCTGAATGTCACCCAAAGTCCCAAAAGTACAGACCAAGCAGGATCTTAGAACCGGTCTCAGGATAATCAGTAGAGAAAGGCCAGATAAACCCCTACTGTCTAGTTACATCTGCGGTGTATTGAATTAGGGGGATCTGATGTAGGTGCCACGTGGTTGGGTTAGGCCTTCAATACAGCCCCTGTGTGATATGCTTCTGTAACGCTGTTCAGCTATCCTAATACACCATTATTTCCTATATTATGCATATTAAAGTCATTCAACCCACATTAGATTGTGAAGCCTCTCCCTGTCCGGATTATCTAGCATCTTGGTGGGATATTTATATTTCAGCCTCAGTTGAATAAAGTGTCCTTCATTTTTTGTATAGGTAGTGTCTGGCCCATTTAATATAACTTTGAACACTGTGAGCGTGTGGGGATTACTCACTCTGACTGGCCGGATCGTCTGTAGTGCTGAGGGCTGTGCGATTCCTCGATATACCAGTAAGGGATTGCTAGTTGCGTTGTCCGGGTGAGATGCGCTGCTGCCCGCAAGCTCCCTGTTACTTGCTGCGATGCTGTCTGTAGGCGAGGGAGGAGGAAAGATGGCGGTTCCCGGGATAAATTCTTTGCCCTCTGTTTTCGTCTCCTCCGGTCAGATGCGATCAGCTAATGGCCCCACTACAGCTCTTTGGTGTATTAGGGTATTAAGGGACTGAAATAACCCCCATAATATGCTCTAGTCTTAGGATTTAGGACCCTAACCCTGATCCAGCACACGGAGCTCTAACTAAAAGCTACCATCTTGGAGCTCCGCTTGGCTCCGCCCCTGGTACTGGTATTTAGATGTCCCCAGCTAGTGCCAAAATTGTGCAAGTACCGGTTCTGTAATATTTGCCGACTGAGGCAGTAAGCGCATGCGTGCTCTTTAGTGTAATTTGCAAGTTTATTGTAGGCGTGTTCTGTAATATTTTCCGACTGCAGCAGTAAGCTCATGCATGCACAACTGTCCGCCGCAGCTCGCTTCTGGCAGGCAGAATTTCGTTGGCAGCATTCAACATTGCACAAGAGCGCTATTTTGTGCTCTTGTGCAATGCCGCCCCCTGCCCGCGCACTGATGACCGCTGCTTGATAAAAACTTACTGCAGATTCTCTTGTTTAAACCTGCAGTCATAGCGAGGTGAAGCCTTTGATAAATCGAGCCCAAAGTGTGCAAAAGATGGCAGTAATTTTGAGAGATTTACACTTTTTATATATTATGCAAGAATTGTATTTTGAATCCTTCAAATTGCTCATGAAAACACTCCCTACCTATCTCTTGGACCACTATCATTTTGATGGTTTCACAAAGATAGAGTTTAGAATAATATCAATAAACTAGGCGATAAGCCTGCCAGAGGGCAGTCTATGTTTAAAAAATACAAATCCCCAAGCTAAAGTTACAAAAAATAAAAAAGTAAAATTAAAAAAATAAATAAACAAAGCTATCCAAAATATTTTTTTTAACCTAAACTAATACCCCTATGAAAATAAAAAAATCCCCCCAAAATAAAAACACCCCCTAATCTAATACTAAACTACCAATAGCCCTCAAAATGGCCTTTTGTAAGGCATTGCCCTAAGTTAAACAGCTCTTTTACCTCTAAAAAAATACTAAATCCCCCCTAACAGAAAAAAACCCCACCCACCAAACCCCCCAAAATAAAAAAAAATAAAAAAATAAAAAAATTTAAATAAAAAAGCCTAAACCTAAGCCCCAAATAGGTACTCACTGTTCCTGAAGTCCGGAGTGAAGGCGACGCGGAGCTGAGATGCGGAGCTGTGTTCCTGATGCCTGGATCCTCGGCGGCGGCGTTCCTTGGCGGCATGGAGGCTCCTCTTCATCCGATGTCCGTCGTAGACTGAAGATTGAATGCAAGGTACCACAATCAATTTGGGGTACCTTGCATTCCTATTGACTGAAATTTTGAAATCAGCCAATAGGATTAGAGCTACTGAAATCCTATTGGCTGTTCAAATCATGGCAGTTAAAGAGCCAAATGCCCTTTTAAGGGCAATACTCATACAAATGCCCCTTTAGGGGCAATGGGTAGTTTCGATTTTTTTAGTGTTAGTTTTTTTTACTGTTAGGGGGGCTTAGTATTTTTTAGAGGTAAAAGAGCTGTTTAACTTTGGGCAATGCCCTACAAAAGGCCCTTTTAAGGGCTATTGGTATTTTAGATTAGGTGGTGTTTTTATTTGGGGGGGCTTTTTTATTTAATTAGGGATTAGGTATAATTTTTTTTGATAATTTTGTTTATTTTTTTCTGTAATGTTAGACTTTTTTATTTTTGTAATCTAATGTTAGTTTTTTAATTTTAATTTAGTAGTAATTGGGGTTAATTTAGGGGGTGTTAGGTTAGGGGGCTTAGTAATTAAATTAGTTATTTGCGTTGTGGGGGGGGTTGGCAGTATATGAGTTAATAGGTTTATTAGGGTTATTGCGATGTGGGGGTTTGGCAGTTTAGGGGTTAATAGGTTAATTAGTGTTATTGCGATGTGCGGGTTTGGCAGTTTAGGGTTTAATAGGTTAATTAGGTTTATTGTGATGTGGGGGATTGGCGGTTTAAGAGTTAATAGGTTAAATAGGTTTATTGCGATGTGGGGGATTGGCAGTTTAGGGGTTAGTATTTTAATTATGTTATTTGTGGATTAGAGGTTAATTACTTTAATATTTTGCCATGTGGGGGTTGACGGTTTAGGTGTTTATACTTCCTGCAGGAGATTTTTTTTTTTTTTTTGTTATACTTCATGCGGGCGGTTACGTGTTTTTTTATTTTTATTTCTTGCGGGCAGTTACGTGTTTTTTTAGTTATTTTTTTTTAAGGCTTTGGGTTTGCCTACAAGGCATCCAGGTGGATTCCGAAAATGGCAGGGTGGTGAAAGAATCCACCTTCGGTGCATCCAGGTGGATTCTTTTGGCTGCACGCACAGCCGACATTCTTTTGGCTGCCTCGCACAGCCAACATTCCTTTGAGGATGCGTGCGCAACTGGCGACACAGACGGATGTGTTACAAACATGATTATAGTATAGATAAATGTAAAATATATCTCCACATTTTCAATAAACTTAAATATGAAAGACGAACTGATACATATACGCTGAATCCCTGATTTTATCTTAAATGATTTCTGTCAAAATATGTGGTGTTTATGTAGTTTTTATATACAGGTATACTTCACTTTACAACACTTCGCTAATGAGGAGCGGAAGTTCAACCTCCAAGGATTTTGAAACAGTGAGATTGCGAGAAAAGTGACTGGCACCATTTTGTTATGCGCACTTCACTCTGTTTACAGCATTACAGTGCAATCTGTGTCTCAGTGCTATAGTCTGGCAAATTTTACTACAGTAATTGTCACTATTTTACAGGTGCAGTATTTATTGAATACTAATTGAACACTGTGCTGCGCAATTCAAACATGATTTCAAGTTTTTAAACAAACTGGCAAGTGAAAAGCTAAAACTGCCTTGTTTCACTTTACAGCGGGGCTCCGGTCCCTAACCCACTGTATGAGCGGGGTATACCTGTATAATACACAAATATCTCTTAACAGCAACATCAAATATATCAAAATATACTGTAAGGAAAATATTTGATAGCATAAATATCTCTCAATATAGTCTTCTATTTATCATCTGTATTTTTACGGTTCCACTGATTGCTGGTTCCTGCTGTGTCATAAACTGATATGGTTTTAAATTAAAGAAGCAAATTTAATTTGAGATGGTATGTAGTAATGTCATTGCTAATCTAAACCTAATGATGAAAAATGTATATCATACCAAACATTTCATCATGAACATAATTTTGTTATTTTTCTGATTAACATTCAAGGCAAAGTAAGAAAATTGGATTTACAAAATAAGTGGAATCTGGGTTCAGCTTAATCAGTTATTATGTGACCTCAAAAGCTTTTGTGACCAGCACAAACCTTGCAGAATACATTTATTAAAAGGACAGTAAAGTTAAAATTAGATAGTGCATGACATTTTAGACAACTTTCCAATTTACGTCAATTATCAGTTCTGCTTATTTCTCTTAATATCCTTTGTTACAGAGCAATCCTAGGTGAGCTCAGGAAGTGCACGTCTTTAGCCATCTAGCAGCAGTGTTTGCAACAATGTTTATAGCAATGTTATACATAGTTGCAAACAGTTAAATCAACAAAATGCGGTCAAATCTTCTCCCTTGCTGGAGTGAATTGAATTGTTTACAAATAGCTCCTTTGCCTGTAATATGTCAATTGAATCAACTGCTTTTGCCTTTTGAAACTACCCACCTGTACTTCAGTTTTAAGACTGCAGTATCGGCTTTACAAAAGCAATATAAATGAGAGGCAGAAGTAGATATCAACCACCCATTTCGTGGTGGCAGAGGAAAATAGCACAGCCATTTGAAAGGTTGTTCCTGTAGCATCTTTGAATACTGTCACGAACCAAGCCTTCAGACTAAAAAGAAAAAGAAGAGGTCTGGGAGGAAAAGCATTCTGCTCGATAGGGCTGTGCTGGGATTTGAACCCGTGGCACGGTGTTTACTACTCCGGTTTGCTTGTGTGTTGAGCCACAGCCAGTTCTAGCAGTTTGGGGATTTCAAATGCAATAGCATGCAACTTAAAAGATCTGCCAAATGAGTATTTGTCTTACTTGTTAATCACTTGTGCAAAACACAGGTGCTCTCAATTTTGGATTTACTCAGAGCCAATTCTGTGCAAAACCTCCCTATTTAGATAAAATATTTTTTATTAAACCACAAACCTCCTCTTTACACTTCAGATACATTACATGTAACATACATTAAGCAAGCACAAAAAAAAAACATAAAAAAAAACAGAGAAAGACATTCAGCTGCAAGATAAAGAGTACCTTACTCATACTTATATAATGAGGTATGAATGGTTCTCAGCTGGAGGCAGTTCCTTGAGCAGAGTTTGCAATAAAACCCTCTGTATTTATCTTTATCCTCATGTCCATAAGATATCTCCAATTAATCTAAGCTGCTACCTTTGCTGTAGTCTGTCTCAGAGTATATGGAGGTTTCTCCCCTTTTCATACTTTTCCTTCCGTTACTTCTTTTATACATCCGTGGATATAAGACTCTATGTTGGAAGTAACTAATCATGGGGGGTCAGATTCTCGTAACTTTAGCATTATCGTTAATCTAATTAGAACAGATAAACAAAACTCAACATCTCTTGTAACATAACAAATTAAACTAATGGAGTCACGGGTACCCCACGCCCTAGTTCCCAGTTATATAGCTATTAGTAGCTTCCTCATCAATTTTCCTTATATTAAATAATCTCTCGTGTCAGATCAGCGACTATCTTCCTCTAAAAGAGTCCCCATTTTTCCTCCTACCTTATTTCTGTACCCTCTTTAATTATCCAGTAAAACAAGATCTTCTGGAACGTAGGCCCTGTGTCCTGTATAAATGTTGCTGTCTCGTACATTAAATAAACCATCTGTATTCTATTAAGGACCTCTGTCCACGTCGGTATCTCGTTTTCCCAATATTTAGCTATAGCTATTCTTGTAGTGGTACATAAAATTCGAATAAAAGTGTTTATGTGTGGGTTTAATCTTGGGACCGTCTCATGCAACAACGCCTGGGCTGGTGTGAGCGAGATCTGTTCGCTTAGCAGGGTGCTCAGCAATAAAGACAACTCCCGCCAAATGGTTTGGACTCTAGGGCATTCCCACCACATGTGGAGATATGATCCCCTGACCCCACACCCTCTATAGCAAAGTCTAGAGTTTCCCGGTGTCATATGAGATGTTTTCACGGGTGTTAAGTACCATCTAAAGGTTGTTTTCAGTACGTTCTCTCTAAGGTCTGCGCTAATAAGGCCTTTACTAGCATAATAGAATATATCATTCCATTTGTCAATCGCATACTCTCCAGCAATATCCTCCTCCCAGTTTAGCAGCAGTGTAGATTTAGTTACATAGTTATCTTCTTGTAGTGATATGTATAATCTAGAAATTGCTTTCTTGGGTCTAATGGCTGCTGAGTATAAGTTTTCGAGAGTCGTCTTTTGACTATGTGTCTTGGCCCTGTTGAGATATGATTGTATAGCTGAAATGACCTGTAGGTAGAGGAACCAGTGTATCTGAATAGGCTCTAACTTCTGTCTAAGTTGTGTAAAGGTCAATAATTTACCTTGTGACTGCATATCTGCCACCCTGTATAGGCCTTTGTTTTCCCATTTCTTTATATGGTATATAAATTCCTCATTTATCAAATATTTTAGTGGTATCATTAGGGATTGTTTAGGCATCAGCTTCCCTATCCTTTGTATCTTAGTCCATTGTTGCTTGGTCATTTGTGTAGTTTTGTTTTGATAAACCTTTGTGTTCTTATTCTTTACAATACCTCCATCCCCCCCATAGCAGCCTCTAAGGCAGGCCAGAGAACATCCTTCTGTCTTCTCCCAAGTATTGAGTATTGCACCAGTCTAGCTGCTTTATA
This sequence comes from Bombina bombina, assembly GCF_027579735.1. Classification (NCBI taxonomy): domain Eukaryota; kingdom Metazoa; phylum Chordata; class Amphibia; order Anura; family Bombinatoridae; genus Bombina; species Bombina bombina. Next base: position 121,325,424 of record NC_069500.1, read on the forward strand.
GTAGTCATGTAAGTTGGGCCCCCCCCCCAATTGTCTATGTCTCGTCAGAATTTAATGGGGAATCCTCGGGTGTTTGTTGTCCCTTAAGAATCTATGTATGTCTCGTTGAAGATGATCTAAATCTAAATTATTGACTTTAATTGGGAGGACCCTAAATAGATAGAGGATTCTGGGCAAAATCGTCATCTTGACGGCAGATAGTCTCCCATACCAAGAAAAACCCATCTTCCTCCATTTTCCCAAGTCTGATCTAATTGCCTTGTATATGGGAAGGTAATTTGCGGCGTATAACTTTGAAGAGTGAGTAGTCAATTTTATCCCCAGGTATTTTAGCCCATCTGAAAACCCACTTGAAATCAAAATTTGTTTCAATCATCTTAATGGTATGTTTAGGTATCGACAGGGGAAGTGCTTCACACTTATCCACATTAATTTTATAACCCGATATCTGAGAAAATAGTTGTATGGCCTGATATACATGTGGCAATGAGATCAGTGGTTTTCGAAATGGTTAGTAGCACATCATCTGCGAACAAAGTAATCTTATGATGTATCGTCCCTACCTCTAGTCCCCAAATATCCGGGCAGTTACGTATATATGCAGCAAAGGGTTCTATACAAAGCGCAAAAATCAAGGGCGACAGAGGACATCCTTGCCGTGTGCCATTAAGTATATGTATGGTCTCGGACTGATGTCCAATTGCTCTGACCTGGGCTGTGGGTGTCGAATATAGTCCCTCAATAGCGTTCATAAACCGTCCCTGAAATCCCATTAATGTCAGCAATCGCAGCATGTATTTCCAATCAACCCGGTCGAATGCCTTCTCCGCATCCAAAGATAGGATCAGAGAAGGCATCCCCCTATCCCGAAGAAAGTCAATGACCGATACCATCCTTCAAATATTATCAGGGGCTTCCCTATCCTTAACAAATCCGACTTGGTCAGGATGTATGACTGAGGGTAGAAAGTGTTTCAGCCTGTTAGCTAAGATTTTGGTAACTATTTTAAGGTCCTGGTTGATAAGGGAAATCGGTCTATAATTAGCGCAAAGATGGGGGTCCCTCCCCTGTTTTGGTATCACCACTATCCTAGCCTGAAGCAGTTCTATAGGTATATCTCCCCCTTCCATAATGTGGTTGGCAAATACCACTAAGTGAGGCATTAGAATATCCCTGAAAGCTTTATAATATTCCCCCGGGAAACCATCTGGGCCTGGGGCTTTGCTTGGCTTAAGATCTTTGATGGCTGCTCGGACCTCTGCATAGGTAATTTTAGCATTAAGGATTTCTCTATCTGCCTCAGTAATTGGTTTCAGGTTTGCTTTGTGTAGAAAAGAGTCAAATAGTTTGCCCGTCAGGGGGAATGTTGCACTTTAGTCCCATCATACAGTTCACTATAAAATTGAGCAAATGTGTCCACAATTTCCTGTGGGTGGGATGTCATATGACCTTTTGAATTCTGTATGTTTGGTATTGATAATGCCTGATAATTGTCTCTAATTTTTTTTGCTAGGTATTTATCTGGTTTGTTGGAGAAAATAAAGTAGTTTGTTTTCAATCTGTGTGCCGCCTTTACGGATTGTTCATTTAATATGGCTTGTAACTTATTTTTAGTGTTTATCAGTTGTGTCAATGTATCTTGGGATTTGGTTATTCTATGTGTCTTCTCTAATGAAGTAATTTCCGAGTATAGCTGCCTCAGAAGAAGGGTATATTAAAACCTCCCTATTTAAAGGGACACTGAACCCAATTTTTTTCTTTTGTGATTCAGATAGAGCATGCAATTTTAAGCAACTTTCTAATTTACTCCTATTATCAATTTTTCTTCGTTCTCTTGCTATCTTTATTTGAAATAAAAGCCATCTAAGCTTTTTTGGGTTAAGAACTCTGGACAGCACATTTTGATTGGTGGATGGATTTTTTCCACCAGTCAGCAAGGACAACCCAGGTTGTTCACCAAAATGGGCCGGCATCTAAACTTAGATTCTTGCATTTCAAATAAAGATACAAAGAGAATAAAGAAAATTTGATAATAGGAGTAAATTAGAAAGTTGCTTAAAAATTCATGCTCTATCTGAATCACGAAAGAAAAATTTTGGGTTCAGTGTCCCTTTAAGGCTGGCTGTTAGGCTGCAGAGAGTCTTCACATTGTTTCTGTTTTGTCACAAATCAGAACCTGTTTCCTGAATTTCAAGTGAAGGTAAAGTTTTACCTCTCTCTATACACAAATTAATTATTCACAGTTTAAACAATATTATCGCTGACTTCTTTTCCCCAAACAATGATATATTTATATAATAAACATGTTTTATATTTCCCTACCGTGCCGTTCCTGACTCCTCAGTCATTTCCTTATTTCTGACTGAATGACATATAGAGCAGTCCCATCCGCTCTACACCTGTCTCTAAAGCGCGTTCACGAGGATACAACAAACTGCGCATGCGCATAGAGTCGTCTACTGTTAGCAATGCACATGCGGTAAACCTCCTTTTTTCCCAAAGCGCAGGCGTCATTCGTCTCAGATATAGATATATTCAATTTATATATCAAAGTGTAATATAAGTATTATATATGATTTATATGTTACATTAAAATTCCGAGAATAATATTTATAGGATGATATATCAACGTTAAGATTAACTTGTTAAAATTGTTTCAGTCCGGATTTGACCCTTTGCGATTGTTGCAGTTTAAAGAAAGCGTCCTACTTACAATTGCAATAAGCATGCGCGAAACGGGAGCACGCTTGTCTTACAAGACTACTAACAAATTCTAAACGCATGCGCAGATCATCCAGGAGACGGATGACGTAGATTGACGGCCACCTAACGGCCAGAATTTCAATTGGTTGCTAAAAAAACGTGACCTGCAAGAAAAAAAGAAGAAGAAAACACTGGGTTGAATTTACGGCTAGAAAAAAGGTAAGGGCGAAAACTCACTTTACACTTCTAATTAAAAAAAATGATGAATGAAAGTACCATTCATTTAGGGGGACAAGTAAAAATAGATAATGAGATATAGCAAACTTTACCTTCCCTTTCAGTACCTATTTGGAGGAAGACTTCATCTTTGAATTTGCTACACAGTTTACAAGTTTGTTTCCTGCCTTGTGCAATTCCTGCACTTCAGCCATATTCAGGAGATAGACTTTACCTTTGAACCTGCTACTTGTGCAACTTACTGTACTTCAGTTATTCCACGAGAAAGACTTTCCTTTTGAATCTGCCTCTCTGCTTACTTGTTTGTTCCTTCCACTCCTGGCGTATGTGGACATAACATACCGTATTTTGTTCTGTTATCTTTTAAATCTATATGGCTTCTACTAATCTTTTAAAGCAACTTTTCCAGACAATGAGGCTCTTAAAAAATACCCTGAGACAGAACATGACAAATACAATAAACTCTTATCTTATACATGTGTTTGTGGTATCTAGAATGATCACTATTGGTTTTCCCCTCTCTTGTAAAGTGCACCCATACAGAATATACTCCCTTTTTAACAGACAAACAGGCTTTTCTAATGATGCCCTCTATGTATATATAAAATAACAATAAATAGGAATTTAATATTAAAAAATGGGAAAAAGGGAAAAAACCTTTTTTTATTTTTTGTTTTCTTTATAACCATTTTTACAAAACTAGTGTAGCTAAAGAAAAATATCTCCAAATAGATTCATTATGTTGTCCTGATTTTAGGAATACCCTACAAGTCAATGTTTCCAAGTAATGTATAGCAAATATAGGCCAAATGCAAAAAAAAAAAAAGACACAATTATTGGTTTAAAGTAAAATTTGCTATGCCTGGAGTGAAAGCTAAATAGCGGTCACCCAACTTAAAAGTGCTACACAAAAGTATATATTTGTAGAATTTAGACACCCCAGGTTATTTATCTAGAGGTATTTTGACACTAGGGGGCCGATTTATCAATGTCTGTCTGACATGATACGCTGTAGCATTCGGCCCTTGATAAATCGGCTCCATTATATTTATTGCCAATGGCAGGAATAAAATTTAGCGTTAAAATGATTTAAAAAAAACATTAAAATAAAATGTATTTAAAAAAATATATAAAAGTACTTCATAAAAGTAATTTTTAAACTTTTATCATTGTACCTGTTCACTGGCACAGAGGGGGAGAGACCATTGTTAACAAACTGGCTGCCACAGTAATAAAATGTTTAAACAGGGTTTTTCAGTTTGATAACTGAGAAGAAAGTATACACATATTGCACTCACAGATGTATTGTAGTATGACAGTGTTAATGCTCTCTTGTTAAAACTTAACTTTTATTCAAAGTTGAAAAATTAAAAAATTAGTGATGTGATAAAAACACATAAATGGGAATTCTGAAAAATAATCTGAAGGGAAAAGAATAGGATTTCACAATTGCAGTGTTTGTTAAGCACAGTGTAAATAGATTAAGGGTATTTAAATTTTAAGCATAGGGTTAAATTTTACCCTGGTAATGCTCAACCCGGTTTGTAAGAACACTTAGGCTATTTAAAGAACCGTTAGATTGTGAAATTTAACATTTGGGCATTTTTTAATAAAGTGACCGATTACAGCATAATTATATTCTAGGCAAAAAGCGTTATGGTAAGCCAGTATGGGTTCAAGAACCCTTGCCACTATATTATTAGCCAAAGAATTGATTATAGGCTGCTGCGATCACAATTTAGAATGAATTACGCCGATCCTATATTTTTCCCTCTTATTGATATTGTTATAATGTTCCCATTTAGCTATTAAAATTGATACACAACAGAAAAACAAACATAGACACCTCTGACGCGTTTCATCATCAAGGCTTTTTCAAAGGGCGTTGAGCTTAATTTCTCATCACTAGACTGCCTTACTCCTAAAGCATCCAGTGATTGGCCACTGAGCCTGATACCAGCATGCACAATCACTGTAACTGGCTGTCTTTTTTGACAGTTACTGTACTGCTGTTGGTACCCTCACATTCAGGCTTCCAGCAGAAGCATGAGATACATGCTGATCACAGCGTGTATCCCATAAATGGAGGCACCCCCTAACAAGCATGGAATCACAGGGACACTCTGTTCCTGTGATCACTAGCCTGGGGTGTCCTCCATTACGCTATTTCTGCACTGTATCACTCCTGAGGCATGTAGAAATGGCGCTTTTGCAGGGAGAGGGCTAAGAGAGGCGTGCTAACAGCCCAGGATACAGCTGCCATACAGGATACAGCACTGATTCTTAGGGGCTAAATGACTATAGCCATATCCTATTAAGTTGTATAACGTTACCAAATTAGGATCATACTCTATATATGTATGTGCATATTTTAAATATTGCATTGCAATTGGTAGTCTATGTTAAATAACCAGTACGTTTTAGAGAACAGGAGGGATGGGGAGTTCCTTGGGCTGGATATGGGTGTTCCAGTGGTGTGTCTGAAGTTCTCTCACAACTTTTATTATATTCTATTCATTTTACATCTGCAGTCTCACTAATTTATCTTGCCAATTTCTTTTTTAGGTGGAGTTTGCTCAAAATTCACAATATACTTATATAGCTAACTGAAAAGTACTGCACACAAAACTAGAAGCATTTGCAATTTAAACTGTAGTGGAATAAATGTTACTTAATTTGTATTTGCTGCAGATCATTTATATCAGTGCGAGGTGCTACCCTGTTAACATTGTGCTTACTTGTAAAATTCTATATTCCAATGAGCTTTATTACGTTCTATAGGAAGCAGCTCTCATCTTAAGGGATATCCAGGTTTTGATATTTTTCCTATTAAGTGAGTTCTGCCTGTGTGCACTATGATTTCACTTCAAGCTAAGAATTTTTTTTTAAGAATCAGGCCCCAAATAACCATTAGGATCAGGTGGTGATCAGTTTTTCCCATGATGCTCAACTAGACTGCAGAGTGCCTAAGAATAATGGGAAATGTATTTTTAAAACATCTGGGTGCCAAGGTTATCTATCACTGCTATAGGGCAAACAGAGGCTCTAAAGTCCCAAGGGAGATCAGATGTCAGTCAATATTGATATCCACATATGCACGATATAGTGATATGGGGAATAATGCCACAACCACTTCTCTCTTTCTCCAAAAGGATAACAGTCACCAAAAAGCTTGTAAGACAATGAGAAGGTGCAGCATTGTCTAAATCCAAATACATTCAAGGGATAGAAGATGGTAAGTAAACGTACTCACAAACAGAATAGTACTCACATGTGCTAATGAGGGCAGACTGGCCTATTGGCAGTGGGCCAGCTCACTGAACCTCTAGCAACAGGAGTCTTCCAATGAAGCCTGCCAAAGCAAGTTGATTCAAGGACGGGAACAGAAAACCAGCAGCAAGGATTATATGAAAGTTAAAATATTTATTAAAACATCAATAAAAAGGTAACTCTATTTATGAGTCCCTGATATATACAACTTGTTTCATAGCAGTCAACCCACTGTTTTATCAGGCGCACATCTAAACAAAAAGAGAAAAACCCAGAGGCTCATACAGAGCACTCACTAGAAATATGTCCAAGAAAGGGCCTATCTCACAGGGAAATACTAAAAGATAACTTATATTATTGCCATTAAAACTATAAGAAAAATATATTAAATATAAACACTAAAAATCCATAATGGATATGGAATCTAAACAGCACAAATAATCAAATGATACACTATTAGAGAGACATCAGAGATGCAATCATGGAGCAATTCGTATCGGTTGTCCCATTGTGTGAGCTTGTCCTGCTTCTTTCTCCATCTGTCAATCACATTTCTGTGGGACTTCCATTCGTTGTGATGTCTGACTAATTGATTTCACCTGAATCCTTATAAGGATTTTCAGAGGCCTGTTCATTGCATTATTATAGGTTAACATAACATTGTGTTTGCAACTGCCAAATATGAACTCTGTTTGTTTGTTTTTACAGCCTTCTCCTGGATTATTTGTCTAGCAATCTCTTTACAAGTAGCTGTTTCCTGCTTCAGTTCTAACTGCTTCATGTGTTGGTCCACAAACTATACAAGTGGATATTTATCAGCTGTGGAACGTATCACACTTCTCTTGTATTGCTGCACAAGGAACTTGTATCACTCTGCATAAAGTAGATTTTTATCTGATTTACAACTTGTCTCAGCTCCCTATGAACTGCTGTATTATATTTTGCTGACTACTTCAGTTTGATCTTTACTACTTACAGTCTCAGTATCTAGTCTGAATACAAGAAATCATCTGTGCTTGGACTTCACTTTGCAGCTCCTATACTTAATTCCATTGTCAAAACCAATCCTGTTTTCTGCAGTTTTCTGGACTGTACTGTGAAGTCAGGATCAGACTGATATGCTTCAGGAAAGTTCTTCTCTGTGAAAGGTACATGTTAAGCAAAATGAGGCTGCTTCTTGGGTGGTAACTAGCCATAGAACAAGCTATTATGCTATTGTTTGTTACCAGGTTGAGCGTTTCTCTATTTTTATATATGCAAATTATGACACTTAGGGAAGTCTCCCTAAGTGGACCCATTGCTCAGTGTGCCTAGAGGGATATGGATGCACCTCACTGACGAGGCCCACAATAGGCCGAAACGTACGTCTGAGGTTTTGCTATTTCTCTCGTTCAGAGAGGGATTGCCTGGTATTTCAGGGCTGGAATGTACTGGGAATCCAGGCGTGGACCCATTGCTCAGTGTGCCTAGAGGGATATGGCTGCACCTCACTGACGAGGCCCACAATAGGCCGAAACGTACGTCTGAGGTTTTGCTATTTCTCTCGTTCAGAGAGGGATTGCCTGGTATTTCAGGGCTGGAATGTACTGTGAAGTCAGGATCAGACTGATATGCTTCAGGAAAGTTCTTCTCTGTGAAAGGCACATGTTGAGCAAAAAGAGGCTGCTTCTTGGGTGGTAACTAGCCATAGAACAAGCTATTATGCTATTGTTTGTTCCCAGGTTGAGGGCTTCTCTCTTTTTATTTATACAAACGGAGTACTAGCAGACAGCTGCCAGTACCTAAGATGGAGGCATCTAGTGAGGGAGGGTTAAAGAACTGTTTGTGAGGTATCAGGGAGGAGGGAGGGTTATCTCTATCCTACAGCTAAAATTAATCTTAAAAGCTACATTATTAACTACTTCACTGCTGCGATATTAGAGGTGTGATGCGCAGCAGCAATTAGTGGCCTTCGCATTACCAAAAAGCAATTGCAAAGATATGCATGTCTGCTATTTCTGAGCAAAGGGGCTCCCAGAGAAGCTTTTACCACCTTTTATCGTATGCACAAGTTGTGTGTAAAAAAATTCAGTAAAAAACCCAAAGTTTGCAAAATTTTTTTTTAAGTATGATCATATTTGGCAGTGAAATGGTGGCATAATATATACTAAAATTGGCCTAGATCAATACCTTGGGTTATCTTCTACTAAATAAAAATATATATAGTTTTGGTAAATAAAAAGGCTCCATTTCTGTTTACATAGAGTGAAATCAGAAATTCCCGGCACTAAAGGAGTTAAGTATATGGGAATCATCTTTGATCTCAAACATTCTAGGATTGACTCCCTGACTAATGTATACAGTCATAGGAGGGCATTTATCAAACAGTCAGCACTTGCTGATTGTACTTTGTTTAGCATAGATTTTTAATTTTTTTATTTATAACTAGTCCTAAAGCCCGTGTACACGGGCCATTTTTTGCAGTACAGCGGTTCCACCCCTTCCTCTCTCTATATCCCCCCTCTCTTTTGCTCTCTCTCCCCCTCTCTTCTGCTCTCTCTCTCCCCCTCACTCTATTTTGCTCTCTCCCCCCTCTTTTGCTCTCTCTCCCCCTCTCTTTTGCGCTCTCTCTCTCTCCCCTCTCTTTTGCTCTCTCTCCCCCTCTCTATTGCTGTTTCTCTGCCTCTCTTCTGCTCTCTCTATCCCCCCTCTTTTGCTCTCTCTCCCCCCTTTCTTTTGCTCCCTCTCTCCCCTCTTTCTTTTGCTCTCTCTATCTCCCCTCTTTTGCTCTCTCTCTTCCCCCCTCTTTTCCCCCTCTCTTTTGCGCTCTCTCTCTCTCTGTCTCTCTCTTCCCTCTTTTGCACTCTCCCCCCTCTTTTGCTCTCTCTCTCTCCCCCTCTCTATTTTGCTCTCTCTCTCCCTCTCTATTTTGCTCTCTCTATCCCCCTCTTTTGCTCACTCTATCCCCCCTCTTTTGCTCTCTCTCTCTCCCATTTCTTTTGCTCTCTTTTGCTCTTTCTCTCTCCCTCTTTTGCTCTTTCTCCCTCCCTCTCTTTTGCTCTCTCTCCCCCCTCTTTTGCGCTCTCCCCCCTCTCTTTTGCTCTCTCTCCCCTCTCTTTTCCCCCTCTCTTTTGCTGTCACTCTCCCTCTCCTTTGCTCTGTCTATCTCCCCTCTTTTGCTGTCTCTATCCCCCTCTTGCTCTCTCCCTCTCTCTCCCCCCACGTTTTTGCTTTCCCTCTCCCCTCTCTTTTGCTGTCTTTCTCCCTCTCTTTTGCTGTCTCTATCCCCCCTCTTTCTCTCTCAATATCCACATGGCCCGCCCGGCCCTGCCCCGTCACACCCGACCCTGCCTGTGTCACGCCCGGCCCAGCCACGCCAGCGTCACTCCAGGCCCCGCCACCCTCACACCCGGTATGCCAGATCAGTCTGAGACTGTTGAAGGCCAGGTGTGTTTGTCCTCGTGCAGTCTCTACTGCGCATGACAGCTTTGGACAAACACACTTGGCCTTTTATATTATAGAATATGTATAGTTTACTAGTCTGTTGAGAAAAGTTAATAGTCCAGAGGAAAAAGTGACTAGTCCACACTCAGGGACCGATTTATCATCTTCGGGCGGACATGATCAGCTGTAGTGGATCATGTCTGCCCTACATCGCCCTACATCGATAAACGGCAGTGGAGGAAATCACGCACCTTTTCTGATTTCCAACATTATAAATTCACCCTTAAGTCCTACAACTCTGCGCTCAGCCTGGCAAAACAAGTCTATTTCTCCTCCCTCGTGTCATCTCACGCATCCAACCCCAGAAAACTGTTCTCAACCTTTAACTCCCTTCTACGTCCGCCTGCCCCCCCGCCCACTACCAACCTCACTGCTCAAATTATTGCTGATCACTTCAAAAATAAAATTGACACCATTAGAAAAGAGATCTGCACCTCGCACCCCGCAAACCCAGCGATCCTACCCACCCCTTCTATTAACAAAAATCTATGTTATTTCCCTCCTGTAACAGAGGAAGAAGTCTCTGCACTCCTATCCTCGGCTCATCTCACAACCTGCCCACTTGACCCTATTCCTTCACGACTTATTCCCTCTCTCTGCTTCACTAACCCCTACCCTAACTCATCTCTTTAACCAATCCCTCACTGCTGGCACATTTCCTGACACATTCAAGCATGCGTCAATCATACCAATCCTAAAAAAGCCCTCGCTTGACCCCTCCACGCCTTCTAACTATCGACCGGTCTCCTTACTTCCCTTTGCTTCAAAATTATTGGAACGAATAGTCTATAATCGGCTAACTCAATTTCTCACAACTAACTCCTTACTTGATCCACTACAATCTGGTTTCCGCCCTAAACACTCAACAGAAACCGCTCTTGCTAAAGTAACAAATGACCTGTTATCAGCCAAAGCAAAAGGCCATTACTCCTTACTAATTCTTCTTGACCTGTCCGCAGCTTTTGACACAGTTGACCATCCTCTCCTCCTAAAAATACTACATTCATTTGGCATCCGAGACAAAGCCCTCTCCTGGTTTGCATCATATCTTTCAAACCGCTCGTTTTCAGTTTCCTTTAACAACATATCTTGTGATCCTATGCCTCTCTCAGTTGAAGTACCGCAAGGCTCTGTCTTGGGTTTTTCTCTCTTTATACATCCTGCCTTGGAAAACTTCTTTGGATTCCAGTACCACCTATATGCTGATGATACCCAAATCTATCTTTCCTCTCCTGATATCTCTCCCTCTTTACTCAACCAGATTTCTGACTGCCTCTCTGCAATTTTCTCTTGGATGTCTTCACACTACCTCCAACTCAATCTGTCCAAAACTGAGCTGCTTCTTATTCCCCCCTCTTCGAGACATCTGACACCTGACATTTCTCTGATGGTTGCAGACTCTATTCTCAACACCTCACCCCAGGTCCGCTGCCTTGGGGTCACACTAGACTCACATTCAACCCACATATACAAACGCTTACCAAATCCTGCCGTTCACACCTACGCAACATTTCCAGAATTCGTCCCTTCCTTACTCAAAAAACTACAAAAATACTTATTCATTCCCTCATCCTGTCACGCATTGATTATTGCAATCTACTCTTAAATGGCCTTCCAAAACACCGCCTCTCCTCCCTCCAATCTATTATGAATGCTTCTGCTAGACTCATCCACCTAAGTTGACGATCTACATCAGCTGCCCCGCTCTGCCAGTCTCTACACTGGCTCCCCATACACTCCAGAATACAATTTAAAGTATTAGCCCTAACCTACAAAGCACTCAACAGTCTAACTCCCAACTATATTTCCTCTGTCATCATGAAATACTCCCCATCCCATCCTCTTCAATCAACCTCTGACCTACGTCTCCACACTCCCGTTATCTCTACATCCCACTCCCGCCTCCAAGACTTCGAACGTGCTGCTCCTGTCCTCTGGAACTCTCTACCCACTCCATCAGACTGTCTCCAACCTTGTATAGCTTTAGAAGATCCTTGAAAACCCACCTATTCAGAGAGGCTTACCATCTCTTCTCCATCCCGCATCTGAACCAAGCTAATACATGTACATGAACTGCCTGACTCACTGCTGCAAATACAACCGATGTAACAAGCTACCCCAACCTTATGTCTCTGCACCCTAAACCTATAGACTGCGAGCTCTCCGGAACAGGGCCCTCTTCATCCTGTGCTAGATTTGTTTAGTCTTGATATGTTTTGTATTGTATCACAAATCTTTGTCGTTGCATACCCCTATCATTGTACCCAGCGCTACGGAATTTGGCGGCGCTTTACAAATAAATGATAATGATAATAATAATAATGACAGCATACGCTGTCGGCATTTATCATTGCACAAGCATTCCTTGTGAAATGCTTGTGCAACACCACCCCCTGCAGATTTGTGGCCAATTGGCCGCTAGCAGGGGGTATCAATTAACTGATCGCATCCGATCGGGCTGATTGCTGTCTGCCGCGTCAGAGGTGGCGGATGAGTTAAGGAGCAGCGGTCTTAAGAGCCTGAAGGAAACAGATGCATTGGGGCCGATTGATGCTTCGATAAATCGTCCCCTCAATGTTAAATAGCAAATAAGCCAAATTGTTATTTGTGCACTGCAATTTTGCTCTTCCGGGACTATGCCCTTCCTCAGAAAAAAATAGTTATGCACTATGGTTATTGTTCCACATACATTTTTTCAAATTATAGGAGTCTGCAATGGCTGATGATGAAATAGTTTGTTAATTATTTAAAAAAAAAAGAAAAAAAGAATTATAGAGTGGGTGGCCCCTGACATCTGGGATACTGACAGACTCCTTAAATTAAGACAAAATGAAACGTTTTGGATAAAAAATTAGATTGTTTACAACCATAGGGACTTAATGTTGACCTAGATATCCAGTCATTTCTTACTTAATTACCTCTATATAGGTACAGAATTAGCCATAAGCAATAGTGTGGCACCTCCGTTTATTTAACTGTTTACATACATACAGGCATATAACAGACACGTTGCTCTTTCTTAAATCCCAATAAGAAATTTATATTAGGGAGTAAGATTATGGCTGTGCAGGTATATATAGAGGCGTAAGATAGGTTTTATGTATCTGTTTCCATGTGTATTAAGGAGTTGTTTGCTTTGATTATTTTTATTATTTTTCCATGTCTTATTTTGTATTTTTAGATTGATCTATTAAGGTATAATGGCATAGTCTATATCTCCTGCCACTTTGAACAGTCTAAAAAAAGGATTGTTGTAAAAATATTGTACCTTTGGCAATGAATGTAGCTAGTAATAGGTGTATATATTTTGAACCAACCAGTCACAAATATTTAAATAATTGTTTACATAATGAACGGGTTCGCTGTGACAAAGATTAAAATATTTTGTTCACAATTTTAATGTTTGTCTTGTGAGTAGCTCTCTTGGATAGGCGCTATTTTAATAAATGTTATCTTTTAATCTATACTTAGATGCATGTTTTTGCACTCTTCTCCTTATTTTCTTTTTTTTTTGACAAGTTTGTGATGGGACTTCTGCACTGAGGAGCTGCAGATTACACACCACACGCTGACTACTGTTTGTGGGTAGAGGATCCAACAAGGGTAAACTCCCACAGTATTTATCTGATACAGAAGGAACACCCTGAACTATAAAGGGATTATTACCACAAGTGGGCACTTTGTATATTATTATATTATTTTGTTATTCCATAGTAGTGCATAGTGTAACTTTGTTGCTTTTATTCATCATGTGTTCATGACCATTTCTATGTAATACACACAGTGGCCTCTAGTTATCAACGTGTCTACTTACCTGCCTTCGCCGGCCCAATACGCCCGCCTAAGCTCGCCTACCATTGCCGCCGTGGACCTGAATAAGCTCGCCAAAGTTATCAAAAAAGCTGTCAAAAAGCTGCGCACCAAGTACGGGGCGATGAGCAGCGGACAGTGATAGTTATCACTCATCCGATCTCACTGCTCTTCGGCTTTTTCCCAGCTTTATTGATAAGCTGTCACTAAGCACCCACACTATACTACACTGTTCTACCCCCTATACTGGCACCCCCGGAGCCCCCCGCAACTAAATAAAGTTATTAACCCCTAAACTGCCGCAACTATAATAAATGTATTAACCCCTAAACCGCCGCTCCCGGACCCCGCCACCACCTACATAATACCTATTAACCCCTATCCTGCCCCCCTATACCGCCGCCACCTATAATAAATTTATTAACCCCTATCCTGCGGATCCCGGACCCCGTCGCCACTAAATAAATTGTTTAACCCCTAAACCGCCGCTCCCGGACCCCGCCGCCACCTATATTAAACTTATTAACCCCTAATCTGCCCCCCCCTACACCACCACAACCTATAAAAAATTTATCAACCCCTATCCTGCCCCCCCTACACCGCCGCAACCTATAATAAAATTATTAACCCCTAAACCTAAGTCTAACACTAACCCTAACATCCCCCTATCTTAAATATTAATTAAATAAATCTAAATAAATATAACTCTTATTAAATTAATTATTCCTATTTAAAACTAAATACTTACCTATAAAATAAACCCTAATATAGCTACAATATAACTAATAATTATATTGTAGCTATTTTAGGATTTATTTTTATTTTACAGGCAAATTTAAATTTATTTTAACTAGGTACAATAGCTATTAAATAGTTATTAACTATTTAATAGCTACCTAGATAAAATAAATACAAATTTACCTGTAAAATAAAACTAACCTAAGTTTCAATTACACCTAACACTACACTATCATTAAATAAATTATTCCTATTTAAAAATAAATACTTACCTGTACAATAAACCCTAAGATACCTACAATGTAATTAATAATTACATTGTAGCTATCTTAGGATTTATATTTATTTTACAGGTAACTTTGTATTTATTTTAACTAGGTAGAATAGTTATTAAATAGTTATTAACTATTTAATAACTACCTAGCTAAAAGAAATACAAAATTACCTGTAAAATAAATCCTAACCTAAGTTATAATTAAACCTAACACTACACTATCATTAAATAAATTAAATTAATTAACTGCAAGTAGCTACAATTAAATACAATTAAATAAACTAACTAAAGTACAAAAAATAAAAAAAACTAAGTTACAAAAAATAAAAAAATATTACAAGATTTTTAAGCTAATTACTCCTAATCTAAGCCCCCTAATAAAATAACAAAGCCCCCCAAAATAAAAAAAATGCCCTACCCTATTCTAAATTACAAAAGTTAACAGCTCTATTACCTTACCAGCCCTTAAAAGGGCCTTTTGCGGTGCATGCCCCAAAGTATTCAGCTCTTTTGCATGTAAAAAAAAATACAACCCCCCCAACATTAAAACCCACCACCCACATACCCCTACTCTAACCCACCCAAACCCCCCTTAAAAAAACCTAACACTAAACCCCAGAAGATCTCCCTACCTTTAGCCGTCTTCAACCAGCCGACCACCGATGGAACAGAAGAGGACATCCGCAGTGGCCGAAGTCATCATCCAAGGGGCGCTGAAGAGGTCTTCCATCCGATAGAAGTCTTCAGCCATGCGGCGTCTTCAATCTTCATCCATCCGGAGCGGAGCCTTCTTCAAACGAGCCGACGCGGAGCCATCCTCTTCCAATGACGCCTACCCGACGAATGGATATTCCTTTAAGTGACGTCATCCAAGATGGCGTCCCTCGAATTCCGATTGGCTGATAGGATTCTATCAGCCAATCAGAATTAAGGTAGGAAAAATCTGATTGGCTGATGCAATCAGCCATTCAGATTGAGCTCGCATTCTATTGGCTGATCGGAACAGCCAATAGAATGCGAGCTCAATCTGATTGGCTGATTGGATCAGCCAATCGGATTGAACTTGAATCTGATTGGCTGATTCAAGTGATTGTAGCTATCTTAGGGTTTATTTTACAGATAAGTATTTATTTTTAAATAGGAATAATTTATTTAATGATAGTGTAGTGTTAGGTGTAATTGAAACTTAGGTTAGTTTTTATTTTACTGGTAAATTTGTCTTTATTTTATCTAGGTAGCTATTAAATAGTTAATAACTATTTAATAGCTATTGTACCTAGTTAAAATAAATTTAAATTTGCCTGTAAAATAAAAATAAATCCTAAAACAGCTACAATATAATTATTAGTAATATTGTAGCTATATAAGGGTTTATTTTATAGGTAAGTATTTAGTTTTAAATAGGAATAATTAATTTAATAAGAGTTATATTTATTTAGATTTATTTAATTAATATTTAAGATAGGGGTATGTTAGGGTTAGTGTTAGATTTAGGTTTAGGGGTTAATAATTTTATTATAGGTTGCGGCGGTGTAGGGGGGGCAGGATAGGGGTTGATAAATTTATTACAGGTGGCGATGGTGTAGGGGGGGCAGATTAGGGGTTAATAAGTTTAATATAGGTGGCGGCGGGGTCCGGGAGCGGCGGTTTAGGGGTTAAACAATTTATTTAGTTGCGGGGGGGTCCGGGATCCGCAGGATAGGGGTTAATAAATGTATTATAGGTGGCGGCGGTATAGGGGGGGCAGGATAGGGGTTAATACATTTATTATAGGTGGCGGCGGTATAGGGGGGGCAGGATAGGGGTTAATAGGTATTATGTAGGTGGCAGCGGGGTCCGGGAGCGATGGTTTAAGAGTTAATACATTTATTATAGTTGCGGTGGGCTCTGGGAGCGGCGGTTTAGGGGTTAGCATGTTTAATATAAGTGGCAGAATTCCAGCGTATTTGAGGTTGACGGCTTGATAACTAGAGGCCTATGTATATTATTTTGTTATTCCATAGTAGTGCATAGTGTAACTTTGTTGCTTTTATTCATCATGTGTTCATGACCATTTCTATGTAATACACACAGTGAATCATTAATCATGTTATATTATAACGTACATATTTTATCTGTGAATTTTGTATTACTGACAAAAAATAAAAAAGAAATAAAAAAAATTACTAAACAATAAATGATTAATCATTTTTTAAACCCTATGTAATATGAAGATGTAAGAGAAAATAAAATGAAAAAAATAATAATATAGATAGATATATAGCTGCCTTTGACTCTATTAGGAATTCAAAGGGAGGATGAGTCAGAGACAGATTATGATGTCCCTGATACCGAAGGCACCTTGCAAATTTGTGACTGGCTAAGCAGGATATGGCCATATTGTGTGACTAAGATCCCAATTTTATTTAAAAAGAATAGTTGTTTCTTGATGTTTTTTGCAGGCATTTTTTTTACAGCAGTTCAAAAAATATGTTGTGCTTTTGAAAATGGATGTGCACCAATACCTTTTTGTTTGTGTATTGATTAGGTCATAATGGCAGCACTCCCAAAGATGTGTATATAAACTTTTTGTAAGGTGTGCTTAATTTTAAGGGACAGGAATCACCAAATTATTTTTAAAGGAATTGGATTGAACATACCTTTTTAAACAACTTTACAATTTCATTACATTATAAACTTGGTGTTGTTCTCTATTTATCCTTTGCAGAAGGAACAGCCCTGCGCTACTGTCAGCAAGATTAACACATCTAGTCAGCCAATCACAAAAGACAAATGTGTGCAGGAAACAATTAGCAGCAGATCCAACTAGTGTAGGATATGTGTGTATTTGTTTTCAAAAAAGGGATACCAAAAGAAGAAAGCAGATTTTAAAAGAGAATTTATTTTAAAATTGTATTAAAATTCTATGCTCGGAATCATGAAAATTACATTTTGACTTTCCTATCCATTTAAATGCATGTATGTGTGTGTGTGTATATATATATATATATATATATATATATATATATATATATATATATATATATATATATATATATAAAATTAGGAATAGGTTGTTAGTTTCATCATGAGAATATAATTGCCATCCATTACAGCTGCAAAAACATCACACAGATGAAAAAATAGAACATGGATCTAATGTCACTTTACATCTTTATATGTTCACAGATTTATCAAGGCCAAGGGATAGGATCCCAAGATATCTGATGCCGGTGTCCATGGACACGTCACGCAGCAACCGCTCCTCCCCATTAAGCGATCATTTTTTAATCTCTTAACTTATAAAAATGTATTTTTAAACCCTATGTAATATGAAGAAGTAAGAGAAAATAAAAATAATAATAATATAGATAGATATATAGCTGCCTTTGACTCTATTAGGAATTCAAAGGGAGGATGAGTCAGGGACAGATTATGATGTCCCTGATACCGAAGGTAATTTTACATTACAACATGTTTTCATTATTTGCCATAAAAGAGAGAATTTAAAAACAGATATTTCATGATGCAGGTTAATGTAAGGGATTGTGTTTTTGAATTCAAATATTTGATTTTTAACATCATGTTGTCATAACTATCTACAATGATGAATATAATCTAGGACTTGTCACATAATCCTCATCTTAATAATGATTTGTGTTTGTGCTTCATCTCTGACAGCTGAAACAGAGGAATCCTCTGTAGAAGATGTTGCCCCAGCAGTCATGTCGCCAGAGAGAGCGGAAGAGGAGGTGGCTGGGACCGAATTTAAGAAATTATCATATCATGTTTTGAAACATCTATATTGATTGTGAATTAGTAGACAATCATTTGTTTTCTGTTTTTTAACAATGTTGTGTATAATATAGGCCTTGACACATATTCCACATACATAACAATGTTTTTTGTTGGTGCTTCATCTCTGACAGCTTAAACAGAGGAATACACAGAACAACAAAAATGAAAAGGCACCCGGTCTCCAGACGTTCACAGGACTTACACAGGACTCTCAATAATAAAAGCATAAGCGTTTATTCAGTATAATAGCTCCATCATAACGGCATCCAAAAAGGAAAGTACACTTCACCAAGAGGAATACTCTGGAAACAGAGGAATACTCTGGAAAGTATGCCGCCACAGCAGAGAGACCAGAAGAGGAGGTTGCTGGAACAGAAAGTATGAAATTATCATATGATGTTTTAACACTTCTATCTTGAAAGTGAATTGTTATAACATATTTTATTTTGTGTTTTGATTACAGCTCAAGATCGGGGGACCCAGACAGAACCCTTCCTGCCACAACTATTTGAACAACTTAAAGGGACACTGAACCCAATTTTTTTCTTTCATGATTCAGATAGAGCATGCAATTTTAAGCAACTTTCTAATTTACTCCTATTATAATTTTTTTTTCGTTCTCTTGCTATCTTTATTTTAAAAATAAGGCATCCAAGCTTTTTTTTGGTTCAGAAACTCAGGACAGCATTTTTTTATTGGTGGATTAATTTATCCACCAATCAGCAAGGACAACCCAGGTTGTTCACCAAAAATGGGCCAGCATCTAAACTTACATTCTTGCATTTAAAATAAAGATACCAAGAGAGTGAAGAACATTTGATAATAGGAGTAAATTAGAAAGTTGCTTAAAATTTCATGCTCTATCTTAATCACGAAAAATTTTTTTTGGGTTCAGTGTCCCTTTAATCAGGTGCTGTAAACTGTTGCAGATGCAGTTAGGGGAATTCAGGAGGCATTGAGGGAATATTAATTTTTATTTTATTTTTTTATTATTTTTATATCATTATGGCCTAGATTTGGAGTTTGGCGGTAGCCGTGAAAACCAGCGTTAGAGGCTCCTAACGCTGGTTTTAGGCTACCTCCGGTATTTGGAGTCACTCAAAAAAGGGTCTAACGCTCACTTTTCAGCCGCGACTTTTCCATACCGCAGATCCCCTTACGTCAATTGCGTATCCTATCTTTTCAATGGGATTTTACTAACTCCGGTATTTAGAGTCGTGTCTGAAGTGAGCGTTAGAATTCTAACGACAAAACTCCAGCCGCAGAAAAAAGTCAGCAGTTAAGAGCTTTCTGGGCTAACGCCGGTTCATAAAGCTCTTAACTACTGTGCTCTAAAGTACACTAACACCCATAAACTACCTATGTACCCCTAAACCGAGGCCCCCCCACATCGCCGCCACTCGATTAAATGTTTTTAACCCCTAATCTGCCGACCGCCAGCTACCTACAATAATTAACCCCTAATCTGCCGACCGCAAAGCGCCGCTACTTAAGTTATCCTTATGTACCCCTAATCTGCTGCCCCTAACACCGCCGACCCCTATATTATATTTATTAACCCCTAATCTGCCCCCCTCAATGTCGCCTCCACCTGCCTACACTTATTAACCCCTAATCTGCCGAGCGGACCGCACCGCTACTATAATAAAATTATTAACCCCTAATCCGCCTCACTAACCCTATAATAAATAGTATTAACCCCTAATCTGCCCTCCCTAATATCGCCGACACCTAACTTCAATTATTAACCCCTAATCTGCCGACCGGAGCTCACCGCTATTCTAATAAATGTATTAACCCCTAAAGCTAAGTCTAACCCTAACACTAACACCCCCCTAACTTAAATATAATTTAAATCTAACGAAATTAATTAACTCTTATTAAATAAATTATTCCTATTTAAAGCTAAATACTTACCTGTAAAATAAATCCTAATATAGCTACAATATAAATTATAATTATATTATAGCTATTTTAGGATTAATATTTATTTTACAGGTAACTTTGAATTTATTTTAACCAGGTACAATAGCTATTAAATAGTTAAGAACTATTTAATAGCTAAAATAGTTAAAATAATTACAAAATTACCTGTAAAATAAATCCTAACCTAAATTACAATTAAACCTAACACTATACTATCATTAAATTAATTAAATAAAATACCTACAATTACCTACAATTAAACCTAACACTACACTATCAATACATTAATTAAATACAATACCTACAAATAACTACAATGAAATAAACTAACTAAAGTACAAAAAATAAAAAAGAACTAAGCTACAAAAAATAAAAAAATATTTACAAACATCAGAAAAATATTACAACAATTTTAAACTAATTACACCTACTCTAAGCCCCCTAATAAAATAACAAAGACCCCCAAAATAAAAAATGCCCTACCCTATTCTAAATTACTAAAGTTCAAAGCTCTTTTACCTTACCAGCCCTGAACAGGGCCCTTTGCGGGGCATGCCCCAAGAAGTTCAGCTCTTTTGCCTGTAAAAAAAACATACAATACCCCCCCCCAACATTACAACCCACCACCCACATACCCCTAATCTAACACAAACCCCCCTTAAATAAACCTAACACTAAGCCCCTGAAGATCATCCTACCTTGTCTTCACCTCACCGGGTATCACCGATCGGTCCTGGCTCCAAAATCTTCATCCAACCCAAGCGGGGGCTGGCGATCCATCATCCGGTGGCTGAAGAGGTCCAGAAGAGGCTCCAAAGTCTTCATCCTATCCGGGAAGAAGAGTAGATCCGGACCGGCAACCATCATCTTCCAAGCGGCATCTTCTATCTTCATCCGATGAGGACCGGCTCCATCCTGAAGACCTCCACCGCGGACCCATCTTCATCCGGCGACGTCCAACTGAAGAATGACGGTTCCTTTAAGGGACGTCATCCAAGATGGCGTCCCTCGAATTCCGATTGGCTGATAGGATTCTATCAGCCAATCGGAATTAAGGTAGGAATATTCTGATTGGCTGATGGAATCAGCCAATCAGAATCAAGTTCAATCCGATTGGCTGATCCAATCAGCCAATCAGATTGAGCCTGCATTCTATTGGCTGTTCCGATCAGCCAATAGAATGCGAGCTCAATCTGATTGGCTGATTGGATCAGCCAATCGGATTGAACTTGATTCTGATTGGCTGATTCCATCAGCCAATCAGAATATTCCTACCTTAATTCCGATTGGCTGATAGGATTCTATCAGCCAATCGGAATTCGAGGGACGCCATCTTGGATGACGTCATTTAAAGGAACCGTCATTCGTCGTTCAGTCGTCGGCCAGGATGGATTTTCCGCGTCGGAGGTCTTCAGGATGCTGCCGCTCCACTCCGGATGGATGACGATAGAAGATGCCTCTTGGATGAAGACTTCAGTCGGATGGAAGACCTCTTCTGCCCCGCTTGTATGAAGACTTCTACCGGATGGAGGACCTCTTCTTGCTCCGCTTGGATGAAGAATTTGGCTCGGCTGGGTGAAGACGACTCAAGGTAGGGAGATCTTAAGGGGCTTAGTGTTAGGTTTATTTAAGGGGGGTTTGGGTTAGATTAGGGGTATGTGGGTGGTGGGTTGTAATGTTGGGGGGGGGGTATTGTATGTTTTTTTTTACAGGCAAAAGAGCTGAACTTCTTGGGGCATGCCCCGCAAAGGGCCCTGTTCAGGGCTGGTAAGGTAAAAGAGCTTTGAACTTTAGTAATTTAGAATAGGGTAGGGCATTTTTTATTTTGGGGGTCTTTGTTATTTTATTAGGGGGCTTAGAGTAGGTGTAATTAGTTTAAAATTGTTGTAATATTTTTCTGATGTTTGTAAATATTTTTTTATTTTTTGTAACTTAGTTCTTTTTTATTTTTTGTACTTTAGTTAGTTTATTTCATTGTAGTTATTTGTAGGTATTGTATTTAATTAATGTATTGATAGTGTAGTGTTAGGTTTAATTGTAGGTAATTGTAGGTATTTTATTTAATTAATTTAATGATAGTATAGTGTTGGGTTTAATTGTAACTTAGGTTAGGATTTATTTTACAGGTAATTTTGTAGTTATTTTAACTATTTTAGCTATTAAATAGTTCTTAACTATTTAATGGCTATTGTACCTGGTTAAAATAAATACAAAGTTACCTGTAAAATAAATATTAATCCTAAAATAGCTATAATATAATTATAATTTATATTGTAGCTATATTAGGATTTATTTTACAGGTAAGTATTTAGCTTTAAATAGGAATAAATTATTTAATAAGAGTTAATTAATTTCGTTAGATTTAAATTATATTTAAGTTAGGGGGGTGTTAGTGTTAGGGTTAGACTTAGCTTTAGGGGTTAATACATTTATTAGAATAGCGGTGAGCTCCGGTCGGCAGATTAGGGGTTAATGTTTGAAGTTAGGTGTCGGCGATGTTAGGGAGAGCAGATTAGGGGTTAATACTATTCATTATAGGGTTATTGAGGCGGATTAGGGGTTAATAACTTTATTATGATAGCGGTGCGGTCCGCTCGGCAGATTAGGGGTTAATAAGTGTAGGCAGGTGGAGGCGACGTTGTGGGGGGCAGATTAGGGGTTAATAAATATAATATAGGGGTCGGCGGTGTTAGGGGCAGCAGATTAGGGGTACATAAGGATAATGTAAGTAGCGGCGGTTTACGGAGCGGCAGATTAGGGGTTAAAAATAATATGCAGGGGCCAGCGATAGCGGGGGCGTCAGATTAGGGGTTAATAAGTGTAAGGCTAGGGGTGTTTAGACTCGGGGTACATGTTAGGGTGTTAGGTGCAGACGTAGGAAGTGTTTCCCCATAGCAAACAATGGGGCTGCGTTAGGAGCTGAACTCGGCTTTTTTTGCAGGTGTTAGGTTTTTTTTCAGCTCAAACAGCCCCATTGTTTCCTATGGGGGAATCGTGCACGAGCACGTTTTTGAGGCTGGCCACGTCTGTAAGCAACTCTGGTATCGAGAGTTGAAGCTGCGTTAAATATGCTCTACGTTCCTTTTTTCTTTAGGTGGACTCTCAATACCAGAGTTATTTTTATGGTGCGGCCAGAAAAAAGCCAGCGTTAGCTACGTGGGTCCTTACCGACAAAACTCTAAATCTAGCCGTTAGTTTGTTATTTTTTTTTTTTTTATCAAAAATAATTAAAAAGTAAATAAATAAATCTACCGTTAAGAAAAATAATGGTGTCGCTGTATTGCTTTAAGTATTATCTTGAAGGGACATGAAAAAAAAATATGTTTAATTACGTATAAAAAGCATGCAATGTTGTTAATTATTATTTTGTTTGATATATATTTTGTTTTCTTCATTATTTTTTCTATCCTTTGAGGAGCATATTTATATAAAGTATATAGCTGCTGATTGATGTCTGCACATAGATGACATGTGATTGGCTTGCACATGTGCATTGCTATTTTTAATAAATAGAATATCTGAGGAATAATAGCAGTGAAAATGATTAATGTTGCTTGAGAGTGTCTTGTCTATCTCCATAATGAAATAAGTTTGATGTCCCTTTAAGATCAGAACTAAAATACTTTCAGCTATATTACATGTTTTGTGTTGCGGCTTGTAACGCTGAAAATATGGCATTTTTAGCATTAAAACAGCACCGCAGCTATATCAAGTGTTGTCGGCATAGGTGTACCGCACACCTTTTAGCCTGTACCGCAACGTCAGTCCCGCACATAGCGCCGGTATTAAGAGTTTTGCATTGAGGCTAAAAAGTGAGCGTTACAGCCTAAAACGACAAGATTCGTAACTCCATCTAAAGTCAGTAGTTATGAGTTTTATGCTACAAAGCTGTAGCATACAACTCATAACTAAACTGCTACAAAGTACAATAAACACCCATAAACTACCTATTAACCCCTAAAACAAGGCCCTCCCGCATTGCAAACACTAAATGTATTAACCCCTAATCTGCCGCTTCTGACATCGCCGCCATTAAAAAAAAAATGTATTTACTCCTATTCTGCCGGTCCCCGAAATCGTCGCCACTATACTAAAATTATGAACCCCTAAACCGTCGCCTTCCTGCATCAAAAACACTATTTAAATATAATTAACCCCTAATCTGCCGTCCGCCCACACCGCTGCTATAATAAACCTATTAACCCCTAAACCGCAAGCCCCCACAATGAAATAAATGAATTTAAACTAGTAACCCCTAAACCTAATGACCCCCTAACTTTATATTAAAATTACAATTTCCCTTGCTTAAATTAAAAATTACCTGTCAAATGAAAAAAAATAATTTTAAACTAACAATAAAACTATTATAATTATTAAACTAAAATTAAACTACCAAATAAATAAAACTAAACTACCAATAAAAAATCCTAACACTACTGTAAAAATTACAAAAAAAATCTAATTAAAAAAAAAACCAACTAACTAAATTACAAAAAAACAAACACTAAATTACAAAAAATAACAAACAAATGATCTAAAATAAAAAAGAAATACACCTAATCTAATAGCCCTATCAAAATAAAAAAGCCCACCCAAAATAAAAAAACCTAGCCTACAATAAACTACCAATGGCCCTTAAAAGTGCCTTTTGTGGGGCATTGCCCCAAAGATATCAGCTCTTTTACCTGTAAAAAAAATACAAACATCCCCAATAGTAAAAATCAACCAACCAACCCCCCAAATAAAATAACTATCTAAAATAACCTAAGCTACCTATTGCCCTGAAAATGGCATTTGTATGGGCATTGTCCTTAAAAGGGCATTTAGCTCTTTTACTACCTAGACCCTAATCTAAAAAATAAAACCCACCCAATAAACCCTTAAAAAAGCCTAACACTAACCCCCTGACGATCCACTTACAGTTTTTGAAGTCCCGCTTGAACGATCTTCATCGATCTTCATCTTCATTCAGACGGCCTCTTCAATCTTCATCCCAGCGGTGACATCCTGATTCAAGCGGAGAGAAGTCTTCATCCAGGCGGCCTCTTCAATCTTCGTCCAGGTGGCATCTTCTATCTTGATCCCGGAGGCGCGGAGCGGGTCCATCCTGAAGACATCCGGCGCGGAACATCCTCTTCATACTGTTTACGCCGTACACTGAATCTTTAATGCAAGGGACATGATTCAAGATGGCGTCCCTTGCATTCCTATTGGCTGAAAATTTTGAATGAGCCAATAGGAATTATGGCTGCTAAAATCCTATTGGCTATTCAAATCAGCCAATAGGATTTAAACAACTCTCATTCTATTGGCTAATTCAAATTAGCCAATAGAAGGAGAGCTGCTTAAATCCTATTGGCTGATTTGAACAGTCAATAGGATTTTATCAGACCTAATTCCTATAGAAGATGCCACCTGGATGAAGATTGAAGAGGCCGTCTGGATGAAGACTTCTCTCCGCTTGGATCAGGATGTCGCCGCCGGGATTAAGATTGAAGAGGCCGTCTGGATGAAGACTTTGCCGGGATGAAGATCATTCAAGCGGGCCTTCAAAAACTGCAAGTGGATCATCAGGGGTTAGTTTTAGGCTTTTTAAGGGTTTATTGGGTGGGTTTAATTTTTAGGTTAGGGTCTGGGCAGTAAAAGAGCTAAATGCCCTTTTAAGGGCAATGCCCATACAAATGCCCTTTTCAGGGCAATGGGGAGCTTAGGTTATTTTAGATAGACTGTTGGGGGGTGTTTGCATTTTTTTTTACAGGTACAAGAGCTTATATCTTTGGGGCAAGGCCCCACAAAAGGCCCCTTTAAGGGCCATTGGTAGTTTATTGTAGGCTAGGTTTTTTTTATTTTGGATGGGCTTTTTATTTTGATAGGGCTAATAGATTAGGTGTAATTCTTTTTTATTTTTGATAATTTGTTTGTTATTTTGTGTAATGTATAGTGTTAAGGGGTGTTTGTAATTTTTTTTGTAAAATAGCTGTTTATCTCAGGGCAATGCCCTACAAATGGCCCTTAAGGGCCCCCCAAAAGGCCCTTTTAAGGGCCCCTGATAGTTTGGGGGGTGGGGGTTTGTAAAGTGTTAGGGGTTGTTTGTATTTGTTTGGAGTAAAATGGCTGGTTATCTCAGGGCAATGCCCTACAAAAGGCCCTTTTAAGGGCCCCCCGGTAGTTTGGGGGGTGGGGGTTTGTATAGTGTTTTTAAGGGCCCTTGGTAGTTTATTCTAGAGTACGGTTTTTTTATTTTGGGGTGGTCTTATTTTTTTAAGGGTATTAGAATAGGATTCATCTTTATTTTTTTAAGATATTTTTTTATTTTTTTGTAATGGTAGTTTTTTTTTTTTTGTAGTGGTAGCTTTTTTATTTTTTGTAATGTTAGGTTTTAGTGTAAGACAGGTTAGGTTTTATTTCACAGGTAAGTTTGTATTTATTTTAACTAGATAGTTAGTAAATAGTTAATAGCTATTTACTAACTAGTCTACCTAGTTAAAATACATACGAATTTACCTGTGAAATAAAACCTAACAAATTTTAGTAACAGAGAACTTCCCAAGCTGTCAAATGTGGTCACACACGATATCTTAACTTGGTTACACTTTGCAAATATAGCTCTTGCATGCACATAGACAGTCTATATGTAGCGGAGTGAATCTCCCAATGTGATGTGGAGCACTACACACCCCCGCAGTAAACCAGACCAAAGGCATCCACTAGAGCGGAATAGGGTGTAAATTATCACTCACCCTTCTGCCGGTGTCTGACGCTGGAGAACAGCCACTCATCCGGTGTGTAGTTGTGGGAATCAGGAAAAGCGCAGCTCCTATCTTCAGCGTGTATCCGCCATCGCTGCTGTCACTCCAAACATTTCTCCCAAACACGCCGGGGTCTGACGTCAGCGTAGAGTAGAGGGGGTGTGTGTGAATCCTCCAACCGCTATTCGGCCACAAGCCGAAACTAGTCAGACCCTGCACCTTGTCTCATGTTTTCCAGCTGCTGGAATTTTACCTGTTACGAATAATAAAGAAGTTTACTTTTATCTACTAGAGGTTGCGCTTCTCTTTGTCTACTAAAACCTAACATTACAAAAAATAAAAAAATCTACCATTACAAAAAATAAAAAAACCTACCATTACCATATTA
This sequence comes from Bombina bombina, assembly GCF_027579735.1. Lineage (NCBI taxonomy): Eukaryota > Metazoa > Chordata > Amphibia > Anura > Bombinatoridae > Bombina > Bombina bombina. The sequence continues at coordinate 121,352,779 of NC_069500.1, forward strand.
GGGGTTAATATAGTTTAATTTAGCTTGTTGCGATGTGGGGGGCTGGCGGTTTAGGGGTTAATAGGTTTATTTAGTTAATAATTGTAAATTTAATTTAGATCTAATTTAATTATGTTAAAGTTAGGTTTAGGGGTTAGTATAGTTTAATTTAGCTTGTTGCGATGTGGGGGGCTGGCGGTTTAGGGGTTAATAGGTTTTTCTTTCATGTAATTAGCAAGAGTCCATGAGCTAGTGACGTATGGGATATACATTCCTACCAGGAGGGGCAAAGTTTCCCAAACCTCAAAATGCCTATAAATACACCCCTCACCACACCCACAATTCAGTTTTACAAACTTTGCCTCCTATGGAGGTGGTGAAGTAAGTTTGTGCTAGATTCTACGTTGATATGCGCTCCGCAGCAAGTTGGAGACCGGTTTTCCTCTCAGCGTGCAGTGAATGTCAGAGGGATGTGAGGAGAGTATTGCCTATTTGAATGCAGTGATCTCCTTCTACGGGGTCTATTTCATAGGTTCTCTGTTATCGGTCGTAGAGATTCATCTCTTACCTCCCTTTTCAGATCGACGATATACTCTTATATATATACCATTACCTCTGCTGATTCTCGTTTCAGTACTGGTTTGGCTTTCTACAAACATGTAGATGAGTGTCCTGGGGTAAGTAAATCTTATTTTCTGTGACACTCTAAGCTATGGTTGGGCACTTTGTTTATAAAGTTCTAAATATATGTATTCAAACATTTATTTGCCTTGACTCAGAATGTTCAACATTCCTTATTTTCAGACAGTCAGTTTCATATTTGGGATAATGCATTTGAATCAAACATTTTTTCTTACCTTAAAAATTTGACTCTTTTTTCCCTGTGGGCTGTTAGGCTCGCGGGGGCTGAAAATGCTTCATTTTATTGCGTCATTCTTGGCGCGGACTTTTTTGGCGCAAAAAATCTTTTCCGTTTCCGGCGTCATACGTGTCGCCGGAAGTTGCGTCATTTTTTGACGTTCTTTTGCGCCAAAAATGTCGGCGTTCCGGATGTGGCGTCATTTTTGGCGCCAAAAGCATTTAGGCGCCAAATAATGTGGGCGTCTTATTTGGCGCTAAAAAATATGGGCGTCGCTTTTGTCTCCACATTATTTAAGTCTCATTTTTCATTGCTTCTGGTTGCTAGAAGCTTGTTCTATGGCATTTTTTCCCATTCCTGAAACTGTCATTTAAGGAATTTGATCAATTTTGCTTTATATGTTGTTTTTTCTCTTACATATTGCAAGATGTCTCACGTTGCATCTGAGTCAGAAGATACTTCAGGAAAATCGCTGTCTAGTGCTGGAACTACCAAAGCTAAGTGTATCTGCTGTAAACTTTTGGTAGCTATTCCTCCGGCTGTTGTTTGTATTAATTGTCATGACAAACTTGTTAATGCAGATAATATTTCCTTTAGTAATGTACCATTGCCTGTTGCAGTTCCTTCAACATCTAAGGTGCAGAATGTTCCTGATAACATAAGAGATTTTGTTTCTGAATCCATCAAGAAGGCTATGTCTGTTATTTCTCCTTCTAGAACACATAAAAAATCTTTTAAAACTTCTCTCCTTACAGATGAATTTTTAAATGAACATCATCATTCTGATTCTGATGACTCTTCTGGTTCAGAGGATTCTGTCTCAGAGATTGATGCTGATAAATCTTCATATTTATTTAAAATGGAATTTATTCGTTCTTTACTTAAAGAAGTACTAATTGCTTTAGAAATAGAGGATTCTGGTCCTCTTGATACTAATTCTAAACGTTTAGATAAGGTATTTAAATCTCCTGTGGTTATTCCAGAAGTTTTTCCTGTTCCTAATGCTATTTCTGAAGTAATTTCTAAAGAATGGGATAAATTGGGTAATTAATTTACTCCTTCTAAACGTTTTAAGCAATTATATCCTGTGCCGTCTGACAGATTAGAATTTTGGGACAAAATCCCTAGAGTTGATGGGGCTATTTCTACCCTGGCTAAACGTACTACTATTCCTACGTCAGATGGTACTTCGTTTAAGGATCCTTTAGATAGGAAAATTGAATCCTTTCTAAGAAAAGCTTATCTGTGTTCAGGTAATCTTCTTAGACCTGCTATATCATTGGCTGATGTTGCTGCAGCTTCAACTTTTTGGTTGGAAACTTTAGCGCAACAAGTAACGGATCATGATTCTCATAATATTATTATTCTTCTTCAGCATGCTAATAATTTTATCTGTGATGCCATTTTTGATATTATCAGAGTTGATGTCAGGTTTATGTCTCTAGCTATTTTAGCTAGAAGAGCTTTATGGCTTAAGACTTGGAATGCTGATATGGCTTCTAAATCAACTCTACTTTCCATTTCTTTCCAGGGTAACAAATTTATTTGGTTCTCAGTTGGATTCTATTATCTCAACTGTTACTGGTGGGAAAGGAACTTTTTTACCACAGGATAAAAAATCTAAGGGTAAAAACAGGGCTAATAATCGTTTTCGTTCCTTTCGTTTCAACAAAGAACAAAAGCCTGATCCTTCATCCTCAGGAGCAGTTTCAGTTTGGAAACCATCTCCAGTCTGGAATAAATCCAAGCCTTCTAGAAAGGCAAAGCCTGCTTCTAAGTCCACATGAAGGTGCGGCCCTCATTCCAGCTCAGCTGGTAGGGGGCAGGTTACGTTTTTTCAAAGAAATTTGGATCAATTCTGTTCACAATCTTTGGATTCAGAACATTGTTTCAGAAGGGTACAGAATTGGTTTCAAGATGAGACCTCCTGCAAAGAGATTTTTTCTTTCCCGTGTCCCAGTAAATCCAGTGAAAGCTCAAGCATTTCTGAATTGTGTTTCAGATCTAGAGTTGGCTGGAGTAATTATGCCAGTTCCAGTTTCGGAACAGGGGATGGGGTTTTATTCAAATCTCTTCATTGTACCAAAGAAGGAGAATTCCTTCAGACCAGTTCTGGATCTAAAAATATTGAATCGTTATGTAAGGATACCAACGTTCAAAATGGTAACTGTAAGGACTATCTTGCCTTTTGTTCAGCAAGGGCATTATATGTCCACAATAGATTTACAGGATGCATATCTGCATATTCCGATTCATCCAGATCATTATCAGTTCCTGAGATTCTCTTTTCTGGACAAGCATTACCAGTTTGTGGCTCTGCCGTTTGGCCTAGCTACAGCTCCAAGAATTTTTACAAAGGTTCTCGGTGCCCTTCTGTCTGTAATCAGAGAACAGGGTATTGTGGTATTTCCTTATTTGGACGATATCTTGGTACTTGCTCAGTCTTTACATTTAGCAGAATCTCATACGAATCGACTTGTGTTGTTTCTTCAAAATCATGGTTGGAGGATCAATTTACCAAAAAGTTCATTGATTCCTCAGACAAGGGTAACCTTTCTGGGTTTCCAGATAGATTCAGTGTCCATGACTCTGTCTTTGACAGACAAGAGACGTCTAAAATTGATTTCAGCTTGTCGAAATCTTCAGTCACAATCATTCCCTTCGGTAGCCTTATGCATGGAAATTCTAGGTCTTATGACTGCTGCATCGGACGCGATCCCCTTTGCTCGTTTTCACATGCGACCTCTTCAGCTCTGTATGCTGAATCAATGGTGCAAGGATTACACAAAGATATCTCAATTAATATCTTTAAAACCGATTGTACGACACTCTCTAACGTGGTGGACAGATCACCATCGTTTAATTCAGGGGGCTTCTTTTGTGCTTCCGACCTGGACTGTAATTTCAACAGATGCAAGTCTCACAGGTTGGGGAGCAGTGTGGGGATCTCTGATAGCACAAGGAGTTTGGGAATCTCAGGAGGTGAGATTACCGATCAATATTTTGGAACTCCGTGCAATTTTCAGAGCTCTTCAGTTTTGGCCTCTTCTGAAGAGAGAATCGTTCATTTGTTTTCAGACAGACAATGTCACAACTGTGGCATACATCAATCATCAAGGAGGGACTCACAGTCCTCTGGCTATGAAAGAAGTATCTCGAATTCTGGCTTGGGCGGAATTCAGCTCCTGTCTAATCTCTGCGGTTCATATCCCAGGTATAGACAATTGGGAAGCGGATTATCTCAATCGCCAAACGTTGCATCCGGGCGAATGGTCTCTTCACCCAGAGGTATTTCTTCAGATTGTTCAAATGTGGGAACTTCCAGAAATAGATCTGATGGCGTCTCATCTAAACAAGAAACTTCCCAGGTATCTGTCCAGATCCCGGGATCCTCAGGCGGAGGCAGTGGATGCATTATCACTTCCTTGGAAGTATCATCCTGCCTATATCTTTCCGCCTCTAGTTCTTCTTCCAAGAGTAATCTCCAAGATTCTGAAGGAATGCTCGTTTGTTCTGCTGGTAGCTCCGGCATGGCCTCACAGGTTTTGGTATGCGGATCTTGTCCGGATGGCCTCTTGCCAACCGTGGACTCTTCCGTTAAGACCAGACCTTCTGTCGCAAGGTCCTTTTTTCCATCAGGATCTGAAATCCTTAAATTTAAAGGTATGGAGATTGAACGCTTGATTCTTGGTCAAAAAGGTTTCTCTGACTCTGTGATTAATACTATGTTACAGGCGCGTAAATCTGTATCTAGAGAGATATATTATAGAGTCTGGAAGACCTATATTTCTTGGTGTCTTTCTCATCATTTTTCTTGGCATTCTTTTAGAATACCGAGAATTTTACAGTTTCTTCAGGATGGTTTAGATAAGGGTTTGTCCGCAAGTTCCTTGAAAGGTCAAATCTCAGCTCTTTCTGTTCTTTTTCACAGAAAGATTGCTATTCTTCCTGATATTCATTGTTTTGTACAAGCTTTGGTTCGTATAAAACCTGTCATTAAGTCAATTTCTCCTCCTTGGAGTTTGAATTTGGTTCTGGGGGCTCTTCAAGCTCCTCCGTTTGAACCTATGCATTCATTGGACATTAAATTACTTTCTTGGAAAGTTTTGTTTCTTTTGGCCATCTCTTCTGCCAGAAGAGTTTCTGAATTATCTGCTCTTTCTTGTGAGTCTCCTTTTCTGATTTTTCATCAGGATAAGGCGGTGTTGCGAACTTCTTTTGAATTTTTACCTAAAGTTGTGAATTCCAACAACATTAGTAGAGAAATTGTGGTTCCTTCATTATGTCCTAATCCTAAGAATTCTAAGGAGAAATCGTTGCATTCTTTGGATGTTGTTAGAGCTTTGAAATATTATGTTGAAGCTACTAAGTCTTTCCGAAAGACTTCTAGTTTATTTGTTATCTTTTCCGGTTCTAGAAAAGGCCAGAAAGCTTCTGCCATTTCTTTGGCATCTTGGTTGAAATCTTTAATTCATCTTGCCTATGTTGAGTCGGGTAAAACTCCGCCTCAGAGGATCACAGCTCATTCTACTAGGTCAGTTTCTACTTCCTGGGCGTTTAGGAATGAAGCTTCGATTGATCAGATTTGCAAAGCAGCAACTTGGTCCTCTTTGCATACTTTTACTAAATTCTACCATTTTGATGTATTTTCTTCTTCTGAAGCAGTTTTTGGTAGAAAAGTACTTCAGGCAGCGGTTTCAGTTTGAATCTTCTGCTTATGTTTTTCATTAAACTTTATTTTGGGTGTGGATTATTTTCAGCAGGAATTGGCTGTCTTTATTTTATCCCTCCCTCTCTAGTGACTCTTGTGTGGAAAGATCCACATCTTGGGTAGTCATTATCCCATACGTCACTAGCTCATGGACTCTTGCTAATTACATGAAAGAAAACATAATTTATGTAAGAACTTACCTGATAAATTCATTTCTTTCATATTAGCAAGAGTCCATGAGGCCCGCCCTTTTTTTGTGGTGGTTATGATTTTTGTATAAAGCACAATTATTCCAATTCCTTATTTTATATGCTTTCGCACTTTTTTATCACCCCACTTCTTGGCTATTCGTTAAACTGAATTGTGGGTGTGGTGAGGGGTGTATTTATAGGCATTTTGAGGTTTGGGAAACTTTGCCCCTCCTGGTAGGAATGTATATCCCATACGTCACTAGCTCATGGACTCTTGCTAATATGAAAGAAATGAATTTATCAGGTAAGTTCTTACATAAATTATGTTATTTAGTTAATATTTGTAAATTTAATTTTGCTATATTTTTATTTTGTTAAAGTTAGGGGGTGTTAAGGTTAGGGTTAGGGTTATGTTAGGGTTAGGTTTAGGGGTTAATATAGTTTAATTTAGCTTGTTGTGATGTGGGGGGCTGGCGGTTTAAGGGTTAATAAATGTAGTATAGTAGCGGCGATATCGGGAGAGGCAGATTAGGGGTTAATAATTTTATTTAGGTAGCGGCGACATCGGGAGATTAGGGGTTAATAACTGTAGGCAGGCATCAGCGATGTTGGAGGCAGCAGATTAGAGGTGTTTAGACGTAGGGTTTATGTTAGGGTGTTAGGTTTAAACAGTATTTTTATTTCCCATAGACATCAATGGGGCTGCGTTACGGAACTTTTGTTTCCACAATCGCAGGTGTTAGGTTTTCTTTTTTTGCCGGCTGCCCCCATTGATGTCTATGGGGAAATCGTATACAAGCACGTCTCAGCAGCGATCTGATTGTGTGCGGTATGGAGCACCAAAAACCCAATTTTATTATTATATGCAGTTTAACCAGTGTTCAGTGAAATACCTTAGATTGGAGCAATGAAATTTGCTGCCTAGATATACAAAGTAATACACACAGAGTTACAGAAAGTAAGGGTGTGCTAGAACACATGCAGTAAACACTGTTGCAGAAAAAAAACTAGGAAATGTCCACAGTTGAAAAATTCCCTGAGGGGAGTTCCACGGTGCTCTTAGTGCTAACGCACGCACCTATAAACAATTTCCCAGACTGAAACAAGCAGTGAAGACATCCAGGCAAAATTCTAGAGCGCTTAGTGCAGATGCACACTCAACGCCTAGTGTCTGGAAAACAAGTGACAGACCACTCATGCGGAACAGGCTTGACTTACGAATCTTCGGATATTAGTATAACCAATACTGATGCCTCTATCCAGAGGTCTGCTTCAGGGTTCCAATCCGGATTACAGAGTGTTAGCCTGCAAAGTCTCTGGGCGAAAACTTTTCTTAAATGATTCGGCTCACCTCCTTGCACGTCATGAACTGCAACTGCTAGACACTTGAACTCCAACAAACTTGGAGGGCCTGGTTTGATTCACACCATGGAGCAAACAACCAAACAGCTGTGAAAGTGATGACGCATTTCGCCCCTCTATGTGTGAATTTTTATATCCCTAGCAGCACACGGGGTTTCCCTTAGTGGCTCCTTGTATTGATCCAAACATGTAATCTGTTGTTTATATGGCAGTGAGGGAAAACCTAGTGAGACTTCCGAGCATTAAAATAACAATACAATGTTATTGAAACAAACTTACTGAGTTTACATTTACAAAGGGCAACATTGTTTCATTTTAAATACACTATAATATACACTCGACTACTGTGTAACTTTTTGATAGAACACCACACAAAATAGAAAAATATAAAAAAAGTCCTTTAACATGGTAAGAGCAACTGAGCTTTGGCATATTTTAACATCAGAGATAGATAATGGTCTTTACAAAAAACTAGCAAATTCTAATTTCTCATTTAGACCCATTAGTGAAAGAGTATTGAGGACATACTGTACATCCACTTTGATTCTTTCTGAAGTAGAACCTTATCCACATTTCCACCCCTTCTTCTAGGTTTCACTTGCTCAATGCCTATTACTTTCAACCCATCATAGCTAGAACCATGTTTCTCAGCAAAGTGTCTCCCTATGAGACTGTCTAGATTAGTGTTTTTAATGTCATTCCTATTCTCACGTACCGTTTTCCTTTAAGTTCACGGGCGTTTTGCCAAAATAAAAATGTGGACATGAACAGGATTTAGAGAAATATATAAACTGGCACTACACGGATGTAAAGTAAGATAAAGAATCCGTAGATTCCGGTGCTACCACTTAGTTACAATTATAATACACAAAAAAAAGGAAAGATAGGGGCTATTGCAGCACTCATTCTTACTTAAGTTAATGTTGAGTTAGTTAAAAAAAACTATACTTTAATTGAATATATTTAAAAAACATGGGGTAAATACCCCTACTGTTTACCACACCTACTACCAAACAGTGAACAAACTAAAAACAAGCCCACAGTCACTTCTCTGTTTCCTGGCCGATAGCAGGAAACGTCGGCATCAGGTGGCTGAAGTGACTGAAATGGCAAGATTATAAGTATATGGAGCAAACGCGTTTCGGCTACGACCTAGCCTTTCTCAATGCTGTATTTTACACTGACATTTGGTAAAACCCGAGGCTACCGGATGCGCGTACTTTAATACTCATTTGAAAGCCCCAGTTAGCCAATCACGTTGATTATAGGAAGAACGCCCCATTATTATCCAATGGTTGTACAAGGGGGACAACGCCTACTAACCCGACTGTGCTGTATGGCTATAGGAACTAAATGATATGCCGCGCATGCTCAGTGTTCCGCTGCTAGCGTGTAAGAAGTAATTCCATGTAACAACACTGCTAAATTAGAAATACGAATTTATACATTATACGGACAATGTTTAATCCAAACAAGGAAGATCTTACATTTCTAAGAAATGTTTACCATAAACTATAAGGTTTATATTTCAAAGGTTTCCTTATATCGATTCACAATATAACGGTACTTACTGGAGTAGAAGAATACAAAAGTTTTAAAGACTATGGGAATACTATTATTAACAACCCTTTAAATTTACCTGCATTATATTTACCATTATACAAATACTGCCATACTGATATGATTTAAGATTATGATATGGATATCAAACAAAGAGTAAAATAAGCTGTCCACTTATACCTCACTGTTGTCTGTCATATTTATAAAATCACACCCAGCATGCCTGAACATGTACCGGTAATGCAGTATATATGTGATTTAGGATTATATTGTGATTGTCCAATAGTCAAAGTTACAGTTCTTCTTTATGAAGTATCACTACCATTTTGAAGGATCGATTACTATGAACCCACAAAAATTACCTTATAGATGGAGATTACATTATATGGATTATGATCTATATTGCGTAAATGCATAAATATATAATATTTCTTCTGGGTCCCAATCTTTAAATATATAACGTTGACTCAAGATCTTTAATTTACTAGATCTAAAATATATATACATTATACAACGATTGGGACAGAGGAGCGGACTAATAGTCCAAGGATGTATATGCTCATTTAAATAACAGTATTCCTATAATTTTTATGAAGTGATACAAGCTCACCAAATTATAGAATTGAATACAGTGGGCTATGTTAATAACTACATGGAATAAACTTTTTGCCAGTCATAGCAGATCAGATATACACCCAGTAATTGTTATACTCATTCATGCCATGGGGCATGACAGTATTAAGATTGAAAACCCATTTGGTTTCCATCTGTAACAATTTATCCTCATATATATATATATATATATATATATATATATATATATATATATATATATATATATATATATATATATATATATATATATATTTTAGATCTAGTAAATTAAAGATCTTGAGTCAACGTTATATATTTAAAGATTGGGACCCAGAAGAAATATTATATATTTATGCATTTACGCAATATAGATCATAATCCATATAATGTAATCTCCATCTATAAGGTAATTTTTGTGGGTTCATAGTAATCGATCCTTCAAAATGGTAGTGATACTTCATAAAGAAGAACTGTAACTTTGACTATTGGACAATCACAATATAATCCTAAATCACATATATACTGCATTACCGGTACATGTTCAGGCATGCTGGGTGTGATTTTATAAATATGACAGACAACAGTGAGGTATAAGTGGACAGCTTATTTTACTCTTTGTTTGATATCCATATCATAATCTTAAATCATATCAGTATGGCAGTATTTGTATAATGGTAAATATAATGCAGGTAAATTTAAAGGGTTGTTAATAATAGTATTCCCATAGTCTTTAAAACTTTTGTATTCTTCTACTCCAGTAAGTACCGTTATATTGTGAATCGATATAAGGAAACCTTTGAAATATAAACCTTATAGTTTATGGTAAACATTTCTTAGAAATGTAAGATCTTCCTTGTTTGGATAAAACATTGTCCGTATAATGTATAAATTCGTATTTCTAATTTAGCAGTGTTGTTACATGGAATTACTTCTTACATGCTAGCAGCGGAACACTGAGCATGCGCGGCATATCATTTAGTTCCTATAGCCATACAGCACAGTCGGGTTAGTAGGCGTTGTCCCCCTTGTACAACCATTGGATAATAATGGGGCGTTCTTCCTATAATCGACGTGATTGGCTAACTGGGGCTTTCAAATGAGTATTAAAGTCTGCGCATCCGGTAGCCTCGGGTTTTACCAAATGTCAGTGTAAAATACAGCATTGAGAAAGGCTAGGTCGTAGCCGAAACGCGTTTGCTCCATATACTTATAATCTTGCCATTTCAGTCACTTCAGCCACCTGATGCCGACGTTTCCTGCTATCGGCCAGGAAACAGAGAAGTGACTGTGGGCTTGTTTTTAGTTTGTTCACTGTTTGGTAGTAGGTGTGGTAAACAGTAGGGGTATTTACCCCATGTTTTTTAAATATATTCAATTAAAGTATAGTTTTTTTTAACTTACTCAACATTAACTTAAGTTAGAATGAGTGCTGCAATAGCCCCTATCTTTCCTTTCCTTTTTTTTGTGTATTATGACATGAACAGGATAACAGGTAGATCACCGCTGCAGAATTGCAATTTATCCACTGTTTAATTTTAAATACATGATTTTCTGTTGTACAGAAAGTTTTAGTTCTTACCATGCTGCTACAGTAGACGCACTTTCCACAGGGGTGACCACCCACTCTAGGTATATTGGCAGTTAGCCTGTTTTGCAGTGGAGTACCTTTTTCATATTTACTTTTTACCAAAGAATCTTTGAGGCTTAAAGCCCTCCTTGCTGTCATTTTTGGGGATTCAGAAATAATGCCTGCCAGTGTTGAGTATGCCTGTAAGACATGCCAATTTGTTTTCACTATTCTCCTTATCTTGTGCCAGTGGCTATTATATCTAGTGATACTCCTTAAAGTATCATCTTCCTTCTTTGGCTTCCTCTGAAATAGGAGCTCTTGCCTGGAGCGTCTCCTTGCCCTAGTCCATGCCCATTTAACCTGTCTGTTGGAATAGTTCCTGTCATTAAATCTTTGTGCCATAATCTCAGTATGCCTTTCAAAGGATGCCTCTGTAGAACAATTTAGTTTTAGTCTTAGAAATTGCCCAGTCAGAATACCATCCTTTAGGACCTGAGGGTGATGGTTCTCTGGATGCAGCAGGGTATTTGTGGCCGTGGCTTTCCTAAAGACCTCAGTTATGAGGTCAATGTTATGTTTTTTATTAAGAGAACAAGAAAAGAAGCTTCAACATCATTGACCTCATATGTCAAGAAAATGTTGAGGGAGTTGGCATTCATTAAGTCTACAAAAGTCTTAACTTCTTCTGCACTTCCCTCCCAAAGGATAAACACATTATCCACATATCTTAACCACAGTGCCACGTGTGCCTCAACCCGCTCACTTAACTTAGAAAAAACTTCTAATTGCTCCCAGTACCCTAGGTGCAAGCAAGCATAAGTTGGGGCACATGTGGCACCCATGGCCATACCTCTTTCCTGACGGTGAAGCTTACCATCAAAAATGAAAATTTTATTTGTCAACACAAATTCAAGCAAAATAAAAATGAAGTCAGTGTGATTCTTGAAATCCATCCCTCTAGTTTCCAGAAACCCTTGCGGCCATAAGACCAACCTGGTGAGGGATCGAGGAATAGAGGGACTCGACATCAAGGGTCACAAGTAACATATTCTCTTTAATGTTCATGCTGTACAACCTTTGTAGAACCTCATTAGTATCCCTGACATAGGAGGGCATAGCTAACAGGAATGGATGCAGGAAATAATCTAGTACTTGCTTACATTCTCTGTAGGCCCTAGATCTACCTGGAGGCTTTTCCAGATTTTTGTGCAGCTTTGGAATACAGTAAAATGTAAGAAGGACCAGGTTCTTTTGGTACATAAATTTATGTTTAGTGGGGGTAATGGGGCCTTCTCTTCGGGCCTGATTGAGAATGAACAGTAGTTCATTGCAAGACCTCTCATAGTCCACCCTGTTAACTGGGCTATACTGAAGGGCATCCCTCAGCTGTCTCATGACTTCCTCACAGTAGGCTAATTTGTCTAATAGTACGACATTGCCACCCTTGTCGGATAATTTTATTGCAATATCATCTCAATTTTTTAAGTCATTTATATATATATATATATATATATATATATATATATATATATATATATATATATATATATAAGCATATTAAAAGATATATGTACAATGGTATGAATACATTTGCATATGCAAAACAGAATGAGAAGCAGTCTGCCAGGAACGAACAGCAGCATCAATAGCTTGTTCTATGGCCCGGTTACCACCTGGTAGTAGCTTCTTTCTGCCCAATTGTGCTTTTCACAGAGGAAAACTTTCCTGTAGTATATCAGTCTGATCCCGCCGACATGGTCAGTCCAGCCCCGAAATACCAGGCAATTCTCCTCTGAACAAGGAACATGACAACCCCAGACGATCGTTTCGGCCTCCTTTGGGCCTCGTCAGTGAGGTGCAGCCATATCCCTCTAAGCACATTGGGCAAGGAGTCCACGTCTGGTTTCCCCCATCACCCTTAGGGAGACTATCCCCAGGGTCATATTTACATATGCAAAACAGAATGAGAAGCAGTCTGCCAGGAACGAACAGCAGCATCAATAGCTTGTTCTATGGCCCGGTTACCACCTGGTAGTAGCTTCTTTCTGCCCAATTGTGCTTTTCACAGAGGAAAACTTTCCTGTAGTATATCAGTCTGATCCCGCCGACATGGTCAGTCCAGCCCCGAAATACCAGGCAATTCTCCTCTGAACAAGGAACATGACAACCCCAGACGATCGTTTCGTCCTCCTTTGGGCCTCGTCAGTGAGGTGCAGCCATATCCCTCTAAGCACATTGGGCAAGGAGTCCACGTCTGGTTTCCCCCATCACCCTTAGGGAGACTATCCCCAGGGTCATATTTACATATGCAAAACAGAATGAGAAGCAGTCTGCCAGGAACGAACAGCAGCATCAATAGCTTGTTCTATGGCCCGGTTACCACCTGGTAGTAGCTTCTTTCTGCCCAATTGTGCTTTTCACAGAGGAAAACTTTCCTGTAGTATATCAGTCTGATCCCGCCGACATGGTCAGTCCAGCCCCGAAATACCAGGCAATTCTCCTCTGAACAAGGAACATGACAACCCCAGACGATCGTTTCGGCCTCCTTTGGGCCTCGTCAGTGAGGTGCAGCCATATCCCTCTAAGCACATTGGGCAAGGAGTCCACGTCTGGTTTCCCCCATCACCCTTAGGGAGACTATCCCCAGGGTCATATTTACATATGCAAAACAGAATGAGAAGCAGTCTGCCAGGAACGAACAGCAGCATCAATAGCTTGTTCTATGGCCCGGTTACCACCTGGTAGTAGCTTCTTTCTGCCCAATTGTGCTTTTCACAGAGGAAATCTTTCCTGTAGTATATCATTCTGATCCCGCCGACATGGTCAGTCCAGCCCCGAAATACCAGGCAATTCTCCTCTGAACAAGGAACATGACAACCCCAGACGATCGTTTCGGCCTCCTTTGGGCCTCGTCAGTGAGGTGCAGCCATATCCCTCTAAGCACATTGGGCAAGGAGTCCACGTCTGGTTTCCCCCATCACCCTTAGGGAGACTATCCCCAGGGTAATATTTACATATGCAAAACAGAATGAGAAGCAGTCTGCCAGGAACGAACAGCAGCATCAATAGCTTGTTCTATGGCCCGGTTACCACCTGGTAGTAGCTTCTTTCTGCCCAATTGTGCTTTTCACAGAGGAAAACTTTCCTGTAGTATATAAGACTGATCCCGCCGACATGGTCAGTCCAGCCCCGAAATACCAGGCAATTCTCCTCTGAACAAGGAACATGACAACCCCAGACGATCGTTTCGGCCTCCTTTGGGCCTCGTCAGTGAGGTGCAGCCATATCCCTCTAAGCACATTGGGCAAGGAGTCCACGTCTGGTTTCCCCCATCACCCTTAGGGAGACTATCCCCAGGGTCATATTTACATATGCAAAACAGAATGAGAAGCAGTCTGCCAGGAACGAACAGCAGCATCAATAGCTTGTTCTATGGCCCGGTTACCACCTGGTAGTAGCTTCTTTCTGCCCAATTGTGCTTTTCACAGAGGAAAACTTTCCTGTAGTATATCAGTCTGATCCCGCCGACATGGTCAGTCCAGCCCCGAAATACCAGGCAATTCTCCTCTGAACAAGGAACATGACAACCCCAGACGATCGTTTCGGCCTCCTTTGGGCCTCGTCAGTGAGGTGCAGCCATATCCCTCTAAGCACATTGGGCAAGGAGTCCACGTCTGGTTTCCCCCATCACCCTTAGGGAGACTATCCCCAGGGTCATATTTACATATGCAAAACAGAATGAGAAGCAGTCTGCCAGGAACGAACAGCAGCATCAATAGCTTGTTCTATGGCCCGGTTACCACCTGGTAGTAGCTTCTTTCTGCCCAATTGTGCTTTTCACAGAGGAAAACTTTCCTGTAGTATATCAGTCTGATCCCGCCGACATGGTCAGTCCAGCCCCGAAATACCAGGCAATTCTCCTCTGAACAAGGAACATGACAACCCCAGACGATCGTTTCGGCATCCTTTGGGCCTCGTCAGTGAGGTGCAGCCATATCCCTCTAAGCACATTGGGCAAGGAGTCCACGTCTGGTTTCCCCCATCACCCTTAGGGAGACTATCCCCAGGGTCATATTTACATATGCAAAACAGAATGAGAAGCAGTCTGCCAGGAACGAACAGCAGCATCAATAGCTTGTTCTATGGCCCGGTTACCACCTGGTAGTAGCTTCTTTCTGCCCAATTGTGCTTTTCACAGAGGAAAACTTTCCTGTAGTATATCAGTCTGATCCCGCCGACATGGTCAGTCCAGCCCCGAAATACCAGGCAATTCTCCTCTGAACAAGGAACATGACAACCCCAGACGATCGTTTCGGCCTCCTTTGGGCCTCGTCAGTGAGGTGCAGCCATATCCCTCTAAGCACATTGGGCAAGGAGTCCACGTCTGGTTTCCCCCATCACCCTTAGGGAGACTATCCCCAGGGTCATATTTACATATGCAAAACAGAATGAGAAGCAGTCTGCCAGGAACGAACAGCAGCATCAATAGCTTGTTCTATGGCCCGGTTACCACCTGGTAGTAGCTTCTTTCTGCCCAATTGTGCTTTTCACAGAGGAAATCTTTCCTGTAGTATATCATTCTGATCCCGCCGACATGGTCAGTCCAGCCCCGAAATACCAGGCAATTCTCCTCTGAACAAGGAACATGACAACCCCAGACGATCGTTTCGGCCTCCTTTGGGCCTCGTCAGTGAGGTGCAGCCATATCCCTCTAAGCACATTGGGCAAGGAGTCCACGTCTGGTTTCCCCCATCACCCTTAGGGAGACTATCCCCAGGGTAATATTTACATATGCAAAACAGAATGAGAAGCAGTCTGCCAGGAACGAACAGCAGCATCAATAGCTTGTTCTATGGCCCGGTTACCACCTGGTAGTAGCTTCTTTCTGCCCAATTGTGCTTTTCACAGAGGAAAACTTTCCTGTAGTATATAAGACTGATCCCGCCGACATGGTCAGTCCAGCCCCGAAATACCAGGCAATTCTCCTCTGAACAAGGAACATGACAACCCCAGACGATCGTTTCGGCCTCCTTTGGGCCTCGTCAGTGAGGTGCAGCCATATCCCTCTAAGCACATTGGGCAAGGAGTCCACGTCTGGTTTCCCCCATCACCCTTAGGGAGACTATCCCCAGGGTCATATTTACATATGCAAAACAGAATGAGAAGCAGTCTGCCAGGAACGAACAGCAGCATCAATAGCTTGTTCTATGGCCCGGTTACCACCTGGTAGTAACTTCTTTCTGCCCAATTGTGCTTTTCACAGAGGAAAACTTTCCTGTAGTATATCAGTCTGATCCCGCCGACATGGTCAGTCCAGCCCCGAAATACCAGGCAATTCTCCTCTGAACAAGGAACATGACAACCCCAGACGATCGTTTCGGCCTCCTTTGGGCCTCGTCAGTGAGGTGCAGCCATATCCCTCTAAGCACATTGGGCAAGGAGTCCACGTCTGGTTTCCCCCATCACCCTTAGGGAGACTATCCCCAGGGTCATATTTACATATGCAAAACAGAATGAGAAGCAGTCTGCCAGGAACGAACAGCAGCATCAATAGCTTGTTCTATGGCCCGGTTACCACCTGGTAGTAGCTTCTTTCTGCCCAATTGTGCTTTTCACAGAGGAAAACTTTCCTGTAGTATATCAGTCTGATCCCGCCGACATGGTCAGTCCTGCCCCGAAATACCAGGCAATTCTCCTCTGAACAAGGAACATGACAACCCCAGACGATCATTTCGGCCTCCTTTGGGCCTCGTCAGTGAGGTGCAGCCATATCCCTCTAAGCACATTGGGCAAGGAGTCCACGTCTGGTTTCCCCCATCACCCTTAGGGAGACTATCCCCAGGGTCATATTTACATATGCAAAACAGAATGAGAAGCAGTCTGCCAGGAACGAACAGCAGCATCAATAGCTTGTTCTATGGCCCGGTTACCACCTGGTAGTAGCTTCTTTCTGCCCAATTGTGCTTTTCACAGAGGAAATCTTTCCTGTAGTATATCATTCTGATCCCGCCGACATGGTCAGTCCAGCCCCGAAATACCAGGCAATTCTCCTCTGAACAAGGAACATGACAACCCCAGACGATCGTTTTGGCCTCCTTTGGGCCTCGTCAGTGAGGTGCAGCCATATCCATCTAAGCACATTGGGCAAGGAGTCCACGTCTGGTTTCCCCCATCACCCTTAGGGAGACTATCCCCAGGGTCATATTTACATATGCAAAACAGAATGAGAAGCAGTCTGCCAGGAACGAACAGCAGCATCAATAGCTTGTTCTATGGCCCGGTTACCACCTGGTAGTAGCTTCTTTCTGCCCAATTGTGCTTTTCACAGAGGAAAACTTTCCTGTAGTATATCAGTCTGATCCCGCCGACATGGTCAGTCCAGCCCCGAAATACCAGGCAATTCTCCTCTGAACAAGGAACATGACAACCCCAGACGATCGTTTCGGCCTCCTTTGGGCCTCGTCAGTGAGGTGCAGCCATATCCCTCTAAGCACATTGGGCAAGGAGTCCATGTCTGGTTTCCCCCATCACCCTTAGGGAGACTATCCCCAGGGTCATATTTACATATGCAAAACAGAATGAGAAGCAGTCTGCCAGGAACGAACAGCAGCATCAATAGCTTGTTCTATGGCCCGGTTACCACCTGGTAGTAGCTTCTTTCTGCCCAATTGTGCTTTTCACAGAGGAAAACTTTCCTGTAGTATATCAGTCTGATCCCGCCGACATGGTCAGTCCAGCCCCGAAATACCAGGCAATTCTCCTCTGAACAAGGAACATGACAACCCCAGACGATCGTTTCGGCATCCTTTGGGCCTCGTCAGTGAGGTGCAGCCATATCCCTCTAAGCACATTGGGCAAGGAGTCCACGTCTGGTTTCCCCCATCACCCTTAGGGAGACTATCCCCAGGGTCATATTTACATATGCAAAACAGAATGAGAAGCAGTCTGCCAGGAACGAACAGCAGCATCAATAGCTTGTTCTATGGCCCGGTTACCACCTGGTAGTAGCTTCTTTCTGCCCAATTGTGCTTTTCACAGAGGAAAACTTTCCTGTAGTATATCAGTCCGATCCCGCCGACATTGTCAGTCCAGCCCCGAAATACCAGGCAATTCTCCTCTAAACAAGGAACATGACAACCCCCTGACGATCGTTTCGGCCTCCTTTGGGCCTCGTCAGTGAGGTGCAGCCATATCCCTCTAAGCACATTGGGCAAGGAGTCCACGTCTGGTTTCCCCCATCACCCTTAGGGAGACTATCCCCAGGGTCATATTTACATATGCAAAACAGAATGAGAAGCAGTCTGCCAGGAACGAACAGCAGCATCAATAGCTTGTTCTATGGCCCGGTTACCACCTGGTAGTAGCTTCTTTCTGCCCAATTGTGCTTTTCACAGAGGAAATCTTTCCTGTAGTATATCAGTCTGATCCCGCCGACATGGTCAGTCCAGCCCCGAAATACCAGGCAATTCTCCTCTGAACAAGGAACATGACAACCCCAGACGATCGTTTCGGCCTCCTTTGGGCCTAGTCAGTGAGGTGCAGCCATATCCCTCTAAGCACATTGGGCAAGGAGTCCATGTCTGGTTTCCCCCATCACCCTTAGGGAGACTATCCCCAGGGTCATATTTACATATGCAAAACAGAATGAGAAGCAGTCTGCCAGGAACGAACAGCAGCATCAATAGCTTGTTCTATGGCCCGGTTACCACCTGGTAGTAGCTTCTTTCTGCCCAATTGTGCTTTTCACAGAGGAAAACTTTCCTGTAGTATATCAGTATGATCCCGCCGACATGGTCAGTCCAGCCCCGAAATACCAGGCAATTCTCCTCTGAACAAGGAACATGACAACCCCAGACGATCGTTTCGGCCTCCTTTGGGCCTCGTCAGTGAGGTGCAGCCATATCCCTCTAAGCACATTGGGCAAGGAGTCCACGTCTGGTTTCCCCCATCACCCTTAGGGAGACTATCCCCAGGGTCATATTTACATATGCAAAACAGAATGAGAAGCAGTCTGCCAGGAACGAACAGCAGCATCAATAGCTTGTTCTATGGCCCGGTTACCACCTGGTAGTAGCTTCTTTCTGCCCAATTGTGCTTTTCACAGAGGAAAACTTTCCTGTATTATATCAGTCTGATCCCGCCGACATGGTCAGTCCAGCCCCGAAATACCAGGCAATTCTCCTCTCAAGGAACATGACAACCCCAGACGATCGTTTCGGCCTCCTTTGGGCCTCGTCAGTGAGGTGCAGCCATATCCCTCTAAGCACATTGGGCAAGGAGTCCACGTCTGGTTTCCCCCATCACCCTTAGGGAGACTATCCCCAGGGTCATATTTACATATGCAAAACAGAATGAGAAGCAGTCTGCCAGGAACGAACAGCAGCATCAATAGCTTGTTCTATGGCCCGGTTACCACCTGGTAGTAGCTTCTTTCTGCCCAATTGTGCTTTTCACAGAGGAAAACTTTCCTGTAGTATATCAGTCTGATCCTGCCGATATGGTCTGTCCAGCCCCGAAATACCAAGCAATTCTCCTCTGAACAAGGAAAAGGCAACCCCAGACGAATTGCCTGGTATTTTGGCGCTGGACTGTCATTGGGAAGGGTCAGACTGATATGCTACAGGATATTTTTTCTCTGTGAAGGGGCATAGTGTGCTAAAAGAGTATGCAACCTGAGTGACACACTATAATAAAATGAACAGGCACGGAAGTTTTTCCAGCTTTTGTTCTGTCTCAGCTGAGTGCATCTCTCTCTCTCTCTTTTTATTTATGAATACATTTGCAATAAGAAGAATAAAATGTCTTCATTTGATAGGCATTCAGGGTAAATATTTAGATAGATAAGGAAATTTGCGACATCTATGACTCTTATTTATCAAATGTCTGATGCTCATCGCGTCGGACTTGACGCGCGTGTTTTTGATAGACTTTTTCATAAATATGGGAGTCGTATGTAAATTCACGGCAGCGATGTCTGGGGAGCATACAGACGCCAGCGAATGCACCATGATTGACGCTTTGATAAATCGAGGCCTAACTGTTCATTGGTCACTATATGGATTTTTATTTTTGCGCTAGGTGTGTTGCACTGGTATTACAAGTTAAAAGTAAACTGTTTTTTTTCTCCACCAGTAACCCAAATCGCGCTTAAAGTCTAAATTCGAAAATCGCAATCGCATTTTCGCATTCCCCATAGAATTCAATGGAGAAAAAAAAGTTTGAAAAAAACCTAACTACTCTCACTGTAGCATTTTTGCAATTGCACTTACCCTACATGAAAATATGAATATTTCATATTCCAATGTTGTTAACATATCGAAATATGTTCTATTTATTCATAATGAAATATTTCTACATATCATACCATATCTGATGGTATTTTAAACAAATATATATTTATACCTATATATAGATGATTATATATAGGTATAGATATATACAAATATATATATATATATATATATATATATATATATATATATATATATATATATATATATACAGTACAACTCCGAAAATCCGGACTGCTTTGGGATTTGCCTGGTCCGTATTTTCGGATTTTCCGGATTCTCGGACATTGCTGATAAAATACCTGTAAATAAAAAAGAAGACGTGCTAATGTTTTTTATTATAAATAAATACTGTACAGATCCCCTTGTTTATTAAAATAGAGTACTGCACCTACATATGTACATTCCTTTCCGTTACAGGTATTTCTTTGGCACATGCTGAACTGCTTGTTCATGGAGCTCTAGCATCTGCTGCGCCCGGTGAACCGCTTGTGGATGGTGCTTCTGCTTTGCCCAGTGATTTCAGAGTGTTTCTCCTCTGCTTCTGTTTAGAACCCTTATCCACTTTAGGAAACATTGGTACAGTACACTACTGTACAATATAGTACAGTATATAGAGGTATAACTAGGCTGACCATATTGCCGCTTTAAAATGGGACACATATGAAAGATACATATGTCAGGGCTGTTTTCAGGGCTGTTTAAAGAAATGGTTTTGTATAAGAACCCTCACATATGTATTTTTCAGATGTGTTCCTTCTCAGTGACGTGCAGTCATAGGAGGCAGGGGAGGCAGCGCCTCCCCTGTCCTATGTGTGTAATTACACTTTATTAATAATTAAAAAAAATAAAATAATTTTTAATTTATAATATATATATATATATATATATATATATATATATATATATATATATTTTTATCCTAATGTACCCCCCCCCCCCCCCCCTCAGCCCTCCGCCGCCATACAAAATATTTACTTAGATTAGTAGCCAATACCATCTATCAAGATTCCATATTGTGCAAAGGAGAGGCTGTGAGCCATTCCGCTGCCCCTCCTTTGCACAATATGGATGTGTTAGAGGAGCATTGCTAAAGACTGCCACCCAGTGGTGCTTAACGCGCAGGCCATACAGCTCAATAGAGGCTATGTCTATTGGTAGCCTCTGCCAGAGCCCAGCCAATCGGCTTCCGGCTCTCTCTTTCATCATGATCAAAGTAGGCGGGGAAGAGAGAGCCGACAGAGGCGCAGAGTTTAGTTAGTTTAATTAGTGAGATTGTTAAGTAGATGTAGCACTGTGCACAAGATGCCTGGTGGGGAGCTAGCTCATTTTAATTAACTTCCTAGGCTAGGCTGAGGCTCTGAGCCCAAGGAGCATTCGGGTTGTGATGCTATCCTTCCTGTGCATAAGAATGTTTTTTTTCCCGTCTCTGCCACTTAAAAGCCCTATTTGGATCCTTTCCAGCAAGCTCTTTGATGATGCACGCCACAACTTGAGCCAGTGAGTAGAGTTTGGTTCTATTGATCTGACTGATTACATTTCATTTCACAGTGCACTGCAGATTCAAGGAAAAGGAAATCTCTCTCGGTCTGTTAAACATTACAGAGAGGAGTGCCCATTCACTTCAGAGAGAGTGTGAATGTGTATAGGGAGTGCTTACCTAACCCTGAGCTTATAGTGCCTTTATAATCCTCTGACAGGATTTATATCTCTAAGAGCTCTTGGAATAAAGGTTGCTCATGAAAACACATATTGTTTCCCTCACATGTGCATAAATAAATAATTAGAATGTGCTTTAGAAATACTAACTTCCCAGACAGCTTTCACTTTGTTGCACTGGCAAACTAAGTTTGAATCTGCATCTTTCTCCCACCTTTACTCCTGCTGCCTGTAGAAAACTGTCCGTGACACTAACAGAGCTTCTGTGTCAGTCAAGGCTGCTGCTGCAGGAGCTGTAGTATGCGATATCACACTCTAAAGCACTGCTGTAATACACTGAAATGGCTATGATCAGAAGCACTGAGATAGAAATGCTTTAGAGTGTGATATCGCATACTACAGCTCCTGCAGCAGCAGCCTTGACTGATACAGAAGCTCTGTTAGTGTCACGGACAGTTTTCTACAGGCAGCAGGAGTAAAGGTGGGAGAAAGATGCAGAGATCTGTGATAAATGCACAGCTGTTTCTCTGAACTAACGGTGGTGTGGCGGGAGGGTAAGGTACTGAAGTTCTGAACTGCTTCCTTGTCTGCTCTCAACATACTGCATTCCTCATTACCGGGCTGCTGTGAGGAATGCAGCAGACAAGGAAAAAGTTCAGTCAGGGCTGGATTTATTACCCTACCAGTAAGTGTGCACAAACAGGGACAGGTTCAGGTTATCTTTAATTGTTTGACATGTTTGCTGGCTGTGATTATTTAGTATGCTGGGAGAGTGAGGGAAAGAGAGAGTGAGGGAAAGAGAGAGTGAGGGAAAGAGAGAGTGAGGGAAAGAAACTGCCTCACCAGTCTTTCATCTCGCTGCACGTCACTGTTCCTTCTTAAAGCGGCAATATGGTCAGCCTAGGTATAACAGTACTGTGCAGTGTAAAGATGGTAAATACCTGCACAGGTACCGGTCATGTATGGCAAACTGTAGTGCGCAGTTGTGGAGCTCAGAGTTGTCACTGCCTTCGTGTGCCGTTGCTTGTTGCAGCTCTGAATGCCAATTTGCACATGCGCAGTGACAAACCAACACCCGGAAGTTGTAATCACTCCAGAGTCCGGATTCTCAGGTTGTCCGGATTTCTGGAGTCCGGATTTTTGGAGTTGTACTGTATATATATATATAGGAATATCTATTTACAAATACATAGAACATATGTGAAATATTTACAGTAGATAAATAGCTACACATCTGTATCTCTATGTTTAAGTATTTTGGCGGCTTTTTTTCCTAACACCTGAGATCTCATATCTTTGGGCCCTTATAACTTTTGTGTGCAATAATTTTTGTAAAGTAATTCTTATTAGATGGTGTTATTATGAGTGTAACTGTACTTTGTAATGTATTTTTGATGTGTTTTGTGACATTTTGTAGTTTTGGAAACCAGTTAACCACAGCTCTCAGATTGCGGTTAGGATTGAAGCGTAAACCACTATTTTGCTCACATTGTAATATCAGTGCAATTAAAACTGCTCTCGAAAAGACGATATCACTTGCGCAAAAACGTTTCTGTTATTCATTAGCTATGTTTTTTTTTCTGTTTTAACTGTTACATGTTTCAAAAGTGCTATTTGAGCAGTAAAGGAAAAGAACAGCATAATATGAGTCTCTGTCCTTGTAATAGAATTCAAAGTCTATGTTTGTGATAAATTAGAACATTTGCTAATGAAACATTACATTTAATGCCTGTCTATTCCCACTATCACATTTTTTTGTGATTGGGACAGTTACACAAGTTCCAATACTAACATGTTAGACTCAGGTTCTCATAAAATATTCAAAGTTCATGTTTGTTATATATTAACACATTTGCAAAAGAAGCAGTTTTGTACATTTAGAGGGACATTCCTGCCAAAATTGGAATCCACATACAGTAGGTGCATTTCAGTTTTGAATAGAAGAATTGTTGTAATATACATGTACTGTATTAGCAAAAATGCATCTAATAAAAGCTATAGCTGTGTCAAAAGTATTTAAGTATGCACCGTGCACCAGCATTTTAAACATATCACTTACTCAGAGAGTCTAAGGTGTTGGTACCATCTGGTAATGACTCACAGCTAGATTACGAGTTTTGAGCGATATAGGGATTTTAACGAGCGCCACAAAAGCGGCATTATTTTAACCCCTATAGCGCTGCTATTACAAGCTTCCAAAAAGCAGCCTGGTACAGGCGATATAGTGGCGTTGAGCTCCATACCGCACCCAAATACAAGCGCTGCTTTACCACGTCTAAACACCCCTAATCTGCCTCCCCTAACATCGCCGCCACGTACATTACAGTTATTAACCCCTAATCTGCCTCCCCAACATTGCTGCCACCTAAATAAAGTTATTAACCCCTAATCTGCTGCCCCTAACATCGCCGCCACCTACATTAGTTATTAACCCCTAATCTGCCGCCCCTATCATCGCCGCCACCTACATTACATTTATTAATCCCTAATATGCCGCCCCTAACATCGCCACCAGCTACCTACACTTATTAACCGCTAATCTGCTGCCCCCAATGTCTTCACCACTATACTAAAGTTATTAACCCCTAAACCTCTGGCCTCCCACATCACTAACACTACATAAATATATTAAATCCTAAACCCAACCCTAACCCTAATGTAACCCTAAGCATAAGTCTAACCCTAACCCTAACACCCCCTAACTTAAATATAATTAATATAAAGCTAAATAAACCTTACAATTATTACCTAAATAATTCCTATTTAAAAATAAATACAAACTTACCTGTAAAATAAAACCTAAGATAGCTACAATATTACTAATAGTTATGTTGTATCTATCTTAGGTTTTATTTTTATTTCACAGGTAAGTTTCTATTTATTTTTAAATAGGAATTATTTAGGTAATAATTAGTTAGGGTTAAGGTTAGACTTATGCTTAGAGTTACGTTAGGGTTAGGGTTAGGTTTAGGGGTTAATATATTTATGTAGTGATGTGGGACGCCAGAGGTTTAGGGGTTAATAGTTTAATTTAGTATATTTCGTTGTGGGGGGCTTGCGGTTTAGTGGTTAATAGGTTTATTATAGCGGCGGTGTGGGGGGACGGCAGATTAGGGGTTAATAATTTTATTTTAGTGCCTGCGATGCGAGAGGGCGGTGGTTTAGGAGTTAATAGGTTTATTATAGTGGCGATGATGTCGGGGAGTGGCAGAAGAGAGGTTAATACATTTTTTTAGTGGTGGCGATGTCTGGAGCGGCAGATTAGGGGTTAATAATTTTATTTTAGTGTTTGGGATGCGGGAGGGCCTCAGTTTAGGGGTTAATAGGTAGTTTATGGGTGTTAGTGTACTTTGTGACAGTTTAGTTATGAGTTTTATGCTACGGCTATGTAGCATAAAACTTATAACTGCTGACTTTAGATTGCGGTACGGATCTTGTGGTTTTAGGCTGTACCGCTCACTTTTTGGCCTCCAAGGCAAACTCGTAATACCGGCGCTATGGAAGTCCTATTGAAAAAGCACTTTTTTAAAAGTGCGGTACTGACGTTGCGTGATGGCCAAAAAGGTGTGCGGTACACCTATAGCTACAAGACTTGTAATAGTGGCGTTAGAGAAAAAGCATCGTTATGAGCCATAATGATTCTTTTTTACTCATAACGCAAAACTCGTAATCTAGCTGATAATTTGCTAATTAACTACATGATATAACCACCACTTGTGCTTTGAGCAGCTGCAATATTTAAAATGCTGGTGTACTGAGAATATCTTCACATGCGAGTACTAGAAGCATTTTTGCCAATACATGTATAATACAAATATGTTTCTATTCAAAGATGTAAATAATCTATGTGCATTTATATTTTGACAGGAATGTCTACTGACACTATCACTTGAAATGTTACCTTAGGTACGTAGTAGCTAGTTATTAATTGTTTAACGTCATCCAGTAGCACCTAAAGCTGCATTCAGCATACGCAGTAAAAAGAAATATAAACAAACGTACTGATAGGATCACTAAGTACTGTAGAACTGAATAACTGACAAATACACAATCCTATATTATAAAAGGCCAAGAGTTTGTCTGAAGCCGTCATGCGCAGTAGAGACAAACACTTGGCCTTTGATCCCTGCACGCGCACCTCCGTAGTTTAAGCAGCGCACAGCTGAGCATAGACCTTCACACGCGCACCCACCCAACCTCGCACGCGCACCTCCGCAAGTGAAACAGCAGCGCGAGGATCAGATACAACCCGACTTCGCACGCGCACCTCCGCAACTGAAGCAACAGCAGCGCGAGGAGAGAGAGAGAGAGCGCGCAATATCTAGATTCTAGAGTACCTAACATACGGCTAGATTACGAGTTTTGCATTATGGCTGTTAGCAAATAGCGCTTACGTAATGTTTATTGGGCACTCTTCGTAACGTAGGTATTACAAGTCTGAAAAGAACGCTGTTACGCATCACGCTAACACAAATAAAGTGTTTATTTCACTTGCGAAATCACGGCCGCGTAATGGATTCCCCCATAGAGATCAATGGAAACAGAAAAATAAACTGATTTTTCATGTAACATTCGATATTGCAAGAACTACACAGCCCTCTGTCACATTACACATACAACTTAATGGACACAAATAAAAATCATGTCAAATGTACAAGCAGCAATCGCTCACACAACAATCGCATTCAACATTTACAATTATTTACAACAAATACTACATAACATTTACACAAAATGAGGGTTCAACAAATATGTTTGGATCTGCATCACATGGCAAGAAAACCAAATTACACACTTGTACACAAACCAAACATTCGCATTGGCGATTAGGAAAGATTTCACAAAAATAAAGATTTAAAACAGTTAACAAATACGATACAATCAAAAATTATAATTTTGATTTGGCAATACTAAATTATGATAATGTTATGCAAACGATCACTATGACATCATCGCATTATACACATTCCTTAAAAACATATGTGGATTTAGAAACTCAATATGAGCATGTGCGAATTCAAACAACTACTCCACTGTGATAATCCCTTGCAGTCTCACAGAATAATTTTCAGAATATGTAGTCTGAGATCCAGAGTTTTGATCATAGACTGCAGGATAGAGGTGGTATAACGGAAACATACACCGGAGTGTAGCACACAACAATACAACTCTGTAAAGCCCAAAGGAAAGCAGCAAAGAAATTAGTTACCAGAGTATCAAAATCATATAAACTTGGTAACTTACTTGGGGGAAGAAGACAGACAGTGTCTGCGAGGATTGATACAAGCCGACAGCTTGTTACACACTAGAGTGTGGAGAGGGGGGGGGCATGGCTCCGTATGAGCTGTTGGTGAAGTCACAGGATTTCGGATCCGGAGCCCCAAGGAACAGAGAATGAACAAACAAGGTGATATATATACAAAACCATCAGAAGCAGGTATATACAAAGTTAAACGCCTAGATTTAGAGTTTTGTCGGTAAAGACATCCTGTGCTAACGCTCCTTTTTTTTCCAGCGCACCCTTAAGACAACGCTGGTATTTAGAGTTGTCTGAATGGCTGCATTAGCCTCAGAAAAGGGAGTGTTGAGCATAATTTATCTCCACTTCAACCCTCAATACCAGCGCTGCTTACGGTAGCGGTAAGCTGGAAAAACGTGCTCATGCACGATATCCCCATAGGAAACAATGGGGCTGAGCTGGCTGAAAAAAACCTAACACCTGCAAAAAAGCAGTGTTCAGCTCCTAACGCAGCCCCATTGTTTCCTATGGGGAAACACTTTCTAAGTCTGCACCTAACACCGTAACATGAACCCCGAGTCTAAACACCCCTAACCTTACACTTATTAACCCCTAATCTGCCACCCCGGCTATCGCTGACACCTGTATTTTACTATTAACCCCTAATCTGCCGCTCCGGACACCACCGCAAACCTACATTATCGCTATGAACCCCTAATCTACTGCCCTTAACATCGCCGACACCTATATTATATTTATTACCCCCTAATCTGCCCCCCCAACGTCGCTGCCAGCTACCTACACTTATTAACCCCTAATCTGCCGACCGGACCTCGCCGCCACTATAATAAATGTATTAACCCCTAAACCGCCGCACTCCCGCTTCGCAAACACTATAATAAATTTTATTAACCCCTAATCTGCCCTCCCTAACATCGCCGCCACCTACCTACAATTATTAACCCCTAATCTCATGCCCCCAACGTCGCCGCTACTATAATAAAGTTATTAACCCCTAAACCTAAGTCTAACCCTTACCCTAACACCCCCCTAAGTTAAATATAATTTAAATTAATCTAAATAAATTTACTATAATTAAATAAATTATTCCTATTTAAAACTAAATACTTACCTATAAAATAAACCCTAATATAGCTACAATATAACTAATAGTTACATTGTAGCTATTTTAGGATTTATATTTATTTTACAGGCAACTTTGTATTTATTTTAACTAGGTACAATAGCTATTAAATAGTTAATAACTATTTAATAGCTACCTAGTTAAAATAATTACAAAATTACCTGTAAAATAAATCCTAACCTAAGTTACAAATACACCTAACACTACACTATCAATAAATTAATTAAATAAATTACCTACAATGATCTAAACTAAAATACAATTAAATAAACTAATCTATAATACAAAAAAAACAAACACTAAATTACAGAAAATAAAAAAAAATTACAAGAAGTTTAAACTAATTACACCTAATCTAAGCCCCCTAATAAAATAAAAAAGCCCCCCAAAATAATAAAATGCCCTACCCTATTCTAAATTACAAAGTAATCAGCTCTTTTACCAGCCCTTAAAAGGGCTTTTTGCGGGGCATTGCCCCAAAGTAATCAGCTCTTTTACCTGTAAAAAAAAATACAACCCCCCCCAACATTAAAACCCACCACCCACATACCCCTACTCTAACCCACCCAAACCCCCCTTAAATAAACCTAACACTAACCCCCTGAAGATCTCCCTACCTTGAGTCGTCTTCACCCAGCTGAGTCAAATTCTTCATCCAAACGGAGCAAGAAGAGGTCCTTCATCCAGTAGAAGTCTTCATCCAAGTGGCGTCTTCTATCTTCATCCATCCATAGCGGAGCCATCTTCCATCCAACCGATGCGGAGCCATCCTCTTCAAACGACGGACTAACGACGAATGACGGTTCCTTTAAGGGACATCATCCAAGATGGCGTCCCTCAAATTCCGATTGGCTGATAGGATTCTATCAGCCAATCGGAATTAAGGTAGGAAAAATCTGATTGGCTGATTCAATCAGCCAATCAGATTGAAGTTCAATCCGATTGGCTGATCTAATCAGCCAATCGGATTGACCTCGCATTCTATTGGCTGTTCCGATCAGAATGCAAGGTCAATCCGATATTCGTTATTAGTCTGTTGGTTGAAGAGGATGGCTCTGCGTCGACTGGATGGAAGATGGCTCCACTCCGCTCTGGATGGATGAAGATAGAAGACGCCGCTTGGATGAAGACTTCTACCGGATGGAGGACCTCTTCTTGCCCCGCTTGGATGAAGACTTCTACCGGATGGAGGACCTCTTCTTGCTCCGCTTGGATAAAGAATTCGGCTTGGCTGGGTGAAGAAGACTCAAGGTAGGGAGATCTTCAGGGGGTTAGTGTTAGGTTTATTTAAGGGGGGTTTGGGTGGGTTAGAGTAGGGGTATGTGGGTGGTGGGTTTTAATGTTGGGGGGGTTTGTATTTTTTTTACAGGTAAAAGAGCTGATTACTTTGGGGCAATGCCCCGCAAAAGGCCCTTTTAAAGGCTGGTAAAAGAGCTGATTACTTTTGTATTTTAGATTAGGTGTAACTAGTTTAAACTTCTTGTAATTTATTTTTATTTTCTGTAATTTAGTGTTTGTTTTTTTGTATTATAGATTAGTTTATTTAATTGTATTTTAGTTTAAATCATTGTAGGTAATTTATTTAATTAATTTATTGATAGTGTAGTGTTAGGTGTATTTGTTAGGTTAGGATTTATTTTACAGGTAATTTTGTAATTATTTTAACTAGGTAGCTATTAAATAGTTATTAACTATTTAATAGCTATTGTACCTAGTTAAAATAAATACAAAGTTGCCTGCAAAATAAATATAAATCCTAAAATAGCTACAATGTAACTATTAGTTATATTGTAGCTATATTAGGGTTTATTTTATAGGCAAGTATTTAGTTTTAAATAGGAATAATTTATTTAATTATAGTAAATTTATTTAGATTAATTTAAATTATATTTAATTTAGGGGGGTGTTAGGGTTAGGGTTAGACTTAGGTTTAGGGGTTAATAACTTTATTATAGTAGCGGCGACGTTGGGGGCGTGAGATTAGGGGTTAATAATTGTAGGTAGGTGGTGGCGATGTTAGGGAGGGCAGATTAGGGGTTAATAAAATTTATTATAGTGTTTGCGAGGCGGGAGTTCGGCGGTTTAGGGGTTAATACATTTATTATAGTGGCGACGAGGTCCGGTCGGCAGATTAGGGGTTAATAATTGTAGGTAGGTGGCGGCGACGTTGGGGGGCAGATTAGGGGTTAATAAATATAATGTAGGTGTTGGCGATGTTAGGGGCAGCAGATTAGGTGTTCATAGCGATAATGTAGGTTGTGGCAGTGTTGGGAGCAGCAGATTAGGGGTTAAAAATTTTTATTATAGGGTTTGCAATGTGGGGGGGCCTCGGTTTAGGGGTTCATAGGTAGTTTATGGGTGTTAGTGTACTTTATAGCACAGTAGTTAAGAGCTTTATGTTCCCGCGTTAGCCCATAAAACTCTTAACTACTGACTTTTTTTGACGATAGGAGTCTTGTCGGTAGAGGCTCTACCGCTCACTTCTTCCAAGGCGTTGGGCAAATCCCATTGAAAAGATAACGTAAGGGGATCTGCGGTAGCCTCGAGTCGCAGAAAGAAAGTGAGCGGTAGACCCTTTCCTGCCTGACTCTAAATACCAATGGGTGTTAAAAAGCAGCGTTAGGACCCCTTAACGCTGCTTTTGACGGCTAACGCCAAACTCTATAGCTAGTACAGCTGGAATCGGTGTAAGGAATGCTGGGAGAAGTTGTCCGCAGGAAACTGAACAAAATACCAAGCAATTTGTGAGAGGAAGGGAGGAGTTTTATACAGAGCTGGTAATGATGATTACCTGAACACCTTAAAGGTACAGGAGGTATGACATAACGCCCCCCAAAAAAGGAGCTGCTTAGCTGGTCAGGGGCGAGGCCTGTCCGGATTCCTCCTGTGGAATAGGGAAACAAGTTTGGGTGCAGGCAAATTTGATGAAGGCTCTCAATAATTGTAATCAGATCCATAACCTTTCCATCGCACTAAGTATTGCAAAACACCACAAAGGTACCTAGAGTCGAGGATCCTTTGTATCTCGTATTCAACATCACTACAAGGTTGAAGAATAGGGGGCGAAGGCAACAGTGCTGGTCGAATGGGGTTGATGCACGGTTTGAACGAGGAGACATGGAAAGTCAGATGTATGCGAAAATTAGTAGGCAATTTAAGGGTTACTGCATTTGAGTTAATCACTCTGATTATTTCATAAGGTCCTATGTAAAGTGGAATCAGTTTCATAGAATTAGTATGCAGCCGAAGGTTTTTAGTAGAGAGCCAGACCTGATCACCAAGTTTATATATACAGGGGTACTCTACGTTTTTTATCGTAATACATTTTTTGACGTTCTTGTGCCGCCTTGATATTTTCTTGCAGTTATTTGAAACCTTGCGTCAGGATATTTAGTGTGTCACTGACATGAGGGGATGGAGAGTATGAATTCGGATGAAGGTGGAAGGATGAATGAAAGCCATAATTGGCAAAAAACGGGGTTAGTTTAGTGGATGAATTGACTGTGTTTTTAAATGCCAATTCTGCCAATGGTAGAAGTGAGCACCAGTCATCCTGCTGGTGAGTACAATGACACCTAATATACTGCTCTAGCCACTGATTCGTTTTCTCTGTCTGACCGTTAGTTTGCGGG
Organism: Bombina bombina; assembly: GCF_027579735.1. NCBI lineage: Eukaryota > Metazoa > Chordata > Amphibia > Anura > Bombinatoridae > Bombina > Bombina bombina. Next base: position 121,384,569 of record NC_069500.1, read on the forward strand.
TGGAAGGCTGTACTTAAACAATGTGTTATCCGGAGTTCTTTAGTTAAATTAGACCAAAACCTTGAGGTAAATTGAGAACCTCTGTCAGTTGTTATGCTGTTAGGGAGTCCATGTAATATGCCTACATTCTTAAGAAATAACCGTGCAGTTTGTGAAGCAGTAGAGAGGCCTTGGTGGGGAAGAAAATGCGCCATCTTGGTCAAAAGGTCGGCTACCACAAGAATTGTGTTGCAAATAGAGGATTTATGAAGTTCTACGATGAAATCCATGGCAATATCTTGCCATTGTAATGCTCGTGGGATATTCCACTAGCTGATCGAACTCGGCCAGTAGTCTTGTTATTCCAGCATCGAGCCGGAATGATAGGGAATATCCCGGAGCAGAGAAAGTTTGCAAGATGAGGTTAGCGGCACTCACCACAGGCAGGATAGTACTCAGTGGTAACAGGCAGGAAATCAGGGATAGACCACCAAAAAGCTCAGGCAGGCAGGGTTCGGCAACAGCAAGGCAGTCCAGAGGTAAACTACTGGGATGGTCAGGCAGGCAGGGATTGGTAACAGTAAGGTAGTCCAGAGGTAAACTGCTAGGATGGTCAGGCAGGCAGGGTTTGGCAACAGTAAGACAGTCCAGAGCAATATGTGTTAAACAGGCAGAGTAGTAAGACAGGCAGAGTTAAGCAGCAGTATATCAATCCAGCAGTTAAGGGGTAAACAGGCAGAGTGGTCAGACAAGCAGAGTTCAGCAGCAGTATATTAATCAAGCAGTTAAGGGGTAAACAGGCAGAGTGGTCAAACAAGCAGAGTTCAGCAACGATATAACAGTCAGCATATAGCAACAATAACACCCAGGAGAACAGAAAGTAACACCTATACTTGAGCACAGGTGAATGTAAGGGAAGTACTTACATAGCTGCAGGGTTTGCGCCAAAGGAGGAACCCAGACTGGCATCAGGAAGCGAGGGAGCATATGGCAATGACGTTACTGATGCACGCAGACAGGAGCCGTCTCCCCCCTAGGCAACGAGCAGCAAGCACTGCATCCCTAGCAACAGCTAGAGTGGCGCGGCACGACAGCCATGGTCTGTTTGGTATGGGTAATGACATTAATAAGCCATGAGCAAACTTACGCTGTGCCTTGTACTCATTTCAAATTTTACAGGTGAGAACATATCACTCAACAGACTGACTCATGTTAGGCCACCAAAAAGATAGGTTAAGTAATTCATAAGTTTTTGTGACACCAGGATGACCTGCCAATGTGGAATCGTGAACTATTTGTAGAATCATGTCTCTGGGACTTGTGGGTACATACATTTTGTTTTGAAAATAATAGAGTTGGTCAATCTTTAACTGTAGTTTATCAATAGGCATATTGGAGTCATGTGACTGCCTTTCCTTGATAAGGGTCTGCAAATCAAGGGATACCCCTAAAAAGTTTTCTATGGGTATGATTGTAGATGGCTGATTGTAAATCTGAGGGTCTCGTCTGGATAAGGCGTCTGCCTTTCCATTTTTTGTTCTGGGTCTGTATGTAATACTGTAATTAAAACGGTTAAAAAATAGATACCACGTAACCTGTCTAGAGGATAGGGTGCGATTTGTTTTTAAGTACTACAGGTTTTTATGGTCAGTGTATATAAGTATGGGAATATTGGTGCCCTCAAGAAGGTGTCGCCAATGGTCAAATGCGGACTTAATGGCTAATAACTCCTTTTCACCAATAGGTATTTCAGCTGGGGACATTAGTCTGGAGTAGTAGGCCACTGGATGCATTGGTGAGTTTTGTGATGGTCTGTGGGATAAGACAGCTCCAATTGTGTAATTGGAAGTGCCAACTTCAAGAATATATTAAAGTGAGCTTTTGGGAAAATGGAGTATGGGAGTTTTTGTTAAAAAGGGTTTTCAATTTCTCCAAAGATTGGTTTCCCTCATCAGACCAAACAAAAGGTTTAATAGAACCAGTAAGCCTGGATAGAGGTTTAGTGACCATGGAAAAATTTCTTATGAATTTACGATAAAAGTTGGCAAAACCTAGAAACTTTTGAACCTCTTATTTATATGTAGATCTGGGCCAAGTAGTAACTACAACAACTTTGGAATCATCGATACTAATACCCATGGGTGATATATGATAACCTAGAAAAGTTATCTGGTCGGTGTTAAATAGACACTTTTCTAACTTTACGTATAAGTGATGAGACCTCAGACGAGATAAAACACATCTAACATGTTTGACATGGTCAGTGAAATTTCTAGAATAAATTAGGATATCATCAAGGTAAATAACTAGGAAAACGTCTAATAAGTCTCTGAAGATATTATTACTAAAATTTTGAACAGTAGCAAGTGCATTACAAAGCCCGAATGGCATGGCTGTGTATTCAAATTATCCATACCTAGTACAAAATGCCATCAGCCATTCGTCCCCTGCTCTTATCCTAATTAAATTATATGCGCCCCTAAGGTCAAGTTTAGTGTATATCTTGGCGCCTTCTAACCTCTCAATTAGCTCTGGGATGAGGGGTAGAGGATATTTATTCTTTTTGGTGCGCTTATTTAGTCACTGGTAATCTATTATAGGGCGAAGTGTATTATCTTTATTTCTGACAAAAAACATGCCAGCTCCAGCGGGGGAAGTGGAGGGCCTGATAAAACCCCTTTTAAGATTATCATCAATGTAAGTTTTTAAATGTGATAATTCATCTTGCGATAGGGCGTAGACATGACCAAAAGGGATTGAGGAGCAAGGGACAAATTCAATGGGACAATCATATGGCCTGTGGGGTGGTAGAGTTTGGGCTTCAATTTTATCACGTGAAAATCTTCGTATTTAGTGGGTATTGTGTGCTCAGAGATTTTGTGATATCTGAACAACAGGAAAACAAGTAGTTTTACAGAATTGGGAATTCATATGAACAGCTGAGGACTCCCAACAAATAGATGGGGAATGTTGCTTAAGCCAATTTATGCCTAATATGAGTGGAAAAAGAGGGGAACTTATTACATCAAACGAGAGATATTCAGTATGTCACTGGGGTGTGATCATTAGTATGGGGATAGTGTGGTGTGTTATAGGATCAGATAAAACGAGAGAGCCATTAATGACACATATAGCCTGGGGGTTCTGCTGAGAAATCAAAGGAATTTTATTAATTTCGACAACATGTCTGTCTATAAAGTTACTGCATGCCCCGGAATCAATTATAGCTTGAGTAGGTAGATGGTTTTGGTCCCACTGTAAAGAGACAGAGAGCATACAGTAAGTTGAATTGTGAGTTTGGTAATTGGTAAATACAGACTTTGGCATGTATTTATCAAGCCGCCAACCACAAATACGCTGGAATTCTGCAGCGTATTTGTGGCGATTCTGATTCGCCTTTGTTATCAAACCCTACAGACAGGCAAAAGTAGAATTTAGTGACGTAACATGTGATCCGCCGGACTCAGTCCGACACAGATTGATGCTTTCGTCACTACAGATGTTCAGAACGCACGTTTGGCACAATCTGACTACTTTTGGAAGTTATCAAATTCCTACCAGGTACGCTCGACACTATTCCGGCCCTGCATACCTGGTTTTCAATCCGCTGCCCTGGAGGCGGCGCATGCCATAGGAATCAATGGGAGTCGGAAAGCAGTGAGAGCTCATGTTCACTGCTGCCCGATATCCCATTGATTCCTATGGGAACGTCTACACTTAACACCCTAGCATGTCCCCCGAGTCTAAACACCCCTAATCTGCCCCCCCTACACTGCCGCCACCTACATTATACTTATTAACTCCTAATCTGCCGCCCGACACCGCTGCCACCTAAATAAAACTTATTAACCCCTATCCCGCTGCTCCCGGACCCCGCCGCAACTGAATAAAACGTATAAACCCCTATCCCGCTGCTCCCGGACCCTGCCGCAACTAAATAAATCTTATTAACCCCTATCCAGCCGCTCCCGGACCCTGCCGCAACTAAATAAATCTTATTAACCCCTATCCAGCCGCTCCCGGACCCCGCCGCAACTAAATAAAACTTATTAACCCCTAAACCGCCGCTCCCAGAGCTCACTACCACCTACATTATACTTATTAACCCCTAATCTTCCACCCCCTACACCGCCGCCACTATAATAAATTTATTAACCCCTAAACCTAAGTCTAACCCTAACACCCCTAACTTAAATATAATTTAAATAAATCTAAATAAATTATTCCTATTTAAAACTAAATACTTACCTATAAAATAAACCCTAAGATAGCTACAATATAACTAATAGTTACATTGTAGCTATCTTAGGATTTATTTTTATTTTACAGGTAACTTTGTATTTATTTTAACTAGTTAGAATAGTTATTAAATAGTTATTAACTATTTAATAACTTCCTAGTTAAAATAAATACAAATATACCTGTAAAATAAAACCTAACCTAAATTACAATTACACCTAACACTACACTATAATTTAATAAATTAAGTAAACTAAATACAATTAAAACCAATTAGCTAAAGTACATAAACAAACAAACACTAAATAACAGAAAATAATAAAATAATTACAAGTTTTTTAAACTAATTACACCTAATCTAATCCCCCTAATAAAATAAAAAAGCCCTCCAAATTAATAAAAATCCCTACCCTAATCATTGCCCTAAAGTAATCAGCTCTATTACCTGAAAAAAAAGTACAATACCCCCCAACATTAAAACCCCCCACCACACATTCAACCCTACTCAAAAACCCACCCAGTCCCCCCTTAAAAAAAAACCCTTGAAGATCACCCTACCTTGAGACGTCTTCACCCAACTGGGCCGAAGTCCTCAACGAAACAGAGTGAAGTGGTCCTCCAGACGGGCAGAAGTCTTCATCCAAGCCGGACAGAAGAGGTCCTCCAGACGGACAGAAGTCTTCATCCAGGCGGCATCTTCTATCTTCATCCACCCGACGCGGAGAGGGTCCATCTTCAAGACATCCGACGTGGAGCATCCTCTTCCAACGACATCCGACGACTGAATGACGGTTCCTTTAAATTACGTTTTCCAAAATGGTGTCCCTTCAATTCTGATTGGCTGATAGAATTCTATCAGCCAATCGGAATTAAGGTAGGAAAAATCCTATTAGAAGTCACAATGTAATAAAAATCAAATATTATAATATTCACAATGGAATGATAGTACATTGGAATGATAGAACTGGGGCTGTGAACTCAGCTGTCTGCCAGCTGATAATAACCAACATGTGACCAACAGACGCAGCCGGAATGCGGAAGTAAGGAGCGTTTCCCCAGCACGTCTGCAACTGTGAAAAATATACCGCAAGAGTAAGCTAAGGAAGAGGTCCTGAGCTGCTGGAGCGGACAAAAAATTTTTTTTGAGCCATTTCTACACTGAGAGTAAATCCACCTCACCCGGATCAAGAAACTTCTACACACACCAGTATAACGCTACCACTCTAGACGTAGAGTGAGTAGCCGAAAGGTACTTTCTGTTTGTCTGGGACTTGTCTGGAGACACTATCCCCATAAACTAGTACGTTTTCAATCCCCTGGGCCATCAGACTCGATTGTTCCCATAGCCTACCTGGACGTCCAGTATTTAACTATTTAATTATTTTTTATATATATTTTTCTTATATTTTTTTCTCTGAGTCTTTTATACATAGCATTTTTTTAAATAGCTGTCCATATTTGGTTTTTACTGTGTTTATATTAATTTTAACTGTGTTTATATGAATTTTGACCGTGTTAATATGATTTTATAATAACAGACGGCGAGATTACGAGTCTTGCGTTAGCCTTAAAAAGCAGCGCTGAGAGGTCCCAATGCTGCTTTTTAACGCCCGCTGGTATTACAAGTCTGGCAGGTACAGGTGTACAGGTACAGGTGTACCGCTCACTTTTCTTCCGCGACTCGAGCATACTGCAAATCCCCTTACGTCAATTGCGTATCCTATCTTTTCAATGGGATTTGCCTAACGCTGGTATTACGAGTCTTGGAAGAAGTGAGCGTTAGACCCTCTCCTGTCAAGACTCCTACCACATTTAAAAGTCAGTAGTTAAGAGTTTTATGGGCTAACGCCGTAACATAAAGCTCTTAACTAAAGTGCTACAAAGTACACTAACACCCATAAACTACCTATTAACCCCTAAACCGAGGCCCCCCCCACATCGCAAACACTTAAATAAAATTTTCTTTCATGTAATTAGCAAGAGTCCATGAGCTAGTGACGTATGGGATATACATTCCTACCAGGAGGGGTAAGTTTCCCAAACCTCAAAATGCCTATAAATACACCCCTCACCACACCCACAAATCAGTTTTACAAACTTTGCCTCCTATGGAGGTGGTGAAGTAAGTTTGTGCTAGATTCTACGTTGATATGCGCTCCGCAGCAGGTTGGAGCCCGGTTTTCCTCTCAGCGTGCAGTGAATGTCAGAGGGATGTGAGGAGAGTATTGCCTATTTGAATTCAATGATCTCCTTCTATGGGGTCTATTTCATAGGTTCTCTGTTATCGGTCGTAGAGATTCATCTCTTACCTCCCTTTTCAGATCGACGATATACTCTTATATATACCATTACCTCTACTGATTCTCGTTTCAGTACTGGTTTGGCTTTCTACTACTTGTAGATGAGTGTCCTGGGGTAAGTAAGTCTTATTTTCTGTGACACTCTAAGCTATGGTTGGGCACTTTTATATAAAGTTCTAAATATATGTGTTCAAACATTTATTTGCCTTGACTCAGGATGTTCAACATTCCTTATTTCAGACAGTCAGTTTCATATTTGGGATAATGCATATGAATTAATCAATTTTTTTCTTACCTTAAAATTTGACTTTTTCCCTGTGGGCTATTAGGCTCGCGGGGGCTGAAAATGCTTCATTTTATTGCGTCATTCTTGGCGCAGACTTTTTTGGCGCAAAATTTGTTTTCTGTTTCCGGCGTCATACGTGTCGCCGGAAGTTGCGTCATTTTTTTTACGTTTTTTTGCGCCAAAAGTGTCGGCGTTCCGGATGTGGTGTCATTTTTGGCGCCAAAAGCATTTAGGCGCCAAATGATGTGGGAGTCTTTTTTGGCGCTAAAAAATATGGGCGTCTCTATTGTCTCCACATTATTTAAGTCTCATTATTTATTGCTTCTGGTTGCTAGAAGCTTGTTCACTGGCATTTTTTCCCATTCCTGAAACTGTCATTTAAGGAATTTGATCAATTTTGTTTTATATGTTGTTTTTTCTATTACATATTGCAAGATGTCTCCGTTTGTCCCTGAGTCAGAAGCCACTTCTGGAAAAATGCTTAACTGAGTTTCAGTTCTACCAAAGCTAAGTTCATTTATTTTAAATGTTATAAATGTTTATCTTTAGCTATGGTTTGTAATAAGTTATTTTGATATACTATTACATGCAGATTCCATTAGTATTTATGCTTTATACATTTCCATTCTTAAGTGCAAGAAATGTTTAGAAGATTTATAAGAAATATTTTTTCTGATTAAGGCTATGTCTGACTTCGTGCCTTCTAATACGATTTTTAGGTCTTTTTCATTCTTTTTTAATTATTGAAGTTTCAAATGACCAACAACATACTGATTTATCCTTCTCTGATGATGTTGTTTCTCTTTTAGAATTTTCTTCATCAGATATTGACACTAACAAATCCTACTTTTTTTATTATTTTTTTATTATTAAAGTACATTTGTTCTTTGTTGAAGAGGTGTTGATTATTTTGGATATTAAGGTAACTAGTTCTTTAAGACTAGCTGACACTATTTCTGCCTTTTTATTTCTTCTGTGATTTCAGAGGTTTTCTTTCCAATTCCCCATACTAGGGAATGGAATAGGCTGAGAATTTTCTTTTATTTTTAAACTATATTCTTTGTCAGCAGTTAAATTCAATTTGGAGGGTTCTCCAATTTATTGGAGCTATCTCTACTCCTACTAATTATGCTATTGTTTTTATAGCAAAATAGTATTTATTTTCCTTTATATAGTTGTATCTTATTTTTGGAAAATTATTTAGTATCAGGTACTTTTCTTGGTCCTGTAATATTGCAATTGCTTCTTTTTTTCTGTTTACTTTAAGATCAAGTATCAGATCATGATTTATTTTAGCATTGTTAAGGGACAACATTTACTAGACTAGGTGCCGTTGCATTTGTCTTGTTGTTTTGCATTTTGCAAGTCCTCTGTTTTGACTGGTCCTTTAAACTGGACTATCATGCTAATGATTTCATTTGTGTCTTCATTTTATTGAATATATTCGCAAATGAGGGTTAATCTATGTCTTTAGCTATTTTAGCTAGAAGAATTCTGTGATTTTTAAAAAAAAAAAAAAAAAAAAAGAAAATCCATATTTCTTTTGTTCTAAGATAATCAATTATAATTGGATTCAATTCTTAACTGTTACTATGGGCTTCAAGATTGAGTTCTAAGACTAAAACTTTAAGCTTATACTAGTTTAGTTGTTCTTATTAAGGAACGAATCCTGAGTTCTTTCCCAAGTAACATGTTTTTAATTGGGGTTCGAAATTAGCTCCCTAATGTTGCGATGCACGTGCCGTATTCCAGCTTGGCTGGTAAGGGGCAGGTTAAGACTTCTTTGAAATTTATTTGGTTCTATTTTGTCCAAATTTCTTTGATTTTATTCCAGTAAGGCTAACACTTTTTTCAGTGTGTTTCTGTCCTATATATTTTGGATACTGTTGAGGCATGGCTGGGTACCCATGGGGTTCAAGCGCTGCTCAGACCTGGAATCTTCTGGGGTTTTTATTCCAGTTCCTTTTCTAGGAACTGGGTTTTGGAGTTTTATTCAAACTATTTTGCCTTTTTGTGGTCATTGATAGCATTATTTGTTTTCTTTAGATACAATAAATGCGTATTCTTCATTTTTCTGTTTTCATTCAGATTATTTCCTGAGGATGCAGATTCTCATATGTTTCACTTGCTCTTCAGGACATAGTTAGAGGATCTTTTTTCAAAAGCTCTTGATTCCTCACACAAGGGTCACCTTTTTTTTTTTTTAGGTTTCCAGATGGTTTATGTCACTATCTTTGTCTCTATCAGACAAGGGACAATTTGTATTGGGTTCCGTCTGTCGGTACCTTTAGTCTCTATTATTTCCTTCAGTTGCTATATATGCATAGAAGTTTTAACAGCATTGGATTCAATTCCCTTTGCTCATTTTCAATGGAAAGATCCTTTCCAGCTTTTTGTTTCTTCAAGAACATGGTTGGAGGATCAATTAACCAAAAAGTTTGTTGATTCCTCAGACAAGAGTAACCTTTTTTAGATTTCCGGATAGATTCAGTGTCCATGACTCTGTCTCTGTTGGACAGGAGACGTCTGAAATTGGTTTCAGCTTATTGAAACCTTCAGTCTCAATCATTCCCTTCGGTAGCCTTATGCATGGAAATTCTAGGTTCTTATGACTACTGCATTGGACGTGTTCCCCTTTGCTCATTTTCACATGCGACCTCTTCAGCTCTGTATGCTGAACCAGTGGTGCTGGGATTATACAAAGATATCTCATTTAATATCTTTAAAACTGATTGTTCGACACCCTCTGACGTGGTACAGACCACCATCGTTTAGTTCAGGGGGCTTCTTTTTTTCTTCCAACCTGGACTGTGATCTCAACAGATGCAAGTCTGACAGGTTGGGGAGCTGTATGGGGGTTTCTGACAGCACAAGGGGTTTGAGAAATCTCAGGAGGTGAGATTACCAATCAATATTTTGGAACTCAGTGCAAGTTTCAAAAGCTCTTCAGTCATGGCCTCTTCTAAAGAGAGAATCGTTCATTTGTTTTCAGACAGACAATGTCACAACTGTGGCATATATCAATCATCAAGGAGGGACTCACAGTCCTCTGGCTATGAAAGAAGTATCTCGAATATTGGTATGGGCGGAATCCAGCTCCTGTCTAATCTCTGGGGTTCATATCCCAGGTATTGACAATTGGAAAGCGGATTATCTCAGTCGCCAAACGTTACATCCGGGCGAGTGGTCTCTTCAGGGACTTCCAGAAATAGATCTGATGGCATCTCATCTAAACAAGAAACTTCCCAGGTATCTGTCCAGATCTAGTTCTTCTTCCAAGAGTAATCTCCAAGATTCTGAAGGAATGCTCGTTTTTTCTGCTGGTGGCTCAAGCATGGTCTCACAGGTTTTGGTATACGGATCTTGTCTGCATGGCTTTTTGCCAACCGTGGACTCTTCCGTTAAGACCAGACCTTCTGTCACAAGGTCCTTTTTTACCATCAGGATCTCAAATCCTTAAATTTAAAGGTATGGAGATTGAACGCTTGATTCTTAGTCAAAGAGGTTTCTCTGACTCTGTGATTAATACTATGTTACAGGCTCGTAGATCTGTATCTAGGAAGATATATTATCGAGTCTGGAAGACTTACATTTCTTGGTGTCTTTCTCATCATTTTTCCTGGCATTCTTTTAGAATTCCGAGAATTTTTCAGTTTCTTCAGGATGGTTTGGATAAAGGTTTGTCTGCAAGTTCCTTGAAAGGACAAATATCTGCTCTTTCTGTTCTTTTTCACAGAAGGATTGCTATTCTTCCTGATATTCATTGTTTTGTACAAGCTTTGGTTCATATAAAACCTGTTATTAAGTCAATTTCTCCTCCTTGGAGTTTGAATTTGGTTCTGGGGGCTCTTCAAGCTCTTCCGTTTGAACCTATGCATTCACTGGACATTAAATTACTTTCTTGGAAAGTTTTGTTTTCTTTTGGCCATCTCTTCTGCTAGAAGAGTTTCTGAATTATCTGCTCTTTCTTGTGAATCTCCTTTTCTGAATTTCCATCAGGATAAGGCGGTGTTGTGAACTTCTTTTAAATTTTTACCTAAGGTTGTGAATTCTAACAACATTAGTAGAGAAATTGTGGTTCCTTCATTATGTCCTAATCCTAAGAATTCTAAGGAGAGATCATTGCATTCTTTGGCTGTAGTTAGAGCTTTGAAATATTATGTTGAAGCTAATAAGAATTTCCAAAAGACTTCTAGTCTATTTTTTATCTTTTCCAGTTCTAGGAAAGGTCAGAAGGCCTCTGCCTTTTCTTTGGCATCTTGGTTGAAATCTTTAATTCATCATGCTTATGTCGAGTCGGGTAAATCTCCGCCTCAAAGGATTACAGCTCATTCTACTAGGTCAGTTTCTACTTCCTGGGTGTTTAGGAATGAAGCTTCGATTGATCAGATTTGCAAAGCAGCAACTTGGTCTTCTTTGCATACTTTTACTAAATTCTACCATTTTGATGTGTATTCTTCTTCTGAAGCAGGTTTTGGTAGAAAAATACTTCAGGCAGCTGTTTCAGTTTGATTCTTCTGCTTATAATTTCAGTTTTCTTCATTATAAGATTTAAACTTTATTTTGGGTGTGGATTATTTTTCAGCGGAATTGGCTGTCTTTATTTTATCCCTCCCTCTCTAGTGACTCTTGCGTGGAAGATCCACATCTTGGGTAGTCATTATCCCATACGTCACTAGCTCATGGACTCTTGCTAATTACATGAAAGAAAACATAATTTATGTAAGAACTTACCTGATAAATTAATTTCTTTCATATTAGCAAGAGTCCATGAGGCCCATCCTTTTTAGTGGTGGTTATGATTTTTTTGTATAAAGCACAATTATTCCAATTCCTTGTTTTTTATGCTTTTGCACTTTTTTCTTATCACCCCACTTCTTGGCTATTCGTTAAACTGATTTGTGGGTGTGGTGAGGGGTGTATTTATAAGCATTTTGAGGTTTGGGATACTTTGCCCCTCCTGGTAGGAATGTATATCCCATACGTCACTAGCTCATGGACTCTTGCTAATATGAAAGAAATAAATTTATCAGGTAAGTTCTTACATAAATTATGTTTTTAACCCCTAATCTGCCGACGGGACATCGCCGCCACTTTAATAAATATATTAACCCCTAACTGCCGCACTCCCACCTCGCAAACATTAGTTTAATTTTATTAACCCCTAATCTGCCGTCCCTAACATCGCCGACACCTATCTATATTTATTAACCCATAATCTGCTGCCCCCAACGTCGTCGCTACTATATTAAATTTATTAACCCCTAACCCTAACCCCCCCTAACTTAAATGTAATTTAAATAAAACAAAATAAAATTACTACAATTAAATAAATGAATCCTATTTAAAACTAAATACTTACCTATAAAATAAACCCTAAGCTAGCTACAATATAACTAACTAGTCCTAAAGCCCATTCACACAGGCCATTTTTTGCAGTACAGCGGTCCCACCCCTTGCGTTCTCTCCCTCCCCCTCTCTTTTGCTCTCTCTCTCCCCCTCTCTTTTGCGCTCTCTTCCTCTCTCTTTTGAGCTCTCTCTCTCCCCCCTCTCTTTTGCGCTCTCTCTCTCCCCCTCTCTTTTGTGCTCTCTCTCTCCCCCTCTCTTTTGCGCTCTCTCTCTCCCCCTCTCTTTTGCGCTCTCTCTCTCCCCCTCTCTTTTGCGCTCTCTCTGCTCCCCTATCTTTTGCGCTCTCTCTCTCCCCCTCTCTTTTGCGCTCTCTCCCCCCTCTCTCTCTCCCCTCTCTTTTGCGCTCTCTCTCCCCCCTCTCTTTTGCGCTCTCTCTCCCCCCTTCTCTTTTGTGCTCTCTCTCTCCCCCACTCTTTTGCGCTCTCTCTCCCCTCTCTTTTGCGCTCTCTCTCCCCTCTCGTTTGTGCACTCTCGCCCCCTCTCTTTTGCGCTCTCTCTCCCCCTCTCTTTTGTGCTCTCTTTCTCCCCCCTCTCTTTTGCACTCTCTCTCCCTCCTCTCTATTGCACTCTCCACCCTCTCTTTTGCGCTCTCCCTCTCTTTATCCCCCTCTCTTTAATCCCCCTCTTTTGCTCTCTCTCCCCCTCTCTTTTGTGCTCTCTCCCCCTCTCTTTTGAGCTCCCTCTCCTCCCCCCTCTCTTTTGTGCTCTCTCTCTCCCTTCTCTTTTGCGCTCTCTCTCTCCCTTCTCTTTTGCGCTCTCTCCCCCTCTATTTTGCGCTCTCTCTCCCCCCTCTCTTTTGCGCTCTCTCCCCCCTCTCTCTCTCCCCTCTCTTTTGCACTCTCTCTCTCCCCTCTCTTTTGCACTCTCTCTCCCCCTCTCTTTTGTGCTCTCTCCCCTCTCTTTTGTGCTCTCTCTCTCCCCCTCTCTTTTGTGCTCTCTCCCCCTCTCTTTTGTGCTCTCTCCCCCCCTCTTTTGTGCTCTCCCCCCTCTCTTTTGTGCTCTCTCCCCCTCTCTTTTGCGCTCTCTCCCCCTCTCTTCCCTCTCTCTTTTGTGCTCTCTCCCCCTCTCTTTTGCGCTCTCTCCCCCCTCTCTTTTGTGCTCTCTCTCGACTTCTCTTTTGCGCTCTTCCCCCCTCTCTTTTGCACTCTCTTTCGCCCCCTCTCTTTTGCGCTCCCCCCTCTCTTTTGTGCACTCTTCCCCCTCTCTTTTGCTGTCTATCTCCCTCTCTTTATCCCCCCCACTTCTGCTCTCTTTCTCCCGCTCTCTTTTGCTCTCTCTCCCCCTCTCTATTGAGCTCTCTCCCCACTCTCTTTTGCGCTCTCTCTCCCCCTTTCTTTTGTGCTCTCTCTCTCCCCCTCTCTTTTGCGCTCTCTCTCTCCCCCTCTCTTTTGCACTCTCTCTCTCCCCCTCTCTTTTGCGCTTTCTCTCTCCCCTTTCTTTTGCGCTCTCTCTCCCCCTCTCTTTTGAACTCTCTCCCCCTCTTTTGCGCTCTCTCCCCCTCTCTTTTGTCCTCTCTCTCTCCCCCTCTCTTTTGCGCTCTCTCTCCCCCCTCTCTTTTGTGCTCTCTCCCCCTCTCTTTTTTGCTCTCTCCCCCTCTCATTTGTGCTCTCTCCCCCCTCTCTTTTGTGCTCTCTCTCCCCTCTCTTGTGTGCTCTCTCCCCTCTCTTTTGAGCTCTCTCCCCCTCTCTTTTGTGCTCTCTCCCCCTCTCTTTTGTCCTCTCTCCCCCTCTCTTTTGTGCTCTCTCCCCCTCTCTTTTGTGCTCTCTCCCCCCCTCTCTTTTGTGCTCTCTCCCCCCCTCTCTTTTGTGCTCTCTCCCCCCTCTCTTTTGTGCTCTCTCTCCCCCTCTCTTTTGTGCTCTCTCTTTTTCCCTCTCTCTCTCTCTCTCTCTCTCTCTCTCTCCATCTCTCTCTCTAGTCTCTATCCCCTCTATCTTGTGTGAGCGACCGTGCCCGGCCACGCCCCCTTTACATCGGCCATGCCCCTTTCAGGCCTTTCACATCCGGCCACTCCCCTTCACATCTGGCCACACCCACTTCTGCCGCAGATCAGGTAGGGACTCAAAGGCCAGGTGTGATTGTCCTTGTGCTGTCTCTATTGCGCATGACAGCTTCGGACAAACACACTTGACCTTTTATATAATAGGATAGTTACATTGTAGCTAGTTTAGGGTTTATTTTGATTTCACAGGCAACTTTGTATTTATTTTAACTATGTACAATAGTTATTAAATAGTTATTAACTATTTAATAACTACCTAGTTAAAATAAGTACAAATTTACCTGTAAAATAAATCCTAACGTAAATTACAATTACACCTAACACTACACTATCATTAAATAAATTAACTAAATTACCTACAATTAACTACAATTAAATTAAAAAAGTATGAAAAAAACAAACACTAAATTACAGAAAATAAAAAAAATTACAAGAATTTTAAACTAATTACACCTACTCTAATCCCCCTAATAAAATAAAAATGCCCCCCAAAATAAAAAAATTCCCTACCCTATACTAAATTACAAATAGCCCTTAAAAGGGCTTTTTGCGGGGCATTGCCCCTAAGTAATCAGTTCTTTTACCTGTGAAAAAAAATACAACACCCCCCAATATTAAAACCCACCACACACACACCCAACCCTACTCTAAAACCCACCAATCCCCCCTTAAACACTACCCCCTTGAAGATCACCCTACCTTGAGCCGTCTTCCCCAGCCGGGCAAAGTGGACCTCCAGAGGGGCAGAAGTCTTCATCCAGACGGCATCTTCTATCTTCATCCATCCGGAGCAGAACTGGTCCATCTTCAATCCAGCCTACGCAGAGCATCCTCTTCATATGAAGTCCAAGCGAAGAATGAAGGTTCCTTTAAATGACGTCATCCAAGATGGCGTCCCTTGAATTCCGATTGGCCAATCGGAATTAAGGTAGGAAAAATCCTATTGGCTGATGCGATCAGCCAATAGGATTGAGGTCGCATTCTATTGGCTGATTGGAACAGCCAATAGAATGCAAGCTCAATCCTATTGGCTGATTGGATCAGGGAATAGGATTGAACTTCAATTTTTCCTACCTTAATTCCGATTGGCTGATAGAATTCTATCAGCCAATCGGAATTCATGGGACGCCATCTTGGATGACGTAATTTAAAGGAACGATCATTCTTCGCTTGGACTTTGTTTGAAGAGGATGCTCCGCGCTGGCAGGATTGAAGATGGACCCGCTCCTCTCTGGATGGATGAAGATAGAAGATGCTGTCTGGATGAAGACTTCTGCCGCTTGGAGGACCTCTTCTGACCGGATCGGATGAAGACTTCTGCCCCTCTGGAGCTCCACTTGTGCCCGGCTGGGTGAAGACGGCTCACGGTAGGGTGATCTTCAAGGGGGTAGTGTTAGTTTTTTTTAAAGGGGGATTGGGTGGGTTTTAGAGTAGGGTTGGGTGTGTGGGTTGTGGGTTTCTTTCATGTAATTGGCAAGAGTTCATGAGCTAGTGACATATGGGATATACAATCCTACCAGGAGGTTTCCCAAACCTCAAAATGCCTATAAATACAGCCCTCACCACACCCACAATTCAGTTTTACAAACTTTGCCTCCTATGGAGGTGGTGAAGTAAGATTGTGCTAAGATTTCTACGTTGACATGCGCTTCTCAGCATTTTGAAACCCGATTCCTCTCAGAGTACAGCGAATGTCAGAGGGACGTGGAGAGTATTACCTATTGAATGCAGTGATTTTCCTAACGGGGGTCTATTTCATAGGTTCTCTGTTATCGGTCGTAGAGATTCATCTCCTACCTCCATTTTCAAATTGACAATATACTCTCATATACCATTACCTCTACTGATAACTGTTTCAGTACTGGTTTGGCTATCTGCTATATGTGCATGGGTGTCTTTGATAAGTATGTTTTTATTTATTAAGACACCTCAGCTATGGTTTGGCACTTTATGCATTTATATAAAGTTCTAAATATATGTATTGTACTTATATTTGCCATGAGTCAGGTTCATGTATTTCCTTTTGCAGATTGTCAGTTTCATATTTGGGAAAGTTAATATTGAGAAATATTTTCTTACCTGGGGTTTAGTCTTTTTTTCAATTGACTAATTGTTTTAAATTGCGGGCTGTCTTAGGCTCGCGGGTGCGCTAAATGCTACACTTTATTGTGTCATTTTTGGTGCAATAATTTTTTGGTGCGAAAATGCACATCCATCGATGCTAGTTCGTCATTTCTAGTGTCGTAGCTGACGCAGGGGTTCACACAGGGTTGGGTCGTTAGTGATGCGAGTGTGTCATTTCCGGACATGGTTGGCAACAAAAATGTTTTCAGTTACGTTGTGTGACATACTTGGCGCCAAACTTTTTTTCTTTATTTATTGCCCCATTGCTTTTGCCTCTTGCCTTTTCTTTCATGTAATTAGCAAGAGTCCATGAGCTAGTGACGTATGGGATATACATTCCTACCAGGAGGGGCAAAGTTTCCCAAACCTCAAAATGCCTATAAATACACCCCTCACCACACCCACAAATCAGTTTTACAAACTCTGCCTCCCATGGAGGTGGTGAAGTAAGTTTGTGCTAGATTCTTCGTTGATATGCGCTTCGCAGCAGGCTGGAGCCCGGTTTTCCTCTCAGTGTGCAGTGAATGTCAGAGGGATGTGAAGAGAGTATTGCCTATTTGAATTCAATGATCTCCTTCTACGGGGTCTATTTCATAGGTTCTCTGTTATCGTTCGTAGAGATTCATCTCTTACCTCCCTTTTCAGATCGACGATATACTCTTATATATACCATTACTTCTACTGATTCTCGTTTCAGTACTGGTTTGGCTTTCTACTACATGTAGATGAGTGTCCTGGGGTAAGTAAGTCTTATTTTTGTGACACTCTAAGCTATGGTTGGGCACATTTATATAAAGTTCTAAATATATGTGTTTAAACATTTATTTGCCTTGATTCAGGATGTTCAACATTCCTTATTTCAGACAGTCAGTTTCATTATTTGGGATAATGCATTTGAATAATCAATTTTTCTTACCTTAAAATTTGACTTTTTTTCCTGTGGGCTGTTAGGCTCGGGGGGGCTGAAAATGCTTTATTTTATTGCGTCATTCTTGGCGCGGACTTTTTTGGCGCAAAAATTTTCTTGTCATTTCCGGCGTCATACTTGTCGCCGGAAGTTGCGTCATTTTTTTGACGTTTTTGCGCCAAAAATGTCGGCGTCACCGGATGTGGCGTAATTTTTGGCGCTTAAAGCATTTAGGCGCCAAATAATGTGGGCGTCTTTTTTGGCGCTAAAAAATATGGGCGTCATTATTGTCTCCACATTATTTAAGTCTCATTGTTTATTTGCTTCTGGTTGCTAGAAGCTTGTTCATTGGCATTTTTTCCCATTCCTGAAACTGTCTTTTAAGGAATTTGATCAATTTTGCTTTATATGTTGTTTTTTCTATTACATATTGCAAGATGTCTCAGATTGACCCTGAATCAGAAGATACTTTTGGAAAATTGCTGCATGACGCTGGATCTACCAAAGTTAAGTGTATTTGTTGTAAACTTGTGGTAACTGTTCCTCCGGCTGTTGTTTGTAATGAATGTCATGACAAACTTGTTAATGCAGATAATATTTCCTTTAGTAATGTTCCATTACCTGTTGCTGTTCCATCAACATCTAATATTCAGGGTGTTCCTGTTAACATAAGAGATTTTGTTTCTAAATCTATTAAGAAGGCTATGTCTGTTATTCCTCCTTCTAGTAAACGTAAAAGATCTTTTAAAACTTCTCATTTTTCAGATGAATTTTTAAATGAACATCATCATTCTGATTCTGATAATGATTCTTCTGGTTCAGAGGATTCTGTTTCAGAGGTTGATACTGATAAATCTTCATATTTATTTAAAATGGAATTTATTCGTTCTTTGCTTAAAGAAGTCTTAATTGCATTAGAAATAGAGGAATCTGGTCCTCTTGATACTAAATCTAAACGTTTGAATACGGTTTTTAAACCTCCTGTAGTTATTCCAGAGGTTTTTCCCGTCCCTGATGCTATTTCTGAAGTAATTTCCAGGGAATGGAATAATTTGGTTAATTAATTTACTCCTTCTAAACGGTTTAAGCAATTATATCCTGTGCCATCTGACAGATTAGAGTTTTGGGACAAAATCCCTAAAGTTGATGGGGCTATCTCTACTCTTGCTAAACGTACTACTATTCCTACGGCAGATAGTACTTCCTTTAAGGATCCTTTAGATAGGAAAATTTAATCTAAGAAAAGCTTACTTATGTTCAGGTAATCTTCTTAGACCTGCTATATCTTTGGCGGATGTTACTGCAGCTTCAACTTTCTGGTTGGAAGCTTTAGCGCAACAAGTAACAGATCATAATACTCATAGCATTGTTAATCTTCTTCAACATGCTAATAATTTTATTTGTGATGCCATCTTTGATATCATTAGGGTTGATGTCAGGTATATGTCTTTAGCTATTTTAGCTAGAAGAGCTTTATGGCTTAAAACTTGGAATGCTGATATGTCTTCTAAGTCAACTTTGCTTTCCCTTTCTTTCCAGGGTAATAAATTGTTTGGTTCACAGTTGGATTCTATTATTTCAACTGTTACTGGGGGGAAAGGAACTTTTTTACCACAGGATAAAAAATCTAAAGGTAAATTTAGGTCTGCTAATCGTTTTCGTTCCTTTCGTCACAATAAGGAACAAAAGCCTGATCCTTCCCCTACAGGAGCAGTATCAGTTTGGAAACCATCTCCAGTCTGGAATAAATCCAAGCCTTTTAGAAAGCCAAAGCCAGCTCCCAAGTCCACATGAAGGTGCGGCCCTCATTCCAGCCCAGCTGGTAGGGGGCAGATTCCGATTTTTCAAAGAAATTTGGATCAATTCGATTCACAATCTTTGGATTCAGAACATTGTTTCACAAGGGTACAGAATAGGCTTCAAGATAAGGCCTCCTGCAAGAAGATTTTTTCTTTCCCGTGTCCCAATAAATCCAGTGAAGGCTCAAGCATTTCTGAAATGTGTTTCAGATCTAGAGTTGGCTGGAGTAATTATGCCAGTTCCAGTTCTGGAACAGGGGCTGGGGTTTTACTCAAATCTCTTCATTGTACCAAAGAAGGAGAATTCCTTCAGACCAGTTCTGGATTTAAAAATATTGAATCGTTATGTAAGGATACCAACATTCAAAATGGTAACTATAAGGACTATTCTGCCTTTTGTTCAGCAAGGGCATTATATGTCCACAATAGATTTGCAAGATGCATATCTGCATATTCCAATTCATCCAGATCACTATCAGTTTCTGAGATTCTCTTTTCTAGACAAGCATTACCAGTTTGTGGCTCTGCCGTTTGGCCTAGCAACAGCTCCAAGGATTTTTACAAAGGTTCTCGGTGCCCTTCTATCTGTAATCAGAGAACAGGGTATTGTGGTATTTCCTTATTTGGACGATATCTTGGTACTTGCTCAGTCTTCACATTTAGCAGAATCTCATACGAATCGACTTGTATCGTTTCTTCGAGAACATGGTTGGAGGATCAATTTACCAAAGAGTTCGTTGATTCCTCAGACAAGGGTAACCTTTTTAGGTTTCCAGATAGATTCAGTGTCCATGACTCTGTCTCTGACGGACAAGAGACGTCTGAAATTGGTTTCAGCTTGTTGAAACCTTCAGTCTCAATCATTCCATTCGGTAGCCTTATGCATGGAAATTCTAGGTCTTATGACTGCTGCATCGGACGCGATCCCCTTTGCTCGTTTTCACATGCGACCTCTTCAGCTCTGTATGCTGAACCAGTGGTG
Organism: Bombina bombina; assembly: GCF_027579735.1. NCBI lineage: Eukaryota > Metazoa > Chordata > Amphibia > Anura > Bombinatoridae > Bombina > Bombina bombina. The sequence goes on from NC_069500.1 coordinate 121,404,593, forward strand.
CAGGGATTATACAAAGATATCTCAATTAATATCTTTAAAACCGATTGTACGACACTCTCTGACATGGTGGACAGACCACCATCGTTTAGTCCAGGGGGCTTCTTTTGTTCTTCCGACCTGGACTGTGATCTCAACAGATGCAAGTCTGACAGGTTGGGGAGCTGTATGGGGGTCTCTGACAGCACAAGGGGTTTGGGAATCTCAGGAGGCGAGATTACCAATCAACTTTTTGGAACTCCGTGCAATTTTCAGAGCTCTTCAGTCGTGGCCTCTTCAAAAGAGAGAGTCGTTCATTTGTTTCCAGACGGACAATGTCACAACCGTGGCATATGTCAATCATCAAGGAGGGACTCACAGTCCTCTGGCTATGAAAGAAGTATCTTGAATACTTGTATGGGCGGAATCCAGTTCCTGTCTAATTTCTGCGGTTCATATCCCAGGTATAGACAATTGGGAAGCGGATTATCTCAGTCGCCAAACGTTACATCCGGGCGAATGGTCTCTTCACCCAGAGGTATTTCTTCAGATTGTTCTAATGTGGGGACTTCCAGAAATAGATCTGATGGCTTCTCATCTAAACAAGAAGCTTCCCAGGTATCTGTCCAGATCCAGGGATCCTCAGGCGGAAGCAGTGGATGCATTGTCACTTCCTTGGAAGTATCATCCTGCTTATATCTTTCCGCCTCTAGTTCTTCTTCCAAGAGTGATTTCCAAGATTCTAAAGGAACGTTCGTTTGTTCTGCTGGTGGCTCCAGCATGGCCTCACAGGTTTTGGTATGCGGATCTTGTCCGGATGGCTACTTGCCAACCGTGGACTCTTCCATTAAGACCAGACCTTCTATCGCAAGGTCCTTTTTTCCATCAGGATCTCAAATCCTTAAATTTGAAGGTATGGGGATTGAACGCTTGATTCTCAGTCATAGAGGTTTTTCTGACTCCGTAATTAATACTATGTTACAGGCTCGTAAATCTGTATCTAGGAAGATATATTATCGAGTCTGGAAGACTTACATTTCTTGGTGTTCTTCTCATCATTTTTTCTTGGCATTCTTTTAGAATTCCTAGAATTTTACAGTTTCTTCAGGATGGTTTGGATAAAGGTTTGTCTGCAAGTTCCTTGAAAGGACAAATCTCTGCTCTTTCTGTTCTTTTTCACAGAAAGATTGCTAGTCTTCCTGATATTCATTGTTTTGTACAGGCTTTGGTTCGTATAAAACCTGTTATTAAGTCATTTTCTCCTCTTTGGAGTTTGAATTTGGTTCTGAGGGCTCTTCAAGCTCCTCCGTTTGAACCTATGCATTCGCTGGATATTAAATTACTTTCTTGGAAAGTTTTGTTTCTTTTGGCCATCTCTTCTGCTAGAAGAGTTTTTGAATTATCTGCTCTTTCTTGTGAGTCTCCTTTTCTGATTTTTCATCAGGATGTTGCGAACTTCATTTAAATTTTTACCTAAGGTTGTGAATTCTAACAACATTAGTAGAGAAATTGTGGTTCCTTCATTGTGTCCTAATCCTAAGAACTCTAAGGAAAGATCGTTGCATTCTTTGGATGTAGTTAGAGCTTTGAAATATTATGTTTAAGCTACTAAAGATTTCCGAAAGACTTCTAGTCTATTTGTTATCTTTTCTGGTTCTAGGAAAGGTCAGAAGGCTTCTGCCATTTCTTTGGCATCTTGGTTAAAGTCTTTGATTCATCATGCTTATGTTGAGTCGGGTAGAACTCCGCCTCAAAGGATTACAGCTCATTCAACTAGGTCAGTCTCTACTTCCTGGGCATTTAAGAATGAAGCTTCAGTTGATCAGATTTGTAAAGCAGCAACTTGGTCTTCTTTGCATACTTTTACTAAATTCTACCATTTTGATGTGTTTTCTTCTTCTGAAGCAGTTTTTGGTAGATAAGTACTTCAGGCAGCTGTTTCAGTTTGATTCTTCTGCTTATAATTTCAGTTTTTTTCATTATAAGATTTAAACTTTGTTTTGGGTGTGGATTATTTTTCAGCGGAATTGGCTGTCTTTATTTTATCCCTCCCTCTCTAGTGACTCTTGCGTGGAAGATCCACATCTTGGGTATTCATTATCCCATACGTCACTAGCTCATGGACTCTTGCTAATTACATGAAAGAAAACATAATTTATGTAAGAACTTACCTGATAAATTCATTTCTTTCATATTAGCAAGAGTCCATGAGGCCCGCCCTTTTTGTGGTGGTTATGATTTTTTTGTATAAAGCACAATTATTCCAATTCCTTATTTTTTATGCTTTCGCACTTTTTTCTTATCACCCCACTTCTTGGCTATTCATTAAACTTATTTGTGGTTGTGGTGAGGGGTGTATTTATAGGCATTTTGAGGTTTTGGAAACTTTGCCCCTCCTGGTAGGAATGTATATCCCATACGTCACTAGCTCATGGACTCTTGCTAATATGAAATTAATGAATTTATCAGGTAAGTTCTTACATAAATTATGTTTTTCTATGTCAGAGGGCTATGCTATTTGCATTTTTTCCCATTCCTGAAACTGTCATATAAGGAAATAGAAATTTTTGCTTTATATGTTGTTTTTTCTTTTACATTCTGCAAGATGTCTCAATCTGATCTTGCCTCAGAAGTATCTGCTTGAATTTTGCTGCCTGACATCGGTTCTACCAAAGCTAAGTGCATTTGTTGTAAAATTGTGGAGATTATATCTCCTAATGTCATTTGTATTAGTTGTCATGTTAAACTTTTACATGCAGATAGAGTGTCCATCTGTAATAGTACATTGCCGGTTGCAGTTCCTTCAACTTCTAATGTACATGATATACCTATGAATTTTAAAGAATTTGCTACTGATTCTATTCAGAAGGCTTTGTCTGCATTTCCACCTTCTAATAAGCATAAGAGGTCTTTTAAAACTTCTCATTCAGTTGATGAAATTTCAAATGACCGACAACATAATTAATTATCCACCTCTGATGAGGATCTATCTGATTCAGAAGATGCTTCCTCAGACATTGACACTGACAAATCTACTTATTTATTTAAAATAGAGTATATGCGTTCTTTGTTAAAAGAAGTGTTAATTACTTTTTATATATTGAGGAAACTAGTCCTATTGATATTAAAACCAGAAAACGTTTAAATGCTGTTTTTAAACCTACTGTGGTAACTCCAGAGGTTTTTCCTATTCCTGATGCTATTTCTGACATGATTTCTAAGGAATGGAATAAGACTCCTTTTAATCCTTCTGCATGGTTTAATTTTTTTTTATACTTTCCAGCAATTGCAATAGAGTTTTGAGAAAAGATCCCCAAAGTTGATGGGGCTATTTCTACTCTTGCTAAACGAACCACTATTCCTATGGAAGATAGTACTTCCTTTAAAGATCACTTAGATAGGAAGCTTGAATCTTATCTAAGGAAAGCCTATATATATTCAGGTCATCTTCTTAGGCCTGCAATTTCTTTGGCTGATGTTGCAGCTGCAATCAACTTTTTGGTTGGAGAATTTAGCGCATCAAGAATTGGATTCTGACAAATCTAGCATTATTCGCTTACTGCAACATGCTAATCATTTTATTTGTGATGACATTTTTGAATTATCAAAATTGATGTTAGATCCATGTCTTTAGCTATTTTAGCTAGAAGAGCTTTGTGGCTTAAATCTTGGAATGCTGATATGACATCTAAGTCTAGATTACTATCTCTTTCATTCCAAGGTAATAATTTATTTGGTTCTCAGTTGGATTCTATTATTTCAACTGTTACTGGGGGGAAAGGAGTTTTTTGCCTCAGGATAAAAAAACCTAAGGGTAAATCTAAGGCTTCTAATCATTTTCGTTCCTTTCATCAAAATAAGGAACAAAAACCTAATCCTTCCCCCAAGGAATCTGTTTCCAATTGGAAGCCTTCCTCAAATTGGAATAAATCCAAGCCTTTCAAGAAACCAAAGTCAGCCCCTAAGTCCGCATGAAGGTGCAGCCCTCATTCCAGCACAGTTGGTAGGGGGCAGGTTAAGGTTTTTCAACGATGTTTGGATAAATTCTGTCCAAAATCAATTGATTCAGAACATTGTCTCTCAGGGGTACCGAATAGGATTCAGAGTAAGACCTCCTGTGAGAAGATTTTTTCTCTCACACATCCCAGTGAATCCAGTAAAAGCTCAGGCTTTCCTGAAGTGTGTTTCAGATCTGGAGGTTTCAGGGGTAATCATGCCGGTTCCTTTTCAGGAACAAGGCATGGGGTTTTATTTAAATCTATTCATTGTCCAAAAGAAAGAAAATTCATTCAGACCAGTTCTGGATCTGAAAATTTTGAATTGTTATGTAAGATTACCAACTTTCAAGATGGTGACTATAAGGACTATTCTGCCTTTTGTTCAGCAAGGTCATTATATGTCTACAATAGACTTGCAGGATGCTTACCTTCATATTCCGATTCATCCAGAATATTATCAGTTTCTGAGATTCTCTTTTCTAGACAAGCATTAGCAATTTGTTGCTCTTCCATTTGGCCTAGCAACAGCTCCAAGAATCTTTTCAAAGGTTCTGGGTGCCCTACTTTCTGTAATCAGAGAACAGGGTATTGCGGCGTTTCCTTATTTGGACGATATCTTGGTACTAGCTCAGTCTTTACATTCTGCAGAATTTCACACTAATGAACTTGTGTTGTTTCTTCAAAAACATGTTTGGGGGATCAATTTACCAAAAAGTTTTTTGATTCCTCAGACAAGGGTAACCTTTTTAGGTTTCCAGATAGATTCAGTGTCCATGACTCTGTCTCTAACAGACAAGAGACGTTTGAAATTGGTTGCAGCATGTCGGCACCTTCAGTCTCAGTCATTCCCTTCAGTGGCTATGTGCATGGAAGTTTTAGGCCTCATGACTGCAGCATGGGACACGATTCCTTTTGCTCATTTTCACATGAGACCTCTCCAGCTTTGCATGCTGAATCAATGGTGCCGGGATTATACAAAGATATCACAATTAATATCCTTAAATCCCAATGTTCGACACTCTCTGACATGGTGGTTAAATCACCAGTGTTTAGTTCAATGGGCCTCTTTTGTTCAGCCAACCTGGACTGTGATCAAAACAGATGCGAGTCTTTCAGGTTGGGGAGCTGTCTGGGGATCTCTGACAGCACAAGGGGTTTGGAAATCTCAAGAAGCGAGATTACCAATCAATCAATTCTCAGAGCTCTTCAGTTTTGGTCTCTGTTGAAGAGAGAACCGTTCATTTGTTTTCAGACAGACAATATTACAACGGTGGCATATGTCATCATTAGGCATCATTAGGGTGGGACTCAGAGTCCCCAAGCTATGAAAGAAGTATCTCAGATACTTGTTTGGGCGGAATCCATCTTCTGTCTAATTTCTGCGGTTCATATCCCAGGTGTAGACAATTGGGAGGTGGATTATCTCAGCCGTCAGACTTTACATCCAGGGGAGTGGTCTCTCCATACGGATGTGTTTTTTAGATTGTTCAGTTGTGGGGTATTCCAGAAATAGATCTGATGGCTTCTCATCTAAACAAGAAACTTCCCAGATACCTGTCCAGGTCCAGGGATTCTCAGGCGGAAGCAGTGCATGCGCTGACACTTCCTTGGTGTTATCAACCTGCTTATATCTTCCTGCCTCTAGTTCTTCTTCCAAGAGTGATCTTCAAAATCATCCTGGAACAAGCATTTGTGTTGCTGGTGGCTCCAGCATGGCCACACAGGTTTTGGTATGTGGATCTTGTTCGGATGTCCGGTTGCCAACCTTGGCCACTTCCATTAAGGCCGGACCTACTGTCTCATGGTCGGTTTTTCCATCAGAATCTCAAATCATTAAATTTGAAGGTATGGAAATTGAACGCTTAGTATTAAGTCATAGAGGTTTCTCTGACTCAGTAATTAATACTATGTTACAAGCTTGTAAATTTGTCTCTAGGAAGATTTATAATCGAGTTTGGAAGACTTATATTTCATGGTGTTCTTCTCATAAATTCTCTTGGCATTCTTTTAGAATTCCTAGAATTTTTTAGTTTCTCCAGGAAGGTTTGGATAGAGGTTTGTCTGCAAGTTCCTTGAAGGGACAAATCTATGCTCTTTCTGTTTTATTTCACAGAAAGATTGCTATTCTTCCTGATATTCACTGTTTTGTACAGGCTTTAGTTCGTATTAAGCCTGTCATTAAATCAATTTCTCCTCCTTGGAGTCTTAATCTGGTTTTGAAGGTCTTACAGGCTCCTCCATTTGAGCCTATGCACTCTTTGGACATTTCTTGGAAAGTGTTTTGGCCATCTCTTCTGCTAGAGGAGTTTCTGAGCTATCTGCTCTTTCTTGTGAATCTCCTTTTCTGATCTTTCATCAGGATAAGGTGGTTTTGCGGACTTCATTTGAATTTTTACCTAAGGTTGTGAATTCTAACAACATTAGTAGAGAAATTGTTGTCCCTTCCTTGTGTCCTAATCCTAAGAATCTTTTGGAAAGATCCTTACATTCTTTTGATGTGGTAAAAGCTTTGAAATATTATGTTGAAGCTACTAAAGATTTCAGGAAGACCTCTAGTATATTTGTTATATTTTCTGGTCCTAGGAAAGGTCAGAAGGCCTCTGCTATTTCCTTGGCCTCTTAGTTCAAACTTTTGATTCTTCAAGCTTATTTGGAGTCGGGTCAAGCCCCGCCTCAGAGAATTACAGCTCATTCTACTAGATCAGTCTCCACTTTGTGGGCTTTTAAGAATGAAGCTTCAGTTGATCAGATTTGCAAAACAGCGACTTGGTCCTCTTTGCATACATTTACTAAATTCTACCGTTTTTATATATTTGCTTCTTCTGAAGCAGTTTTTGGTAGAAAAGTTTCAGTTGATTCTTCTGCTGCTGTTTTAAGTTTTTCTTTTCTTCATAAGAATAACTTATATTTGGGTTGTGGATTATTTTTTCAGCATTTGGCTGTTGTTTATTTTTTATCCCTCCCTCTCTAGTCACTCTTGCGTGGAGTTCCACATCTTGGGTATTTGATATCCCATACGTCACTAGCTCATGGAATCTTGCCAATTACATGAAAGAAAACATAATTTATGTAAAAACTTTGCCCCTCCTGGTAGGATTGCATATCCCATACGTCACAAGTTCATGGACTCTTGCCAATATGAAAGAAATTAATTTATCAGGTAAGTTCTTACATAAATTATGTTTTTTATGTTGGGGGGGTATTGTATTTTGTTTTTTACAGGTAAAGGAGCTGATTACTTTGGGGCAATGCCCCGCAAAAGGGTTATTTGTAATTTAGTATAGGGTAGGTAATTTTATTATTCTGTGGGGCTTTTTATTTTATTAGGGGGATTAGAGTAGGTGTAATTAGTTTAAAAAAATTGTAAATATTTTTTTATTTTCTGTAATTTAGTGTTTTTTTCCGTACTTTAGTTTATTTAATTTAATTGTAATTAATTGTAGTTAAGTTATTTAATGATAGTGTAGTGTTAGGTGTAATTGTAACTTAGGTTAGGATTTATTTTACAGGTAAATTTGTCTTTATTTTAGCTAGGTAGTTATTAAATAGTTAATAACTATTTAATAACTATTGTACCTAGTTAAAATAAATACAAAGTTGCCTGTAAAATAAAAATAAACCCTAAGATAGATACAAATGTAACTATTAGTTATATTGAAGCTATCTTATGGTTTATTTTATAGGTAAGTATTTAGTTTTAAATAGGAATAATTTATTTAATTATAGTTATTTTATTTCGTTTTATTTAAATTATATTTAAATTAGGGGGGTGTTAGACTTAGGTTTAGACTTAGGTTTAGGGGTTAATAAATTTAATATAGTAGCGGCGACGATGGGGGCGGCAGATTAGGGGTTAATAAATGTAGGTAGGTTGCGGCGATGTTGGGGGCAGCAGATTAGGGGTTCATAGGAATAATGTAGGTGGTGGCAGTGTCCGGAGCGGCAGATTAGGGGTTAATAATACAATGCAGGTGTCGGCGATGTCGAGGTCAGCAGATTAGGGGTTAATACGTGTAATATTAGGGCTGTTTAGACTCGGGGTTCATGTTAGGGTGTTAGGTGTAGACATACATTTTATTTCCCCATAGGAATCAATGGGGCTGCGTTAGGAGCTTTTTTGCAGGTTTTAGGTATTTTTCCAGCTGAATCTGCCCCATTGTTTCCTATGGGGAAATCGTGCACGAGCATGTTTAGCCAGCTTACCACTACCGTAAGCAAAGCTGGTATTGAGGTGAGATGTGGAGCTACAGGTTTGTTTAAACCTGGCGTTAGCCTAGGCTGACCATATTTCCTAGAGACAAAAACGGGACATTGAGATGTCAAAAACGGGACAGGGTTAATATTCTTTATTCATAAGGAAAAAAAGTAAGATTTTAACAATAGTTAACTTTTATGACATGAATTTAAACTATTGAGCCAACAATTATTCTTCAGTGACAGAAGAACTCATACAAAACATTTTAGGTAGACGTAGAGCTAGAGGGGGACTGTATGTCATCATGATTGTACCATGAATATATGTTCCATGTAATGCATGGAAGAACTGAGAAAAATATGGAAATACATAGTTACTTGATAATGATAACATCTGTACAACCAGCACTGCAGCAGCATAATAATAAGCATAATTAATGATAATGACAATTAAATTGATTGACAGGCACAGACACTGGTCTTACCTTGGCCGTGCACAATTCTTGAAGAAGTTTAAAACTTAGACAGTTGATCTACTTCCTTGTCTTGATCACTATGATTGTACTATGTTCACACTGTGACACAAACAAGAAGATGGCAAGATGAATTATCTCTCTGGTGATGGACTGGTCAGCCGCTAATTCAGATGATGGCAGAGGCAGATGATGATCACATCAGATGATGACAGAATCCAGATCTAGTCCGACTCCTGTAAGTTACTAGGCACTGCAGCTGAGCTAGCTAGTAGTTCTAACTTCCCTCTCATCAGGCGTGACCAGTCTCTCTCCTCAATTTAGTTTGACAGCTCACGACTGAGTACTGACCTGCTGTGCTGTCACTTGACTCACTTGCTATCAATGACACGCCCCTAATTTTGAGCATGGGCGGCATAGACGCGGTCGGAGTGCTGTGGATCATGTGGGCACAGCCACCCAACCCTGCAGTTAAAAGAAAAGTAAAAAAAAAAACTGCCCTCCCCGCCGGCGGGGAATTTAAACATTTTTAAGTGGAATGTGCTACAAAATTACACTTGCGCTGCCCGCACGGTCTGATAACACTCAAAATGGGACAAAATGAATATTATTAAAGAAATGACGGGACAGGGGAAAAAACATAAAATAACGGTACTGTCCCTTTCAAAACGGGATGTATGGTCAGCCTACGTTAGCCACTAAAAGGTGAGCGTAGAGCAAAATTTAGCTCCACATCTCACCTAAATACCAGCTTTGCTTACGGTAGCGGTAAGCTGGCTAAACGTGCTCGTGCACGATTTCCCCATAGGAAACAATGGGGCAGATTCAGCTGGAAAAATACCTAACACCTGCAAAAAAGCTCCTAACGTGGGAGCGGTGAAAAAAAAAAAGGCTCGTTAGCAACGCAAGCCTTACCGACAAAAACTTGTAGTCTCGCCGAGAGTTCTTATTAATTGTGTTTCTAAAAAACTGTGCTTGTGCAAGCTAATTATGTAAGGCTGAGTCCAATACCAATTAAACAAAGTCCTGATTTTTGCTACTATTACACATAGTAACTAAAAACATGTAATAAAAATATTTATAACAGTACCAATTGTATTAAAATGAGTATTTAGAAGTATTATTAAAATCATTTCTAAAATAGCCTAAAGGGATACATAAAAAATTGTGTAATAAAAAAAAATATTAAGAATATTAAAAAATTTAAGATATTTAGAAAAAATCCCTTAGTTCTAAAGTGAAACAGCAAGTATAGAGAGTTAAAAATGAAATGTCACATAAAAGCTTGTAGATCTAAATCTACATTGAGACCGTGGGGCTGCATGGAGTCAAGTTGGTAAATCCAATATGACTCCCTGCGTCTCAATGTGAGGAGTCTATTGGGATATTTGTTTGCTGGGATCCAATCTATTATTTGTATTTTTAAAGAACTGGGGTCTTGATTGTGGTGTAGCCTAAAGTGTTCTGATACGCTATGTGTAGTTAGACCTATCTTAATGTTATTGACATGCTCACTGAGTCTAGTGCGTACATTCCTTTTCGTTCTTCCAATATAGATAAGATTACATTTACAACTCAGAAGATAAACGGCGTAATTTGTGCCGCAATTACATTTATATTTCATTTTAAAGGATTTTGATCCATTGTGGTTTATAAAAGAATTCCCTGTTTTAATGTAGCTACACATTCCACACCTACTCACCCCACATCTATATGTTCCTGGTTTTTGTTCCAGCCAAGTTGTAGGTGCAATTTTATCTCTTAAGGTACTGCGTAATTTGGTGGGAGCTAAAATATTTTTCAGGTCTCTGTTTTTTCTGAAAGTCACTAAAGGGGTTTTATATAGAGAGGTTCCTAGAATGGGGTCTGCTTTTAATATTCCCCAATGTTTTCTTAAAACATTTTGAATGTCTCTACTGCCTTGATTGTATGTAGTGACAAACCTGACTTCCCTATTAGGATTGTGATTATTCTGTTTGGCTCTAATTTTAGGTTGTAGAATGCTTGTTCTATCCATAATTCTGACCCTTTCTTTTGCTTTTTGTAAATCTTTTGGATCATAGCCTTTCTCCTTAAATCTATTATCCAAAATTGCTTCTTCTCTGTAATAATCGGAATCTTTGGTGCAGTTCCTTTTGATCCGCTGGTACTGACCTAGCGGAATATTCATTTTCCACCTAGATAGGTGGCCGCTTTTTGCGTTCAAGAACCCATTTTTGTCAGTTGGTTTGCGGTAGTTGGAAACTGCTATTTTCTGATTCTCGTCCACAAATAACACTAAGTCCAAGAATTCTACTTTTTGTTTATCTATTTTGGAAGTGAATTTAAGATTATAATTGTTATTGTTCATATGGTTCAACAGTTCCCCACAGCTAGTTTCTGACCCCCTCCAAATAATAACAATATCATCTATGTACCGATGGTACTTGATTAAATTGCTGCTGTGGGGATTGTTGGCCCAAATGTGCTTAGATTCAAAATTGTCCATATAAATGTTGGCATACGATGGGGCAAATGTAGTCCCCATAGCAGTACCTTGTATTTGACAGAAAAATTGTTTCTCGAAAACAAAATAATTATGATTCAGTATGAATCTGATACCCATTAGAATTTTTGGAACAAAATTTGCCTTTTGTAATGTCTCCTGTACCGCCTTGACTCCTGAGTCATGGGGGATACAGGTGTACATGGAGGACACATTGCATGTTATCCAAAAATAGTCATCTTGCCACTCAAATCCCTCAAAGATGTTGATGGTGTGTAGGGTGTCTCTCAGGTAGGCCTTAGTTTCTTTAACAAGGGGTTGGAGGTAATGATCGATATAAATTGAGAGGTTATTAGTAAGGGAGCCTATACCCGATATGATTGGCCTACCGGGAGGTGCTACTAAGGTTTTGTGCACCTTAGGCAAGTGGTAAAAAGTAGGTATTGATGGATGCAATTCCATTAAAAAGTTATATTCATCATTATTTAAAATGTCGTTATTTTTTGCATCCTTCAAAATAGAAAAAAGTTTTTTTTTGTATTTTTGAGTGGGATCAAAATATAGTTTTTTGTAAGTTAGAGTGTCACTAAGAATATTATTAGCCTCCTGGAGGTAATCGCATCTGTCTTGTACCACGACACCTCCTCCCTTGTCCGCTGCTCTTATTATGATATTATTGTTTTTTTGGAGTGAATTTAAAGTATTTCTTTCCTGTGTAGAAAGATTATCATTATATTTGGTTACCCAAGTTTTGTTTTTAGTTTCCCACAATTTTTTTAAATCACTACAAACTAGTCTATTAAAGGTGCTGATGTATTCACCCTGAGCCGAATATGGGTAGAAACTAGATTTCCTCTTTAAGTTACTATGTTCAATTGAGTCATTAGACTCATGAATAGAGAGATCCCCAAGATCTTCATCCTCTGAGGTTATGGGGTATGAGTCTGTGCCATCATTTTGTAATTCATTAAGGACCCCTATAGTTTTATAGTCATTCTCATTAAAGCTAATCTGTACTGGATTGTATATTTTTGGGGCGCTTTTAATAAAATACCTTTTAAGTGTAAGATTACGGATGTACTTTTGTATGTCTATATACGTCTGAAACTTATCTGGTGCTGATTTGGGGGCAAAGTTCAGCCCTTTAGCTAGAAGGTTGACTTCATTGTCATTAAGAGGGGTGCTCGACAAATTGAAAATGTTAGCCTTATTTCTCTCTATCTCATCCTTTTTGGATTTATGTTTCTGGATCTTTCTCCCCCCTCTGCATCCCCGCTTCCTCTCCTTCTTTTTCCGGGAGTGACTTTTAAGTGTTGGAAATTTCTGTTTTCTGTTTCTTTTAAATTTCGAAACCTTGTTGTTGGGGGGATGGCCAGATCTAAAAAAACCCAGTTCATGATGATTATTAAAAGTGGGTTCACCATTGGTGGAATGGGACATTTGAGGGTGAATCTGTGTCTTAGGTTTGGCTCCTTGTCTATTCCAACTTACATCCCTAAATTCTCCCTCCCCATGTGTTTCTAAGATTTGATATCTATTGGCAGAATGAAAACTATTTACTGCGTTTGAATGGGGTCCTTTTTTAGCATGATAATTATATTGTTTATCCGAATTTTTCAAAAATGGTGGAGTAAAGTGACTAGGTCTATTTTGACGCCAAGTGTGAGGAGTAGGTGTTGACAATGTTCTACTATTATGGTTACTAGCATAGGGTAATTGATTCCTAGGGCCTTGGTAGCTGTGTTTCTGTTTATTGGGCTGTTGGTTGTAACCCCCATTTGTTCTATTGGGAGTTTGGTTGTTGGTACTCTTATTATTCTTCATATGGAAGCTATTATGTGGATTGTGTACATCCCTGGTATTCGTGTGTGTTCTAATCATGTGATCTGTTGTTACTGCGGATTGGGCTCTGTTGGTATCACTGTTCCTATTAGTTCTATTGATTTCTTGGTTATGCGTATTCTGGTGTTTCACATTATAGTCATAGACTTGATCATTTTTATAATCCTCCATGTCCCTACATAGTTTCTTATGTTTGGTTTTTATCAAATCTATGCTCAACTTGGTGTTTCTTTCTTGTATGCTTTCGTTAAGTGATTTCCAATAATCCTCTGATTGGTATCTTTGAATTTTTGGAAGTAAAGTATCAAGATCAGTCTTGATTTTGTCTAACTTGTACTCCCTATATTTAATTAAAATCTTAATTAGTGTGATGGAACAATCATGGAAGGCTTTGTCCCACTCAGTCATGTACTCAACTTCCTCTAACTCAAATGCAGGACATTTATACACTCTCAGTCCCCTAGGGACTATATCATGGAGGATGTAATTGTCTAGTAATATCAAATCCTGCCATTCTTTGGTGTCACCATTCAATAATTTCTCTAGTTCTCTAGAGAGTTCTCGTGGATTATTGGACTCAGAATTAATATTTATATCTGAATTGTGATAACACAAATGTCAGGGTTTTGTACTCCCTGGAGAGGTGCGCTCACGGATGAAGGAATGTGACGGCAGCTCTTCCGAGAATTTCAGATGCGAGGAGGAGATCTATATGGAGATAAGAAGGCGCCAAACATAGGGTGATATCGTCTGAGGTTGCTGCCGGATTCCTAAAAATGGATTTAACCGCTAAGTATTGAAATTTTGAAAACTGATGTGTTAAACTAACAACTTGATATTGGTATATTATGTCATTCCTATTTTACAAATAATTTGCAGTCTTATAGGGTATTCAATTGCATAAAATTGATGTTTTAACACTGTAATAATATTGTTTTAAAGCACACATTTTTGTGATATTTAGTTTGATAGTATTGAAAATAATTCATTGAAGACCATGGTTCACAATTAGCGAGTAAATTGTAAATCACACTTTAGTTAAATGTATTATTATTAGATTTTTGGACGATCACGCCACATTTATTTAAATTTATTTATAACAAGTTATACAAGTTGGTTATAGAGAAAATTATTTTCACATTGAATGGAATGTTATATTGAATTATAACTTTGGAATTATTGCACTAAAGCACTTTAGTAAGAATAGCAATCAGCCATATAATATTTAATCACTGTATTAATATATTTTATCACAGTTCACTTTTTACGGCATAAATTGTTTTCAAAGATCAATTGAATTGCAATAGACACAATAGATACCTTAAAAGCCAAACGATTTTCTTTAGAATTATTCTAATATATTGCTTAACAACATTGCAATAGACCCAATAGACACCTTAAAAGCTAACGATATATTTAAAAAAAATTTCTAATATATTGTTTAACAAATATCCAAATATGCTTTCTATCAATGAAAGACAAAATAAGAGATTATTATTAGTATTATGTAGTATCAACAAATGTGGCCCCTAGTGAAGATACATCCATTGATCAAATGCCCATCCACAGCCTATTTGCAAAATTGGAAGATTTAATAAATGATGAATGCAGACATTGGTTGGATGCAGAGATGCTCCAAAAATATGTAGATGTGAATCAAGTCCCTAGAGGGTTAAGAATCCTTAAAAATTGTTCTTTCAGGGATGATCAAGTATTAAATACCAAGTGGGAAGAAACATTAACTATTTGCTCAGTTTCTCTCATGAAAATTTTGATTTCCTATCGGAAGTCGCTAGTTGAGAAAGTTTCCAAAGAGATAGAAGTAGTTCAACAAAGTTTAGACAAATTTAAATCCACTAAACAATATGAAGAACTTAACTATATGGTTTTGCAAAAAACGGATAACTATCAAAAAGAACTGATGGAAAATAAAAATCGCAAATTAGCTAGAGACAATGAAGATTACCTTAAAGGCGAAATTTACACCTATAATAAAAGGAAAATACAGATAGAAACATCTAATAATAATGGGTACCCAGACGAGGAACATTTGATGACACCGGTCACACCTACCAATAATCATCCATATGATGGTAGATGGACAGTTGTCAGTCACCATAAAAATAAAAATAAGAATAAAAATAATAAGAATAATAATAAAAATTTGAGCAACCATAAGAATGGAAATTACAATAGACAAACACAGGATTATCAGGATAGGGACTACAGACAAAATACATATAATCAAAAAAAGCCAAGATTTGAACAACATCAGGCACCCCATCGCAATTGGCCATATAATGGTCGATCCCACTCAACAAATTATGGGTATGGGAGAGATGAAAGACAACATTATTACCATAATAGGGATAAAAATTCACATGATCAATTTAATCGTTATAAACCATACACCAATGAGCAATGGCCAAATAATCAAGCGACCTATAGTAACCAAACATCTCACATAAGAGCACCCCTAGGGGGGAACACTCGAGAACATACTCAAAATGTAAGAAACTACAGTCCTCGAGGCTATACTGAAACTAGTACCTCAAATAGGTTTAATGCCCTGAGTGATTTAAATTCGCAAAATTATGATGAGAGGCCTTTTTACAATGAGACCACCAATCCTCAACCATCCACTTCAGCTGATCATTTTTTAGAACAGCGCCCCAGACAACCTATATGGAAACAAAAAAAGATTGCAAGCTACCTAGAACCTGTAGTCAGCCTAACCTCACCTTAAAAAGGAAAAAGACCTCACACAGACGAGGATGTAGAGGAAGAAACACAGCCTACAAAAAGGCAAGACTACAGGAACTAGGCAGTGGCATCTTTAATCTATCTTCCCATTCTTTGTCAGATGACGAAATTAGGGTTTTAGGAAAAGGATTGTCATTTAGTCCATCTAATACACATAATATGTTCTACCTTTTTGTTGACTTAAATAGATTCACACAAAAACTTTCGATGCAAAAATATTTTGCAGAGAAAAAATTAAAAGAAGAAACCACATTACCTATATTGTTGGACACAATGGATGCCAGACTTAAAAGCCAAACTGTTCCCACATATGAACCTGAAGCTTTAATGGATCATTTATGCGAAGGCTTTATTCATACAAATTTTAAAAATAATTCAAATTTTTCTCCTAGACTTCAAAATAATGCCCACATAGAAATATTCAGACAATTGGTTAATGAAGATCTAGACTTGATCCCAAAAAGTCTAAATAAGAAGGGGAATCTTTATTGGAATGAGAAACAGGCCCTCCAGTCCTTGAGAAATGATAAATCAATCGTCATAAGACAAGCCGACAAAGGCGGCGGGACCGTCATCCAGGATTTAACCGATTATTTAATAGAGGCTAATAGAATCCTGAGTGACAAGAATTATTATATCAAAATGACATCTGATCCAACTATCAAATATTTGGCAACTTTGGGTGATATAGTAGAGTGCGCCTTTAAAGAAGGCATAGTAAATAAAAAAGAAAAAAACTTTTTAATTCCAACTGAACCTAACCAAGCATTCTACTATCATCTCCCAAAACTGCATAAAGACCCCAAATGTCCACCCGGTCGCCCGATAATTTCGGGGATAGGGAGTTTGACAGACAATGCTTCATCCTACGTGGACTTCTTTTTACAGAAGTATGTAGTAGGTCTCACTTCCTATATACAGGGCTCATCAGATTTGATCAATAAATTAGAAAAAATTAACATCACCCGTGATCTAATTTGGATCACGTGTGATGTACAAGCCCTATACTCTAACATTCCACATGTTATGGGTATTCAAGCTATTTCAGAGTTTTTAGAGACAGATATATATCTACCAGACACACAGAAAGATTTCATCCTATCATTAATTTCTTTTATTTTACACCATAATTATTTTATTTTTCAAGATGAATACCATCTTCAGACCAGAGGGATGGCCATGGGTACCAGGTTCGCCCCAAGTTATGCAAATTTATATATGGGGTCATTTGAACAACAATACATATATGACTCTAACTTTGGGGCGAGCCTGGTATTCTATGGCCGTTTCATAGACGACATACTTGTCGTCTGGAAAGGTGACAAACCATCAGCTGAAAATTTTGTCAAACACCTCAATAATAACAACAGAGGTTTGACATTTACTAGCACAATAGATGGTAGTGATGTTGTATTTTTGGATCTATCTTTACGGTTTGATAATAATAGAATCATTACGAGTACCCACTTTAAGCAAGTTGACTGTAATAGTTACCTTGATTATAGGAGTAACCATCATCTTCCTTGGAAGATCAATGTGCCTTATGGGCAATTTAAGCGTGTCCGTAGGAACTGCAGTAGCCTAACAGATAATGAGTCTCAGAGTAAAATCCTTAGGAAAAGATTTAGAGAAAAAAGGTATCCAGAACATATTATCAATAGTGGCTATGAGAGAGCCAAAAATGATGATAGAAACCTATATTTCCAAAAAAAAGCCTAATCTATCTCAGCAGAGTCAAAAGAACCAGGTCATGTTTATTACAGAATACAACTGTAACCATGATATGATCAAAAAGAGTATCAACCAACATTGGAAAATCCTTTTGAAGGATCCTATATTGGGCCAGCTATTAGATACAAAACCTACAGTTGTCTTCAAAAAGGCACCCAATTTAAAAAGGATATTAGCACCTAGCAAAATAGTTAAGAATAAGGTTAAACTATTGCAAAATAAAACTAATGGAGAGAGATTGAATTATCCTGAAAATAGAAACACCATTAGTGAACGTTTAAGAAAAGGTCGTTTTAAATGTAATAATAAGAAATGCAAGATGTGTGACCATATAACCCATAATGTTAATACATTTCAATCTAACGTCACCTTCAAAACATCCAAAATGAGTTGTCGAATGACCTGTGCATCTAACTATATAATATACTTGCTAACTTGTGTCTGTGGATATCAGTATATAGGACGTACCTGCAGACGCCTAAGTGTGAGATGGTCAGAGCATTTTAGAAACATCAAAAAGAACTATAAACTACACAGTGTATCTAGGCATTGTAATGTGAAACATGGTGGGAATCCATGCAGTTTAAAAATTACCCCAATAGAACATATCTCTAAAGCTGATTTTTACAATCGTTTCTTTAGATTAAGGCAGAGAGAGACCTTTTAGATATACAGGTTACAAACCTTACATCCATTAGGTCTAAATATGAATATCGACCTTGCAGCCTTTAAATAAAATTAAATAACTAATCAACAAAATAAATAAAATAATTACATATGATATAAGGTCCAACAATCAATAGGTGAATAATAATCTTTGGGATGTAACATGATCGATATTCGGTGTGAGATTTAATACAACAACATGTGTTGACTTTTGAAAAAGATCATAGTTAGCTTAAGAACAATATCTACCACTAAGAATATAATAGATTATCTTCAGATACTCTGAAGTTCAATATATAAATCCCAAAATAAATTACATACAATATATATCATATAGACGAACTGTTAAAGTACATATTAATAACGATATAGTTTATACAACTTCTGTTCATATATTGATATCGTTAAATCATATAGAGTTATCATGAAGACACACATGAGGAATGTATAGGTTTTGATTTTATTGAATTTTGTCAATTTTGAAATGTGATGTGAGGTCATGGTAGAGCACGTCAATCATATGCGGTTGTTTAAATAAGTGTTTTGGTTTAGGATTGAAATATTGTAGACGAAATAAGTCTATTGGGTATATGTATAAAACTTTAATATTTATCAAACTAAAAATAAGTTAAGTAAAAACAACATAGGGAAATCTGGCAATAGAGTCCATAATGAAAGAATCAGTATAGAATTAATTATAAAGTATCAATTACGCAATAGAGGGGAGCCCACAAAGTATATACTTTCATTTTAGTGGGATTGAAGTAGTGACTACAGGATGCTACAAACTGATTTTGTGCAATGAGATAAACCGCTAAGATATTGTTTCAAATATAAGTATTTACTCTGAGCAATATATCCTCCTCTTGAAAGGCGTGTTAGGTATGAATTGTTGTGATTGGTTAGAAGAGGTATATAAGCAGCGGGATTGTTAAATTATGTATTACAGCCTGATGAAACGGCCCTGTGTGGCTGAGAAACGCGTTGCTGATTTTAAGGACATTTTAAATAAATTGTTTTTATAATACCTCGTTGGAGTGGGTTTCTTCATCACCCCCCTATTCTAACCAACAATTTCCAGTGTTTGTTCGTAGTGTATGGGACACCTGGTTTGTCTACACTGTTGCTAATCAGTTCATTCGGAAACTTGGAAGAAAGGTGTGTGTGCCTAACGGATCGTGATTGGCTAAACGACTCACGTGACCGCTGGAGGCTTGTTGCACGCCAGTGTTTGGTCTTCCGGGCGACAGTTGAGGTTCCGGCCTGTGTTACTAGGCACATCGTGGTGCCACTCTGTTTGTAAGTATTCAATCTGCCTGCTACCGTAGTGTATTGCCGGTTGTTGACAATATCACCCTATGTTTGGCGCCTTCTTATCTCCATATAGATCTCCTCCTCATATCTGAATTGTGGTCTAATAAGTTTGAGGACCTCTGTCTAAGGTGTCTGTTGGGACAATCTCCAAAAATAGGGCTGGTCATTATGGATGGAGATAAAATCCTTAAAGCTAATATATTGTAAGTAAAGAGGCAGAGGTAGTTGAGAGTGAAAAAATAATAAAGCTACAATAAATAATTCACCACTGACAAAATATGGGTGTTTAGACAAGGGTAAAAGGACTAATAAGCAATAGTGAAACAGTTAATAGTGTACCCTTATAATAAATTCATGGGATCACTATGATACTGAAAAGTGTTACCGTATGAATAAATCTTATCTTAAAGGAGAAAAATGCAAAAAATGTTATACCATAAAGAACAACAAGAAAACATGTGTATCATGCAAAAAAGGAACATCAACCTGTTAGCTATTAGAACCGCATAAAAAAACCCTCAATTACTGAGATATAAGGGAAGAGTTGGGGAGCGCAAGTGTTCTAGAAGCGCCGGGCTCAGTAAAAAACCCCTCTGTGTGAGAATGTTAGGACCGGTGACCTGTATTTAAGCAGTGTTAGGTCGATATGCCGATCTGAAAGAGCGTTATGCACTGAAGTGTTTGATCAGTGTATAAAAACTAACAGGCGTGTCTTACTTTGCTAACCCGGTCTTGACATCGACAGGAATGTTTGCTGTTCCGTAATAGGAACGTTATTCTGACAGTTATAATTGATGTAGGAAGACAAAGAAAAAACAGAGAAAATACAATTCAACTCAATAAAACCTTTTTGTAGCAGTCTTTCCTTAGTTCACATGTGAGGTTGAGATCACGGCAAGGCTGTGGATGGTAGCTGTGAATATATAACAGCTGGCTGGACTGAGCAGCCGATATACAAAGTGCACTTTAAACTTGAAGAGAAACAAACAGTTACCGGTATCAGCGCTTTAGTCCTGGTGGTTAGTAGAAGGCAAACAATAAGTCGGTAGTGGTTATTTGGAAATTGGAGGTGCAAGAATCAACAGGCTGGCTGGTATGGACAACCCAGCTGATGAACCCGGAACCTCTGCAGTTCAGATCCGGGTGTGCTGCTGCCCGTAGTGGAAGGTGTGTGCTCTCAGGTTACACCCGGTCAGGAACAGGAACTAGGACAAAGTAGAAGACAGGCGCAGCCCAATTTAAGTGCAGGGTAATTTATTGAGAAATAAATGCAAGTACACAATACATACTCACAAACGTTTAGAAGATAAAACAGCAAAATAGGTTAAAATGATCCCTCCAGTTGGGTAGTCGTATTCATAGCCCAGGCACAAAACATCTCAGTCGGATAATGCTAGGTCTGGGTGAGAGGTGCTGGAACTATAATTGCTCCTGGTGGTATAGTACAGAAAACTCTACGTACGTTTCGTCTGAGTTCGCTCAGACTTTTTCAAGAGTATAATCAAAATGGTAATAAGCTGACTGCCTCACAGGGCTCAAACCTGCTTTATAAAAGAGAGCCACTGTGGGTGGTAAAAGGATTCTCAGCCAATCAAAGACCTTGCTAATTGTGCAAGCTAATTATGTAAGGCTGAGTCCAATACCAATTAAACAAAGTCCTGATTGTTGCTACTATTACACATAGTAACTAAAAAACATGTAATAAAAATATTTATAACAGTACCAATTGTATTAAAATGAGTATTTAGAAGTATTATTAAAATCATTTCTAAAATAGCCTAAAGGGATACATAAAAAATTGTGTAATAAAATTTTTTTTTAAGAATATTAAAAAAATTAAGATATTTAGAAAAAATCCCTTAGTTCTAAAGTGAAACAGCAAGTATAGAGAGTTAAAAATGAAATGTCACATAAAAGCTTGTAGATCTAAATCTACATTGAGACCGTGGGGCTGCATGGAGTCAAGTTGGTAAATCCAATATGACTCCCTACGTCTCAATGTGAGGAGTCTATTGGGATATTTGTTTGCTGGGATCCAATCTATTATTTGTATTTTTAAAGAACTGGGGTCTTGATTGTGGTGTAGCCTAAAGTGTTCTGATACGCTATGTGTAGTTAGACCTATCTTAATGTTATTGACATGCTCACTGAGTCTAGTGCGTACATTCCTTTTCGTTCTTCCAATATAGATAAGATTACATTTACAACTCAGAAGATAAACGGCGTAATTGGTGCCGCAATTACATTTATATTTCATTTTTTGTTTGTTTTTTTTTTTTTTTTTTTTTTTAAATATTTTATTGGTGAAGTACATCATTTCGTACATAAAAAGACATAACATTCATCGTTGTATCTGAATATATATGTAACATTTGTGAAAACATCTTTTATGAAATTAAATATGCCAAGAAAACAAAAGGAAATAAAGATAATCATTTATCTGAAGACAATTTTTTCAACTTTCATACTCTGCCTTCTAGTACTTCACATTTTATATCATTTCTGAGAAAAAGGAAAATCAAATAACAAAACAGGGATAAATCGAAACAAACAAACAAATAAACAAAAGAGGAGAGAAAGAAGAAGGGAAAAAAAAAAAAAAAAAAGAAGAAAAGAAAAACAATTGTTATCTTGACCCCTGCCATTCCCCCGGGGCCCCCTCCCAGCCCCGCTGACCATTCACACTTCATCTATTTTGATCTTCTATCCACTGCCGCGGGAGGATCTCCCCCGCGACTAGTGAAAGGAACGCTACAGAATTTGTCAGAGGGGTGATAAATTGTTTCTGAGATGCCAATGGCCACTTTTGAATTAACTTTAGCCATTTCCCGAAATATCTCTTGAGATATTTCTCTGATACTAACTTTTTGTCGTATAGTTCTATCCTCATTTGTAGTCTAATTACACTTGTGAGTTCAGCTATACTCGGGGCACTTATTGACTTCCATTTCTTGAAGACTAACATGCGGGCCGCTAGGATAACGGTATTAATCAACTGCTGGTCCCCATAACATGTCTGATCATGGCACAAAAAAAAGATCTCTCTGGGGGTAAAATCGCAGCCTTGCTGCAAATGTCTATTCAACCAAAAATTGGCTTTCCCCCAGAATTGTCTAATCTTGGGGCACGACCAGAGACAGTGCAACATATCTGCCTTATCAGCACAGCATTTGAAACACCTATACCTTGATTCATCACGCACCCATTTATTCATCCTTTCTGGTGTTAAATAAAAATTATTTAATAGTTTCATATGAGCTTCCCTCCAACCCGTCTTAGTTGTAGTTGCCTCACATAGACTTAGACTCTTCTTTATATCAGATTCTTGTATATTAGTGAAATATCTTTGGAAGGTCTCTTTAATTCGAGATAAATGTCTATCCCCCAGTTTAGAATATAGGGCCTCATACCAAAAAGTGATTGATCTAACACCGGCTTTATATAGTTTGAGGCCTGGCTCTATCTCATGTAAGCTCCAATCTGGTATGCCTGAACCCATTAATGATGTTATGAAACTTCTGGCCTGGAGATAAGCAAAGAAATTATTTGAAGGAAGATTATATTTATCTGATATCGCGCTATACAATTGAATTATATTACTGTCCAAGCTAAGAAGCTGCGAGAAATATGTAATACCTTTAGTATGCCATTCTTTAAATACCCCATTATATATACCTGGAGAAAATGCGGGGGTCCCAATAATGGGTAGAAACCGGGATTTCTGGAAGTCTATTCCCATCATCTTACAGTATTTCTGCCAAGCTAATACAATATTTGAAAATGTAATTAATTGTTTGATATTAGAGGGTAGTTTGGCGTATACATGGTGCAGAGCTGCTTTCAAGCTAAAGGGTGCAATTAAATCAGACTCCATGTCAAAATATGTGACATACTGTGCTTCCGTTAGCCAGTCCGCACCATATTTGGCCAACGTAACCCAATTATAATATCTTAAATTTGGTAGGGCCATGCCACCAAATTTTTTAGGAATAGACAATTTCTCAATTGACAGGCGAGGTTTCTTATTGCCCCAGATGAATGATGTGCATGCTCGGTTATATAAAACTATATCCTTTTTATGTATAACCAGAGGTAAATTTTGTAACAGGAATAAGATCCGCGGAAACAAGATTGTTTTAATCAACATAATTTTTCCTGAAAGAGAGAGAAAAAGTATGTTCCACTTTTGGAATTCAACCTCTAGATTCGCAAACATTTTAGTATAATTTAAGCCATACCATTCCCCTGGATCTCTGCCTATGAACACCCCGAGATAATTTATTCTATCTACCTCCCTGAAGGGGTGACGCGTATAGCTATGTTTATTCTTGTTAATCCATAAAATCTCAGATTTCTGGGCATTGATCTTGTATCCAGTGAACTTACTAAAATGCATAATTATCTCCATACTTTTTGGAATATTTATACTGGAGTCTTTAATAAAAAGCATAATATCATCAGCATATAACGTTATAACTATATTCTGCTTGCCCAACTGAATACCCTCCATTTCTTGCCTAAGAAGTACAGCCAATGGTTCGAGCGCGAGGTTAAAAAGTAAGGGGGATAATGGGCACCCCTGCCGGGTTCCTCTCTGCAGAGTTATATATGGCGATAATTCACCGTTAACTAGAAGTTGTGACCTGGGTTCCTTATATATTAGTTTGATTGTATCAACAAAATTACCCTGGAACCCAAATTGGGCAAGAGAAGTAAGCATATGGTCCCATATAATGGAATCAAACGCCTTTTCTGCGTCTATCGTTATCAAGGCCATGTCTGGCAGGGAATGAGAGCCTCTACTGTAGATTTTATTATAATAGTAATCAAGTAAAGTAAGGACTCTACGCATATTTTTTGCTGGGTTCCTAAGCGGCATAAAACCTGTCTGATCCGGGCTGATTAAATCTCCGATAACCAACTTCAATCTATTAGCTATGATGGACATGAATAATTTATAGTCTTGATTAAGCAGGGATATGGGTCTATATGAACCCATATCCTCTGGAGGTTTCCCTTTCTTGTAAATTAATGAAACTATTGAATCTGTAAAATATAATGAGTGTTTATTATTCTGTATATAGTACTTATTGAACAAACTACTTAACGTTTCTGCCATTTCCAATTTCATTATTTTATAATACTCTGCAGAGAGTCCATCCGGACCTGGGGCTTTCCCTGCTTTAGTCTTCTCTATGGCCGTAATTATATCTGCTATAGTTATTTCTAGGTTTAGTTTATCTAATGCGTCTTTCGTAATTTTCGGTAATTTAACTTTCTTCCAAAAATTCTGTTTAGCTATGTTGTCTATTATTCCCTGGGAATATATAGTCTGGTAATACTTAAAAAATGCTTCTCTAATTTCTGAGGCTTTTGTATAAGTCTCCTTTTTGTATTTTATTAGAGAGATCATATTCCTACTCTTCCTAAATTTCCTGATTTTAACCAAATGTTTAGCCGAAATTCCTTGGAACCCCTGAAAATAGCTTCTCGATTTAATATCTTCCAGTGCCCATTTATTATTAAAAAAGGCCTCCCGCTCTGCTTTAGCCTGTGTATACTTCTTCCATGTATTATTGCAGGGGTTATTTATATAGTTTCTATATGTATTTCGCAGCTGGTTAGATAGTTGAATCTCTCTGGCTAGCTGTTTCCTCTTAAAATTTACCATATATTTCTTAATGTCTCCTCTTAAGACCGCTTTCCCTGCTTCCCAGAATATTTCTATCTTATGACTGTATGTATTATTCAAATTTTGATATTCTCTCCATCTCCCTTTTAACCAGTTGCAGAAATGGCTATTATTTATCATATATCCTGGGAAGCTAAATGTATTCACATGCGGCCCTTCCTGCACATTCAGTTTAAAATTGATACTAATAATTGCATGGTCTGATAATGTAAAGTCATACATCTGGGATATGATATCTATCTTCAATAGGTGCTCCTCTATTAAAAAAAGATCGATTCTAGAGAAGTTCCTATGTGATTTCGATTCACAGGAATATTCTCTCATATCTGGATGTTGTGTTCTCCAGATATCTTTTAACTTTAGTGATGCACAAAATTCTCTAAAAAATTTAGCCTCCTTCCTATATTTTGAAGCACTCTTTTGTCGAAACCTATCTATTTCAGGATGTAGCACCATGTTGAAGTCCCCTGATAATATTATATTCTGCCCTAAATAAGGGATTAATTTTTGCTTGATATTACCCCAGAATTCCCTATCGAATTCGTTCGGCCCATAAACATTGCAGATTGTCCATATTTTGTGTGCTGCTTCGATTTGAACAATCAAAAATCTGCCGGCTGTATCAATTTCTTTACTTATTACTTTATATGTAATTTTTTTACTGAATATAATTGCGACCCCCCGCTTTCTATGTGTGCATGGTGTTGCTATTATTTCATTCACCCAATTCGCTCTAAGTTTTACTATCTCATCTTCCTTTAGGTGTAGTTCCTGTAATAGTATTATGTCTGGATCTATTTTCTTGATTGATTTTAAAATACCTTTGCGCTTTGCTGGAGATGACACACCTCCAACATTCCAGGAAATGAAGTTTAAACTTCTACACATCTAAGAATTAAATTCGTCTTACTTCTAAGCCAGCCCGCCTCTAGAGGGGTACCCGGGGGCGGGCGGGGAAGAGAGAAAAAAAAAAAAAAAAAAAAAAAAAAAAAGGGGAGAGCAGGGGGAGAGCAAGAAGGAACGGGGAAAAAGGGGAAAACCACAACATATAACAAATAAAACCTGCATCCATTCACTACCCAAGCTTACTATATCTGTGCAAGCTGGTAATTTCCCTTCACTGCCATTCATTGTATATCTCTTTTGCTATCTTGATCTTAAATGTGCTGGTGTATTTGCCTAGTTACACCTTGATATTCTTTGTTTTACAGTATGTCCTAGCTTCTTCTGGGGTGTTTAACAGATTTTGCCCTTCTTTCTCTTCTATAATTAACCTTGCTGGATACCTGAGGCTAGCCTTTATACCTGCCTTAATAAGGGCTGAGCAATATGGTGACATTTCTCTTCTTCTAGCTGTCGTATCGGTAGAAAAGTCTTGGAATAATAGAACTTGTGTACCTTCAATACTAAATGATTTAATCTTTCGGTATTGCTGCATAACCCTGATTTTATCTTGGAAACACAGGTATCTGATAACTATCATTCTAGGGCGTTTTTTATTATCTACATCTGACCTACTTGGACCGACCCTGTGTGCTCTTTCTACCGCCAATTTATCTCCCTGTAATTCCAGGCCCAATAGCGTGGGTAACCTAGTGGAAGCAAATTGTATCAGGTCTGAAAATTCACTGTTTTCTGGCAAGCCCACCACCCTCACATTGTTTCGGCGCGATCTATCTTCAAGATCGTCAACTTTGTTTTGCAAAGTTTTAATGGTGTCTGTGAGTTTATGGTTATTTGTTTCCTGTATAGTATATAAGTCTTCTAACTCTGATATTCGAGTCTCTGCCTCTGTCAGTCTACTGGAGAACTGCCTGATCTCCACCGTCAACCCAGCCAAATCTTTTTTCAATGACTCAAGTTGTGGTACAATCAGCTCTGCTAACTGATTATTCGTAATCTGTATGTCTGTGCCGGCGGTGGCCACCACGGATGTCTCCAGCAGGCTATCTGCTACTGCCTCGTTTAATGGCTTATTGCCTTTCTTATCTCTCTTGACGGGCATAATTGGGGATCTTTGTTTCATATTAGTCATATATCTTTCCATGAAGTGTCGTGTATAAAAACAAAATTGTCACAAGTGGTGAATCTTGTATATGCCTATATACCTATAGGCATGTATGTGCACAATATATAAATAAAAGTGAAAAGTGTGAAAGAAAGAGAAGAAGAAGAGAAAAAAAAAAAGAAAAGAAAAGAAAGAGAGGAGAAAGAAAAACAAAAAAGAAAAAATTGGAGGTTATGTGACCTCTATTCACAGTGTGAATTGAAAACGGCTCCTTCCCACGAAGCCTAAACAGTTTCAAACAATCTTGTGTGTGTGTGTAAAAAATAAAAGTGCTTTACTTTATAAGGGAATTATATGTTTTCACACCCCCATAACTTCTTATGCTAATAGTATTTATGCTTATATCGTCAAATTGATATATTGCTCTTTCGAAAATGAATAGCTCTAAAATTAGGTATGACAGTTATTGCAGACAGCCATATATATATAAAATAAATGGCAGAAACACAAAGCAAGGATATACATGAAAACAAAAAGAAATATGTAGCAGCAGATCAACTGGGCCAAAGTCCTCTGCCTCCTTGCATACAATATAGGGAGATAATCTGTATTCAGACTATGCCAATCTACACTTTGTCACTGCAAAACGATGCTCTCTTTCTCAAAGTGTCTTATTGCCTCTTGCTAGAGACCAGGAGGCAGATCTGCAATAATCCAGGTATAAATGGATATATATAAACAGTCTCTCATAGTATTTTTGGCAATATAGTCCTTTGACCCTTTATTTAATCCACAGATAGAGTTAAAACCTTTATGTCCACCAGGTAGATTTTAAACCTGCACGCCTTTATCTTTGCTGCCTAGGGTGTACCAACAGCCGGACAGGCGAAATAACAAGCCTTCAAAAAATGTTATAAGAAAACTGTTGTTTGGCTTCCTTTAGCTTCTATAGGCCTCCCAGCTGCATTCTCAGAAGGCCCTCAATGTGTGCACAAATATAAGTTAGTTATATCCTAACTTTTAAGAGATATATAATAAAACCTTCTGAGATTTGATAAGTCATAACAGAGTATTCCCAGAGGCAAAGATAACTTTATCCAAGCAGCTGACTATTAAAGTTGCCTTGCTGCATATAGGCCTCCTCACCCAACGGTTAAACACCGGCTCTTCGAGTATGCCATTACTTGTGTGCAAACAAAGATTGATCTTTAAGTCATATGCAGAGACACAATATCTGTTATAGGCTTAGTGTATCATATGTCCCCATATGTCTCCTTATGACTCTCAGTTTGCATTAGGCTTACAGTATAAAGTGCTGGCTTCTATGCTGTTTTATAATGAAATTGTACTTGCGGTTTTTCTGCCTCAGGGCATGCAGCTCATGTGTTCCGTCACCCTCACTTGGACGTCGATCCAAACGAGACACCTCCCGTTCGCGCCAACCTCCCGTGGGGCCGACACTGAGTCAGATCCTGCTGAAATTCCTGCACTTGTCTCGCTTACTCTTTAGTAAGGACCTGGGCTGGGACCGGCACCTTCCTCCTCTATTGCTGCACCGCGTCAGCAGAAAGGGTTCCTCCACCAGCTTTTCCTCTGCTCACAGGTGTAAGTGAGTGGATGCGGTCAGTACCACCTGACCTGGGCGGTTAGCGCTGACTTCCGTAGAGCTCCGTGAACTCTGTCACCCCAAGGCTTCCGCAATCGTCGCTGCCATTGGGGACCAGGAGCTGGGGTGATGCAAAAACTCTCTGCTGCTGAGTGCGCAGAGCATAGAGCGCGCGTGTGTTCTCTCACGCTCCTCCCCGGAAGTCCTCCCATTTATATTTCATTTTAAAGGATTTTGATCCATTGTGGTTTATAAAAGAATTCCCTGTTTTAATGTAGCTACACATTCCACACTTACTCACCCCACAGCTATATGTTCCTGGTTTTTGTTCCAGCCAAGTTGTAGGTGCAATTTTATCTCTTAAGGTACTGCGTAATTTGGTGGGAGCTAAAATATTTTTCAGGTCTCTGTTTTTTCTGAAAGTCACTAAAGGGGTTTTATATAGAGAGGTTCCTAGAATGGGGTCTGCTTTTAATATTCCCCAATGTTTTCTTAAAACATTTTGAATGTCTCTACTGCCTTGATTGTATGTAGTGACAAACCTGACTTCCCTATTAGGATTGTGATTATTCTGTTTGGCTCTAATTTTAGGTTGTAGAATGCTTGTTCTATCCATAATTCTGACCCTTTCTTTTGCTTTTTGTAAATCTTTCGGATCATAGCCTTTCTCCTTAAATCTATTATCCAAAATTGCTTCTTCTCTGTAATAATCGGAATCTTTGGTGCAGTTCCTTTTGATCCGCTGGTACTGACCTAGCGGAATATTCGTTTTCCACCTAGATAGGTGGCCGCTTTTTGCATTCAAGAACCCATTTTTGTCAGTTGGTTTGCGGTAGTTGGAAACTGCTATTTTCTGATTCTCGTCCACAAATAACACTAAGTCCAAGACCTCTGCCTCTTTACTTACAATATATTAGCTTTAAGGCTTTTATCTCCAGCCATAATGACCAGCCCTATTTTTGGAGATTGTCCCAACAGACATCTTAGACAGAGGTCCTCAAACTTATTAGACCACAATTCAGATATAAATATTAATTCCGAGTCCAATAATCCACGAGAACTCTTTAGAGAACTAGAGAAATTATTGAATAGTGACACCAAAGAATGGCAGGATTTGATATTACTAGACAATTACATCCTCCATGATATGGAGAGTGTATAAACGTGTATAAACGTCCTGCATTTGAGTTAGAGGAAGTTGAGTACATGACTGAGTGGGACAAAGCTTTCCATGATTGTTCCATCACACTAATTAAGATTTTAATTAAATATAGGGAGTACAAGTTAGACAAAATCAAGACTGATCTTGATACTTTACTTCCAAAAATTCAAAGATACCAATCAGAGAATTATTGGAAATCACTTAACGAAAGCATACAAGAAAGAAACACCAAGTTGAGCATAGATTTGATAAAAACCAAACATAAGAAACTATGTAGGGACATGGAGGATTATAAAAATGATCAAGTCTATGACTATAATGTGAAACACCAGAATACGCATAACCAAGAGATCGATAGAACTAATAGGAACAGTGATACCAACAGAGCCCAATCTGCAGTAACAACTGATCACATGATTAGAACACACACGAATACCAGGGATGTACACAATCCACATAATAGCTTCCATATGAAGAATAATAAGAGTACCAACAACCAAACTCCCAATAGAATGAATGGGGGTTACAACCAACAGCCCAATAAACAGAAACACAGCTACCAAGGCCCTAGGAATCAATTACCCTATGCTAGTAACCATAATAGTAGAACATTGTCAACACCTACTCATCACACTTGGCGTCAAAATAGACCTAGTCACTTTACTCCACCATTTTTGAAAAATTCGGATAAACAATATAATTATCATGCTAAACAAGGACCCCATTCAAACTCAGTAAATAGTTTTCATTCTGCCAATAGATATCAAATCTTAGAAACACATGGGGAGGGAGAATTTAGGGATGTAAGTTGGAATAGACAAGGAGCCAAACCTAAGACACAGATTCACCCTCAAATGTCCCATTCCACCAATGGTGAACCCACTTTTAATAATCATCATGAACTGGGTTTTTTAGATCTGGCCATCCCCCCAACAACAAGGTTTCGAAATTTAAAAGAAACAGAAAACAGAAATTTCCAACACTTAAAAGTCACTCCCGGAAAAAGAAGGAGAGGAAGCGGGGATGCAGAGGGGGGAGAAAGATCCAGAAACATAAATCCAAAAAGGATGAGATAGAGAGAAATAAGGCTAACATTTTCAATTTGTCGAGCACCCCTCTTAATGACAATGAAGTCAACCTTCTAGCCAAAGGGCTGAACTTTGCCCCCAAATCAGCACCAGATAAGTTTCAGACCTATATAGACATACAAAAGTACATCCGTAATCTTACACTTAAAAGGTATTTTATTAAAAGCGCCCTAAAAATATACAATCCAGTACAGATTAGCTTTAATGAGAATGACTATAAAACTATAGGGGTCCTTAATGAATTACAAAATGATGGCACAGACTCATACCCCATAACCTTAGAGGATGAAGATCTTGGGGATCTCTCTATTCATGAGTCTAATGACTCAATTGAACATAGTAACTTAAAGAGGAAATCTAGTTTCTACCCATATTCGGCTCAGGGTGAATACATCAGCACCTTTAATAGACTAGTTTGTAGTGATTTAAAAAAATTGTGGGAAACTAAAAACAAAACTTGGGTAACCAAATATAATGATAATCTTTCTACACAGGAAAGAAATACTTTAAATTCACTCCAAAAAAACAATAATATCATAATAAGAGCAGCGGACAAGGGAGGAGGTGTCGTGGTACAAGACAGATGCGATTACCTCCAGGAGGCTAATAATATTCTTAGTGACACTCTAACTTACAAAAAACTATATTTTGATCCCACTCAAAAATACAAAAAAGAACTTTTTTCTATTTTGAAGGATGCAAAAAATAACGACATTTTAAATAATGATGAATTTAACTTTTTAATGGAATTGCATCCATCAATACCTACTTTTTACCACTTGCCTAAGGTGCACAAAACCTTAGTAGCACCTCCCGGTAGGCCAATCATATTGGGTATAGGCTCCCTTACTAATAACCTCTCAATTTATATTGATCATTAACTCCAACCCCTTGTTAAAGAAACTAAGGCCTACCTGAGAGACACCCTACACACCATCAACATCTTTGAGGGATTTGAGTGGCAAGATGACTATTTTTGGATAACATGCAATGTGTCCTCCTTGAACACCTGTATCCCCCATGACTCAGGAGTCAAGGCGGTACAGGAGACATTACAAAAGGCAAATTTTGTTCCAAAACACTTAGACTTTATTCTAATGGGTATCAGATTCATACTGAATCATAATTATTTCGTTTTCGAGAAACAATTTTTCTGTCAAATACAAGGGACTGCGATGGGGACTACATTTGCCCCATCGTATGCCAACATTTATATGGACAATTTTGAATCTAAGCACATTTGGGCCAACAATCCCCACAGCAGCAATTTAATCAAGTACC
The DNA here is from genome assembly GCF_027579735.1 of Bombina bombina. Lineage (NCBI taxonomy): Eukaryota > Metazoa > Chordata > Amphibia > Anura > Bombinatoridae > Bombina > Bombina bombina. The sequence goes on from NC_069500.1 coordinate 121,436,872, forward strand.
ATCGGTACATAGATGATATTGTTATTATTTGGAGGGGGTCAGAAACTAGCTGTGGGGAACTGTTGAACCATATGAACAATAACAATTATAATCTTAAATTCACTTCCAAAATAGATAAACAAAAAGTAGAATTCTTGGACTTAGTGTTATTTGTGGACAAGAATCAGAAAATAGCAGTTTCCAACTACAGCAAACCAACTGACAAAAATGGGTTCTTGAACGCAAAAAGCGGCCACCTATCTAGGTGGAAAACAAATATTCCGCTAGGTCAGTACCAGCGGATCAAAAGGAACTGCACCAAAGATTCCGATTATTACAGAGAAGAAGCAATTTTGGATAATAGATTTATCAAGCTGCCAACCTCAAATACGCTGGAATTCTGCAGCGTATTTGTGGCGAGCCTGATTCGCCGTAATTATCAAACCCTACAGACCGGCAAAAGTAAAATTTAGTGACGTAACATACGATCCGGCGGACTCAGTCCGACACAGATCGATGCTTACGTCACTACAGATGTTCCGAACGCAAGTTCGGCACAATCTGACTACTTTTGGTAGTTATGAAATACCTACCAGGTACGCTCGCCACTATTCCAGCCCAGCGTACCTGGTTTTCAATCTTATGTTCGCTGCTGCCCGATATCCACCTGATTCCTATAGGAACGTCTATACCTAATACCCTAACATGTACCCCAAGTCTAAACACGACTAATCTGCCCCCCCTTCACCGCCGCCACCTACTTTATACTTATTAACCCCAAAACCGCCACTCCCGGAGCCCACCGCAACTCTATTAAAGTGTTTAACCCCTAAACCGCCGCTCCCGGACCTCTCCGCAACTTTAATAAGTGTATTAACTCTTAAACCGCCGCTCACAGAGCCCACCGCCAGCTACATTATACCTATTAACCCCTAATCTGCCGCCCCCTATACCACCCCCCCTACATTATATTTATTAACCCCTAATCTGCCCCCCCACTGCTGCCACTATAATAAACACATTAACCCCTAAATCTAAGTCTAACCCTAACACCCCCTAACTTAAATATAATTTTAATAAATCTAAATAAATATTCCTATCATTAAATAAATAATTCCTATTTAAAACTAAATACTTACCTATAAAATAAACACTAAGCTAGCTACAATATAACTAATAGTTACATTGTAGCTAGTTTAGGGTTTATTTTTATTTACAGGCAAGTTTGTATTTATTTTAACTAGGTAGAATAGTTATTAAATAGTTATTGACTATGTAATAAGTACCTAGCTAAAATAAATACAAATTTACCTGTAAAATAAATCCTAACCTAAGTTACAATTACACCTAACACTACACTATAATTAAATTATTTAAATAAATTAACTACAATGAAATACAATTAATTAAAATTAAATAACATTAACTAAAGTACAAAAAAAATAAAAAACACTAAATTACAGAAAATAATAAAATAATTACAATTTTCTTAAACTAATTACACCTAATCTAATCCCCCTAATAAAATAAAAAAGCCCCACAAAATAATAAAAATCCCTACCCTATACTAAATTACAAATAGCCCTTAAAAGGGCTTTTTGCGGGGCATTGCCTCAAAGTAATCAGCTCTATTACCTGTAAACAAAATAACAATCCTCCCCCAACATTACAACCCACCACCCACACACCCAACCCTACTCTAAAACCCACCCAGTCACCCCTTAATAAAACCTGACACTACCCCCTTGAAGATCACCCTACCTTGAGACGTCTTCACCCAACCGGGCCGAAGTCCTCAACGAAGCCGGGTGAAGTCTTCATCCAACCGGGCAGAAGAGGTCCTCCAGACAGGCAGAAGTCTTCATCCAGGCGGCATCTTCTATCTTCATCCATCCGACGAGGAGCGGCTCCATCTTGAAGACAACCGACGCAGAGCATCCATCCAGGCCGACGACTACCCGACGAATGATGGTTCCTTTAAATGACGTCATCCAAGATTGCGTCCCTTGAATTCCAATTGGCTGATAGAATTCTATCAGCCAATCGGAATTAAGGTAGGAAAAATCCTATTGGCTGATTAAATCAGCCAATAGGATTGAGCTCGCATTCTATTGGCTGATTGGCTGATAGAAGTCTATCAGCCAATCGGAATTCAAGGGACGCCATCTTGGATGACTTCATTTAAAGGAACCGTCATTTGTCGGGTAGTCGTCAGTCTGGATGGATGCTCCGCGTCGGATGGATAGAAGATGCCGCCTGGATGAAGACTTCTGCCCGTGGGTGGTGGGTTGTAATGTTTACCTGTATTTATTTTTTCAGGTAAAAGAGCTGATTACTTTGGGGCAATGCCCTGCAAAAGGCCCTTTTAAGGGCTATTTGTAATTTTGTATATGGTATGGATTTTTATTATTTTGGGGGGCTTTTTTATTTTATTAGGGGGATTAGATTAGGTGTAATTAGTTTAAAATTCTGGTAATTATTTTATTGTTTTCTGTAATTTAGTGGGGTTTTTTTGCACTTTAGTTAATTTTATTTAATTGTAATTAATTTATTTTAATTTAGGGAATTAATTTAATTATAGTGTAGTGTTAGGTGTAATTGTAACTTAGGTTAGGTTTTATTTTACAGGTACTTTTGTATTTATTTTAATTAGATAGTTATTAAATAGTTAATAACTATTTAATAACTATTCTACCTAGTTAAAATAAATACAAAGTTGCCTGTAAAATAAAAATAAATCCTTAAATAGCTACAATGTAACTATTTGTTATATTGTAGCTAGCTTAGGGTTTATTTTATAGCTAAGTATTTATTCTTAAATAGGTATAATTTATGTCATGATTGCAATATTTATTTAGATTAATTTCAATTATATTTAAGCTAGGGGGTGTTAGGGTTAGGCTTAAGTTTAGGGGTTAATAAATTTAATATAGTGGCAGCAACGTTGGGGGTGGGAGATTAGGGGTTAATACATTTAATGTAGGTGGCGACGGTGTAGGTTGGTCAGATTAGGGGTTAATGAATTTAGTGTAGGTGGTGGCGGGGTTCGTGAGTGGTGGTTTAGGAGTTAATACATATAATGTAGGTGGCGGTGGGCTCCAGGAGCGGCGGTTTAGGGGTTAAACATTTTATTTAGTTGCGGCGGGGTCCGGGAGCGGCGGTTTAGGGGTTAAACACTTTATTTTGGTGCGGCGGGGTCCGGGAGCGGCGGTTTAGGGGTTAAACACTTTATTTTGGTGCGGCGGGTCCGGGAATGGCGGTTTAGGGGTTAAACACTTTATTAGAGTTGCGGTGGGCTCTGGGAGCGGCAGTTTAGGGGTTAATAACTTTATTTAGTTGCGGTGGGCTCTGGGAGCGGCGGTTTAGGGGTTAATACATTTATTAGAGTTGTGGTGGGCTCCGGGAGCAGCGGTTTATTGGGTAAAACAGTATAGTATAGTGTGGGTGCTTAGTGACAGGGTACCAAAAAAGCTGCGAATAAGCCGATGAGCAGCGAGATCGATGACTGTTATTTAACAACAGTCCGCTGCTCTCATCTCGCTTTTTGACAGCATTCTTGATAATTTTGGTGAACGTATTCAGGTCCGCAGCAGCGATTTTAGGCATTCTTAGGCAAGCGTATTGGTGCCGTTGAATGCAAGAAAGTTGATGGCTTGATAACTAGAGGCCTTTAAGTGTCACAAAAAATTAAGCTAGGGGTTAATTACTAAAAAAAATAATCACAAAATGTAATTTTAAATTAACTAAATGGCTCTGAAAAGAGCCTTTGGGTCTCACAAAAAATTACTAAAATAAAATGAACCCCTAAAAAAATGCACAGAGCAAAAAAGTGCTTTTGTGCAAGAGCCAGTGATTTATAGTGATCACTTGCAAACTAGTGGTTAATTACTAAAAAAAACAACACAAAATTTAAATTAACTAAATGGTTCTGAAAAGAGTCTTTGGGTCTCACAAAAAATTGCTAAAAAAAATAACCTCTTAAAAAATGCACAGAGTGCTTTGGTGCAAGAGCCAGTGATTTGTAGTGATCGGGGTTAATGGCTCTAAAAAGAACCTTTGGGTCTCACAATTTTTAAACTAATATAAGTAACTAAACTCTCTCAACACAGATCTCTCTCTCCCACAAAAACGCAAGTGAGGAAAGGGAGGGAGATCCACAATGATGAGTGTCAATATTTACTAATATTGACATGATCAGACAAATGGGATATTTTTTTATTATAAATTAAGTTTTAGAGCAAGCTCAGATTGGGTGACCCTAGCCTGCCCCTATGATGAGGCATGCTAGGGACACCCCCAGAAGCCCCATGATGCACTGGGCATCACCATCTTTGAAGCCACATGGGGAGGGGGGAGATATGGGGCTATTTTATTAAAAATACATATATTTTTATTATTTTTTATGTCATGTTACTTTACTAAGTGCCTTGACCCACCGATGCACTTAGCACACTTACAGGGCATCAGAAGCCTGCCCGGTGGCTTCTGATGCTCTGCCTGACTGCTGGGCTCCACGTGGAGTCAAAACGGAAGTGATCGCTCCATGGGAACGATCAAAATGTAGCCCAGCAGCCCAGAACAGTATTGCAGGATGCCTCAACATTGAAGCATTACTGCAATACTGTTTGTGCGGCTTCCTGCGCTCAGATTACCCACCAATTAAAAAAAAAATCACACTCAATATCAAACATGTTCTGTAGAGTAGCAGTCCCACCTGTTCCCGCCCCCCGTGTGCGCCCCCGCCCCTGTGCATTCTCCCCTGCACCCGATTTGCCCCCTCTGGCATATCTTCGCCAGCAATGAGCCGCCCACTCGCCTCCCTGCAATGGCTCCCACCAACGATCGGCACCATCGCTGGCCGATGCACAGAGGGCCATCGGTGGGTAAAAAAGATATTGCAGTGATGCCTCAATATCGAGGCATCACTGCAATACCTTGAAAGCGTCTGGAAGCGATCACGATCGCTTCCACCGCTTGAAACCCCAGAGGACATGCCAGGAACGTCCTGTATTTTTTTGTAGGACGTTCCTGGCACGTCTTCGGTCGCGAAAGGTTTAAATAATACGTCATCTTTTTAAGTCATCTTATCTTAAAAAAGCCATGTGACTCTATTAAGTAACTAAGAGTATTTTAAAAATTACTTTAGGGACATGATTTACTATATATTTAGAGCCAGATTACAAGTGGAGCAGTATTACTCCGCTGGAAATAAGCTTTTTACGTACATCGGTTAGCACGCATACTACAAATTGAAATTTAAACGTTATAACTTAGACACCAACCAGATGCGCGCAAAAAGCCAAACTTAGAATATTGTTTGCGCATTTACATATTCCCACATAGAAGTAATTTGTGCAAAAAAAGTGGAAAATAACACCCTACTCGCGCGCAAACCCAATTGCATATTCTTACTGCTAACCCGAAATGAAAATATGAATATTTCACATTTCAATATTCTTCACAATAAATACATACAACATATTCTGCTATGTACAGAACATTGAAATGTGAAATATTTACAGAAAATACAAAGTTAAAACCTTTATTAAATATGAATATTGCAAAGCGCATCAAGTAGCAGCAGAAAGAGTAAAGCATAGAGGAGACAATAAATTAGTTAAAGGCCTAGGTTTCTCTGAAAGGGTGATAAATAATAAAAAAAAATTCTATTTAACATACATATGTACAGAATTTTCCTTTTCACATAATTTTTTTTTAACATGTTTCAGCAAAACAAATTAATATAGGGAATACAAGGAAATGCATGGTTGTGCACAAATGATTTCTGAAGGTTTATAGTTTACTGGGGTTGATAAGGACGATTTACCACAGCTGTGATGGTGATCAAAGAAATGACTACACAGCATGAAAACACAAGGGGCCAGATTACGAGTGGAGTGCAAACGTATGTGCATGAGCAGTATCGGGTTTTCAAGCTCGTTTGCACGCAAGTTAAATTGTGCTCATATTACAAGTTGAAAGTAAACACGATCGCTTGAGTGCAATTGAAGTTAAAGGGGTACTAACCCCAATTTTTTTCGTTTATGATTTGGATAGAGCATGCAATTTAAAGCAACTTTCTAATTTGCAAACAAAAATAGTCATTTGAAAATTCAATTCACCCTGTACTATTTTGAAAACACATTATTAACACATTATTTCATGTTTAACTTTGTGAAATTAATGTATTTTTGAAAATATACACTCATTTAAAATCTGATGACTGCAACGTACTCCAAAAAAGTGTAACATCACTTTTTCTTTTAATAGCACTTATTCAGCGTTTGGGCACTGAAGACACCAGTTGGTTAAGTTTAGTAGGCGGAATTTCCCCCATTCATTCATTATGCATGTCTTCAGCTGCGCAACTGTAGGGGCCTTCGTTGCCTTATTTTGTCGCTTCATAATGGGCCACATATTCTCAATCAGAGACAGGTCAGGACTGCAGGCAGGCCATGCTAGCACCCGCACTTTCTGCTTATGCAACCACACTCTTGTAATCCAGGCAGAATGTGGTTTGGCATTGTCGTGCGGGAAAATGCAGGGACGTCCCTGTAAAACACGACGTCTGTATGGCAGCATATGTTGCTCCAAAAGGTATACAAATCTTTCTGCATTAATGGTGCCCTCACAGATGTGCAAATTACCCATGCCATGGGCACTGATAAACCCCCATATCATAACTGATGCTGGTTTTTGGACCTGATGCTGATAGTAGCTTGGATGGTCCTTTTCCTCTTTGGCCCAAGAACACGACGGCTGTTTTTACCAAAAACTATTTAAAATGTTGACATGTTGGACCACAAAACACGATTGTCCATCTCAGATGAGTCCAAGCCCAGACAAGTCGGCGGTGTTCTAGACAGTGTTGATGTATGGGTTCTGTTTTGTTAAGTAAAGAATTAACTTGGATCTGTGGATGCAGCTGAGAATGGTGTTAACTGACAAAGGTTTACCAAAGTATTCCCAAGCCCATGCCAGGATATCCATTACAGATTCATGACGGTTTTTGAAACAGTGACGTCTGAGGGATCGGAAATCAAGCACATTCAGAAGTGGTTTTCAGCTTTGCCCTTTACGCACCGAGATTTCGATTATTCGCTGACACATCTGTTGGCAGATTGGCGAGCCTCGACCCATCCTTGCTCTTAAAGGACTAGACCTTTTTGGAGGCTCCTTCTATACTATGATTACACGATTGCCTCACATGTTTCACATCACCTTCTTATTTAAACTTCTCACATTGCTATTAGTCTTAAATTTCCCCTGTCCCAACTTTTTTGGAATGTGGTGCAGTCATCAGATTTGAAGTTACTTTATAATTTCAAAAATACATTCACAAAGTAAAACATCAAATAATATGTTAATAATGAGTTTTCAATATACCACAGGGTGAATTGAGTTTTCCAATGACTCTTTGCATTTTCCATACTGTCCCAACTTTTTCAGAATTGGGGTTGTATATACAGTACATACAGTTTATCATTTTATATTACCATCTCAAAGTAGATTAAAACATGTTAAAGCATTTTTATGCAATATTCATATTTAATAAAGTGTTATAGTGTGTATTTACTGTAAATATTTTACATTCCAATGTTCTGCACATAGCAGAATATTTTCTAAGTATTTATAAATATATATTCACACACACACATATATATACCTAGATAGAATCATTTATGATTGATATATATATATATATATATATATATATATATATATATATATATATATATATATATATATATACAGTGAGGCCTCGGTTTACGAATTTAATTTGTTCTCCGGGTCGTTTCGTATTGCGAAAAATTCGTAAACCGAAACACGGTTTCCCATAGGAATGCATTGAAAATCAATTAATGCGTTCCGGAGGTCCGAAAAAATACAAGTAAAGTGTCCAAAAAAGGCTCCAAAAGGCTCCAAAAGGCTTAACAACTTGCTGCAAATGGCTCCAATGTCTCCAAAAGGCTCCACAACTTGCTGCAAATGGCTCCAAAAGGCTTAACAACTTGCTGCAAATGGCTCCAAAAGGCTCAACAACTTGCTGCAAAATGGCTCCAAAACCTCTCCAACACCTCTACACTGGTACCCAAACTTCATTAATTCAATCATACTTGAGTATGCAGGGGGCACAGGGGCCACTGGTTTCGTATTGCGAAAAATATTCGTAAACCGAGGGGGGCAAACCGGCATTTTGTTTCGTATTGCGAAAAAAATTCGTAAACCGAGGGGGGCAAACCGGCATTTTGTTTCGTATTGCGAAAAAAATTCGTAAACCGAGTCAAATTTTCTTCAAATTTCGATTTCGTAAACCGAAATTTCGTATACCGAGTCGTGCGTAAACCGGGGCCTCACTGTATATATATATATATATATATATATATATATATATATATATATATATACACAATGTATAAATATTGTACTAAAATACCAAATAAAATATGAAGAAATGTGTATTTATGAATAAATAGAACATATTCTTGTATGTGAAGAATATTGGAATGTGAAATATTCTTATTTTCATGTCAGGTTAACACACATGAGAATATGGGGTCAGGTTTGCACTATTTTTGCTTCATTGACTTCTATGGGGGAATAGGTTATTGCGTGCGCAATATTCTAAGATAGTTTGTATCGGGTTAGCGCAAAAGCGATAACTTTTTACTTTCAACTCATAATATGAGCACAACCCGATGTGCACAAAAAGGTTTACATCCAGCGCAATTAGCACTCTATCGAAAGTGCTAAAAAGTTATTCACTCGTAATCTGGCCCATTGTAGTTCTATTCAAGAGAGAAACATCCATTTAATACAACTCCAAGGAATTTTGGCAGAGAAAGAAAGCTCCCAGTTTATTCTAATAAAGTGATTATTTTTAGGCTCACCATAATTTTTAGCGGTGACAATGGGACAATCTGGCACGGTGCCAGTGGGGGTGTGGTCACAGTGGCGTAGCGTGGGTTGTCAGCGCCCAGGGCAAGGTAAGAATTGCGCCCCCCTAACCCATTAGCACTGACTGAGTCTCTTCCAACAGTACAGTAGGGATTGGCAAATTTGCTTTGAATCTAGGAGCCAGCTCAACAACGTAGGAGACAGGTTTTTGTTTTAAAACAAACAAAGCTTTATTTTTAACAACAAAAATAACAGATCTTCAAATTCAACGGTCTGACAAACACCCAGACGCCAATGCAAAATTCCTAATAGAAGTAATTAAAGTAAAATGCATTTAATGCTAGTAAACAGATTTTTTTTTTTTTAAATCGCCTGGTTTTAATGTTTGCAAATTTTTCAATAACAGAATTGAAATCGATATTGAAATCTCTCTCAATAGACAGTATTGCTAGGTTACTCAGTCTTTCTTGGCTCATTGTAGATCTCTGATACGATTTGATTAATTTAAGTTTTGAGAAACTTCTTTCACAACTGGCAGTTGAAACAGTGATAGTTAGAAAGATTCTTAATATCACAACAAAGTTAGTCAAACTCTCTTGCAGCTTCCACTTGTACACCCACCGAAGCAAATCTAAAGCTGACCAGTTAGCAATATGCTCATTGGGATTGACTTCCTTATACAAGGCAAGGTGGTGCCGAAGCTGATTTATTTCATTTATCATAGCTGCAGCATTCAACTCTGTGTACTTGGCACATGTGCGCAGAATTTGTTCATTGATAAAATCATCTTTTTCAGTGTCCAACAATGTCTTAATTTGCAGGAAAGCAAATTGCTGGTCAAGCATATTAATCTGAATTGTACGTTTTCTAATTTCTGTCATAAGCTTATCAATTGCTTCCAGTTGTTCTCTTCGTGTTTCTTGTACTAAGGTCAAGCCAGCATCGCAACTCTGCTCACCAGGCATCTTCTTACATTTTCCAACTCTTCTCTCTGTCGAAATGTTGAACGTTTCGCACACCTGCAGAGCTTTCTCAGTTGCTTTTGACACTACAAAGTCTCGTTTTTCCTGACAAAATAAAGCTAATGCTTTCAACTTTTGCACACATTGATCAAGCGCAAGTCCTTCTTGCTGCATGTAGATCTGAGCATCATTCACTTCAGTCAGGACTGGGCTCCAAAAATACAGAAATGCGAAAAAAGGATAGGTCATGATGCAAACTAAAAGACTTCCTGCATCACCCTTGGTTTCATCAGTTTCTGGCCCATCTCTCAACACTTCCAAAGCCTCTATTATTTCCTCTGTGTGCTCAGCAAGTACACGTACAGCTTCATGCTTTGAACTCCATCTTGTGTTACAAGATCGCTTTACGCGAATTGGTACATGTTCCTTAAGAACATCCCATCTTTGGGTAGAGCTTGAGAAGAATGTGTACACCTTTTCCAGAGTTCCAAAGAAAGTCACAGACTGTGTCCCAACACCAACTGCATGCACGCCAGCAAGATTGAGCGAATGATTGTTACATGCCACAAACACTGCTTTGGGATTTATATCCAAAATACGTTTTTGTACACCACTAATGTGTCCAGCCATAGTTGCAGCATTGTCGTATCCTTGGCCGTAGCAGTGCTCCAGTTTAAGGCCATCTGCTTGCAACTTGTCACAAATCTGTTTTGTAATGACATCAGCTGATTTCCCATGTAACTGAATAAAGTCAATGAAAGTGCACGTATCTAATCACTTGGGACATTTGGTCAGTATGAGAAATATCTGGAGTGCTATCAAACATGATAGCAAAATACTTGGCCTTGGTGATGTTTTGAAAAATGGCTGTTCTTATATGATCGCCAAGCAGGCTGATGAACTCATTCTGGCTCTGTGGAGAGAGATAGGAAACAACATAGCCATCTGTGTTTTGAACTTTGTCAAGGTGCTGTTTCGCAACTGGGTCATATTTGGAAAGTAACTTGAAAGTTTCTAGGAAATTACCACAGTTAGAATCTGTGCTTAGATCTTCTACGTGACCACGTAAGGGTAAGCTTTGCTTGGCTAGATACAGCACACAATCGAGTATTCTGCCTAAGATTGCCTTCCATTTCTCAAATGACCTCTGTTGTGCAAGTTGGGCAGCAACATCAATAGTCTCTTGTTTCTGTAGCCGCATTTCAAATTCTTTCCACAGTGTAAATGCAATTATGTGATATGAACTGCGCTCATGCTCTAGTAATCTGGGGTTTAGCTTTCTTCATGCTTTAAATCCACTTGGCTTTCCAAAAGAACTTTTCCCTTTGGCCTTTTGAAAAAGCAAACAAGGAAAGCAATATGCAGCATTTTTTACAGGAGAAAACACCAACCAGGTCCTTAACATAGTCTCGCCATTGTCCAAATTCATGTAGAACCAGTCCTTGGAAAATGACCTGCCATCACCGTCTTTTGAAAACAATGCATCCTTATTCTGCAGTTCCACTGTCCCTCTCTTGACAAGTTCAGTTTTTAAAGTTTCATCCACAGTTTCAGGCCAATAGCCAATATCATTGAAAACTCTTAGGTCAATACTCTCTGGTAGAATATTTTTCTGGGCAGAAGTAGAAGCATCCTTAGGCAAAGCTGTCTCTGCTTCTAAAGCAAGAATAGGAATATCCAGAGTAATTCCAGGATCAGGAACTTCAGGCTCCTGTGGTTCTGGTGATGAGCCTAGGGCTGGTGCATTTTCAGCAGTGTTCACAAGAAACCTGTCAAGGCTTCCAGCTATCTTCGATAGTTGCTTCTGCTCTATCTTTCTCCTCTTCCTGCCTTGTGCACCCGATTCTTTTTTGGCCGACATGGCTGATGTTTAGTATTCTCCGAAAAATGTTATATTCTAATCTTTCCCTGAAAAGAGTAAAACCAGTTATTATGTTGTACCTCCAACTCTATAAGTAACTCCCCTAATCAATAGATAATGGGGACTCAAACCATTCTTTAATAATTTTATGAATTATAGTTCGTTTGGATCTGGTTCCAATAATCACTCACTAATAAAATGCTCTAACATATGGCAGCATTTTGTTTTTGCCTGTTTAGGTCTCTTTAATATACTACGCATGTTAATAAATATACTACGCATTGCAATCATATCTATGTTGTATTTCAGTGTATTAGATGACTATGATATATGCATGCATTGAATGTAACATTGTCCAAGTTGTTATTATAACAATTATAGTTTACAAACATTAATCCCTATATCTTTTCTGAGGACTCTTGAAGATTATCCTAAATTATTACATGTAGATTGCACTGAAGTGAGTGGGATTGGAATAGATTATTATTTTACCTATTTTATTCTGATTTGTCTGCCTGTTGCACCAGAAGCAAAACCCCTTTTGATTGAAAGTCACAACCTACCCTTGTGCACCACTGGGGAATTGTAGGTTAATTAAGGGTTTGGCAGACAGTGCGTCTTGTAACTGGGAATCATCTGGGATCACTATGTTCATTTAGTGTGAGGGTGTATGTATGTGTAAGGTGTGTGTGTGTGTGAGTGTGATGTGTGTGCTTGCTAGTGATGTGTGTGCATGTGTGTGATGTGAGTATGTGTGATGTGTGCGGTGTGTGTGTGTTTGATGTGTGTGCGTGTGCTAGTGATGTGTGTATAAATATATACATACATATAATATATATATATATATATATATTTTTTTTTTTTATTATTTATTTGGGGGGGGGGGGGGGAAATAAACTCGAACATTTACACACCCCCAGGAACATATTTGGAAAATATTCTGAAACTCATATAGAAGAGTAATAGTGTGAACAATTGGGGTATATATATTTAAAAAAATAAAAAAATATTATGAACGTAAGGTATTTATGCAGTGTAACTTTTTACCAATTGTCTCTGCCTGTCTGTCTATCTGTATGTCTCTCTTTCTGTCATTCATATATATATATATATATATATATATATATATATATATATATATATATATATATATATATATATATATATATATATATAAAACAGTAATGTTAGTCAGTTAATAAACTTAAAGGGACAGTCTACACCAGAATTTTTATTGTTTTAAAAGATAGATAATCCCTTTATTACCCATTTCCCAGTTTTGCATAACCAACACAGTTATATTAATATACTTTTAACCTATGTGATTATCTTGTATCTAAGCCTCTGCAAACTGCCCCTTTTTTCAGTTCTTTTGACAGACTTGCAGTCTAGCCAATCAGTGCCTGCTCCCAGATTACTTCTTGTGCACGAGCACAGTGTTATCTATATGAAATATGTGAACTAACACCCTCTAGTGGTGAAAAACTGTTAAAATGCAATCTGAAAGAGGTGGGCTTCAAGGTCTAAGAAATTTGCATATGAACCTCCTAGGTTAAGCTTTCAACTAAGAATACCAAGAGACTTAAGCAAAATTGGTGATAAAAGTAAATTGGAAAATTGTTTAAAATTACATGCTCTATCTGAATCCTGAAAGTTTATTTTGGCCTAGACTGTCCCTTTAAAGTAACGTAATTTAAGTTAAGCAATAAACTCCCAGGCATGACATTTTTTTGTCACTTTAATTGATTTTTTTGTTTAACCATAAATACTTGTCATTCTGTAAGTTTGCATCATTTAAAAGGACATGAAAGCCACATTTTGTCTTTCGTGATTTAGAAAGAGCATGTCATTTTAAACAACTTTCTCATTTACTTCTATTGTCTCATTTGCTTCATTCTCTTGATATCACTTGCTGAAAAGCATATCTAGATATGCTCTTTAGCTGCTGATTGGTTGCTGCACATAGAGGCCTTGTGTGATTGGCTCACACATGTGCATTGCTATTTCTTCAACAAAGGATATCTAAAGAATTGAGCAAATTAGATAATAGAAGTAAATTGGAAAGTTGTTTAAAATTACATGCCCTATCTGAATCATGAAAGTTTAATTTTGACTTTAAGGGAGATACCTTCCAGCAGAAGAATAAGACCAACAGTATCAAACAGATCAAACACTTTGGAAGATAAAAACAATATTAAAAAAATGAAAAAGAAAATGAAGCTGATCCACAAGTTTGTTTTCTATGTTATCAGAATAGGAATATTATGGGGACAAAATGAGTCCATATTATATATTAATAGTTGTTATGTCTCTTACTGAGTCATGATCTATAACACAATAAAAACACTGTAAAATCATACATGTATAAGAAAACATTTTTTTAGAATTGGTTTTAAATAAATATTTTATTTAATTATAAACAAATATTTAGAAGGGTGATTCCCAACAAAACGCCACCAGGGAGCACAATTAATACACCCAGTTCTTCAAAAGCACTTTTGTAACTAGGAGTGGCTTACAGATCTTTAACGTAGAAGGCCAAATGACAACTCATGGCTTCTAAAAGATGGAAGACTGCAAGCCCATTGACAAATATTCTCTATAATGGATGCTGCTGCATGCAGTACCTGGCTTTCTGAAGAGCACTGTATATAAAAGCTAATGCATGTAATAAGCAATTGCAAAGCTGGAAACTTGTAAATAATTAACCAGCAATAGATTAACAACTTCCTTGAGCCTCTTATAATGCTAAACCATGCAACAAATGTACAGCTTTCAAAGCCACAAGAACAGCTTTTTCCACTAACAGCCTTAGCCATGCACAAAACCCATATAATAAGCATGTTTATTAATGTTATGTAATGCAAGTTGGCTACATGCATTCTAATATGAAGAAGTCTAAAAAAATGTCAACTTTTACTTAAGTTCCACACCGACCCTAAACCCACACATATAAATAGGCTATTATTTAGACACCCACCAGCAGTGCATCTTGTAAAAATGAGACCAGACAGTCTACACATATAGATCTAAACACCAAGTGATACCCTCAAACAAAAACATTTAACCCCTTAGTGAACAATAAGGGCTACTCTGACCCCTTAAGCAGTTAAAGTGTTAAGACCCACAGGGAACAGCACACATTACCAGCTATATAGCACAACAAGCTCCTACTGGGGGGTTTATTTACCTCTGCCGAGCTGTTTGTGCCCCACAAGTCACATTGCTGAGGTACAGAGGTGTCTTCCTTCATATTTGTACCCAGCCAGGCTATGGTCTGCAGCCAGGTGATCTCATCCCCAGACCCCATTCACCAATTAACACCCAGTATAAGCTGCTGCCTCAGACATCCCTTTCCTCTCCTCCCCAAATTACTTACCACCAGGCTTAATAAAGTCACGGGCAGCAGGGCAGGCACGACACGCTAGCCAATACACACACACCAATTATCTTTAAATTTGGTTTAGAATTGCTTGGTGGAAAGGAATATAATCCAATTGATGATAGCCTACTGCAAACTCCCAAACAGAATAAGATAGCATGTTACAAACAAAATACAATACATTATATGTTTGTACATTTTATTGAGTTGTGTAAACTTATTTATTCATGTTATATGATTTTTTTTTTTAAAGTAAATGTTAGTTGAACATCGCAGCATACAAAATGAATCTTATATTCTCAGTCTTGCAAAAATATTTTATTTCATTGATGTTACCAACAATGAATACACTGGATCTGACTCGCAAGTTTTAAACAGCGACAAAAGCACACATGCCCTATGGTCAAGTTACATGCATGGGTCAGTTCAGCTGCAGGTGCAATGTCATAATATACCTGCTGAAGTAGAAAGCTAAACACCATTTAACGTGGAAACTACCTCCACTTGTATGTACTAAACAATTATGAACCACATTCAAAGAAGCAAATATTGCAGATTTCAAAATAATGTTCAGGTGACCATTTGTCACAGTTCGATCTCTCTATGCATAGAATATTTAATATTTGACTATCTTGGCAGCCATTGATAACAGTGAGTTTTAATAATTAATTGTACTACTTCCAAATGCTTGATTAAGGATCCTTCTTCTTACGTTATTATCTCTAAACCAGTAGCGTTAAGCTCCTTACTTGCTGCCTGCCTCGTCCGGTAGATTCTTGTTTCTCTCCTCTGTTGAATACTTTTATGTTGCTAAGAAACCAGACGCTTCCCAGGAAACTTGTATGGTGAGCCGCAAGGCTCAAATCCCTGAGCTCAAAGTGTTATGTGATGATGCCGTAAGTATAGTGCTCAGGTAGGCGGTTTGTAGTAAAATATTTTGTTATGCGCGTAATGCTTGAAATGTGCACCAACACTCGTGAAGGCGATATACCATTGTAATGCATTTTAAAAGTTTAGATTGCTAGAAAAATAACGTTTTTAAGTTGTGTCTATAATACCTTCGTTTTTAAAGAAAAAAAAAACTACAAAAAAATGTTGTACATCAAATTTACTTCATTCTCATTTTATCTTGATTCAGAAAATCTAGGCAGGTATCTACATCTATGGCGGCATTTCTGCAATATTGCTTTTAGCAATGTTATACATAAAAAATGCTTTCCATGTTTAACAGTCCTCACCTCAGGCAGGCAGCAGCTCTTCCCCTCCACTTCTTGCACTCTCGGTCCCTCTTGAACTGCGCGCGCTGGGAGTGGGAGGAGTCAGGACCCGGCGTGCTGTGCTAGTGGCATAAACTGTAAACAGACAGCAGCACAGCAGGGGTAACGTTCAGACTAGAGAGAGTTGGATAAGTAGATTTAGGGATTACAGGAGGCGACCAGACCATGACGAGTCAGACAGACGACACACTGACAAACAATTAAAGAAGTTGACTAATGACTGAGAGTGAGACTTTTGCGCCCCCCATAATTATGCGCCCGGGGCAACAGCCCCTCTGGCCCCCCCCACGCTACGCCACTGTGTGGTCAGGGGCATAGTCAATGGCGCGTGGTCAAGGGGCGTGGTGATTGCCGACCAGAACTAATTTTCCAAAAATCTCACAAATGCATTATTTCATCTCTTTAAAAATAGGCTCTGACTGGAATAGAAGGTATCAATAAGTGGCACCAGATCATTCAGTTATATGAAAGTAGTTAGGGTTGGAAAAGTCAGAAGATAAAGCAGAAACTACTCAGAGATGGTGAGGATATGGCTATGCAAATGATGTAATAAAACTGAATGAACAGTCAGTAGTTGAAGAGCAGGGGCAGAATTCTCATTGATGGGAGGCTACTGCTTGACCAGTCTGGGGCACAACTAAAGAAACCCTAGGCCCCATAGCAAAATGTAAAAACCTGAGCTCCTCCTTTACACCTTTCCCTTTTATTTGTCACCCATATAAATATATATATAGTAGTCATTTGATCTGTTGCACTTGAATGCTTCATTTGGGGGGACAACAAAAGCTAATTTTTAAATCTCTATTAAACCTCTCTGCGTCTGCTGTATAATAGAGAGAGAAGAGACAGAAAAAGATGTCTAATGCTGCTCCCTAGAGCTTTGGGAGGAATAACAACTACATTCCTTGCATTCTAATCGAGAAGCCTATAGTAACTAGAAGTCATTAGTGGTTAATGGTTGTGGTTGAGAGGTCAGCGCTAGTCTAGTGATAGGAGGGTTAGAGTAGAAGCAGTCGGTAGTGAATTATAACTATTCACATACGCCTAGATTACGAGTTTTGCATTAGTGTCAGAAAGCAGCGCTGGCCGGTCCTAACTCTGCTTTTTAATGCCCGCTGGTATTACGAGTTTCTGTAACGCCACAAAAATATCCATCTCTGCTCAAATCATTAGCGTCAACCCAGACCCAGTAGTTAACATATACCGCAAAAAAAATTTACACAAACTACACTTACACTCATACAAACACTACACAATATTTATTTTTAAGATTTTATATTTTCATATCAAAGTAGAACGGATTGAAGTTACGAGATCTCTGGTTTTTAAAAAAACCCCCACACAAAACCATTTTCCATTGACTTACATAGACAGACAGGAACAGACACTCATAGAGCTACATCTAACTACTAATATTATCACACACATAGACTAATTGATACATACAAACAATATACAGCACATTACATACACAAATCAGATTTTTATTAGTAATGTAACACTATTTAGCTACTTTTTCACACAAGAACATGACGTCACTCACTTTACGCTCAAAAAAAAGTATTGGATTTTATTTCTACATACATTTTTCTCCTCCATTGACTTCTATGGGGAAGACGTGCTAGTGCATGCAACAGGCAGATTTACCTAACGCACGGAAAAAGCGTAGACCAGAAAACTCGTAATACCAGCGTTAAAATTGTAAAACTAACTCATTCTTTCTTGCGTTAGTCCCGCTATGACAAATAGATCAAGAAATTACTAGTTCCCTATGGGCTTATGGCTTTTACTTCTGTGAAATTCACTACAACATCAAATTGTTTTTGAAATTTACATTACATCAACTACAAATCAACAGTACGATATCGGTTAGAAAATTATATAAGATTTAAACGGACAGAAAAATAATTTTAACATTTCATTATTCACAAACAGTAGACAATTGGAAACACGTCTCATTTACCTCTATTATAGCATTTCATTTATTCAACTCATCTGCTTGCATGAACAGCATATCTACATAGGCTTAACACATGATCATTAATGGATGCTCATACATGACTTTTCTCATTCACTCATACATGTGCATTGATATTATGGCCAAAAAAACACATTCGATTCTCTCTATGAATCATGAAACATAAAATAGGGATTTACTGTCCCTTTAACATCACGATTCACTCAGAATATACCATTAGGAAATACGTACAATAAGAACATCATTAGAACAGATTACAGCTGTCACTTTTTGGGAAGGAACAACAATGCTATACTGCTTTATAGAAGTCAGCATATGTGGGAGAGAATCATAATATATACGTAGATGTACATAACACGCATCAAACAACAGCAAAGCACACATTTATATTTTAATCATCACACAATAACACTGTAGTAAAATACGACAACAGAATGAGGATTTGATAACTAGACAGGCAGGTTGCTAATATGATGACATCATTAGAAGCTTCAACCATACACATTACAGCTTTAGGACTGTACCGCCCCTTTCAGAAGTTTAGCACTCAATACTACAATACTACATATACGCAAACGAGAGTTTGAAACATCATTATTATTGCGATTTTAATGGGACGCATACAATATTAACATCTCGCAAATCACTTATATATACAATATTACATATGTCAGCCGGAAGATCTTCATTATTATTGCGACTTTAATGGGACGCGTACAATATTGACATCTCGCAAATCACTTATATATACAATATTACAGATGTCAGCCGGAAGATCTTCATTATTATTGCGATTTTAATGGGACGCGTACAATATTGACATCTCGCCAATCACTTATATACACAATATTATAGATATCAGCTTTTACTTTATCGTTTACTAAAAATATTGCAGCAACATTGATCAATCAGATTCTATACCATTATACACAAGTATGCACTTTCATTCATGTTAGCGTGGACGTGTGCTTTTTACTATAACATTGCGTTTATTAAGTATTTATTACGCATATAAACATACATTACGAAGATGCACTGTATATGTTACATTTTACACTTTCACATTGTGTTTTATTGGGGAAAACAAAATTTCAGTAAACACCTAAAAAAAAACGCCCACTTTGAAAGCATTTGCGCCGCTCACATACAAACAAGTGAATACAATCAGTAATCATTACGAACTCGCTACCATTGGACTAATTGCACTATAAAACCCCCAAACAACATGGCCAAAGCATCCCTTGTGATCGACATTGTATCAAATCGCTTTTGTGTTTTTGCATACCTTGTTACTCCTTGCGTGTTTGCTCTGCTGTTTGACTCTGTGCTGCTTAGCTTGGCAAATATGGATAATGTTCAGTTAGATGCTGCTGGTGCTGTTGCACGAGTAGTGTTCAATAGAATCAGGCGGGCTCAGCGTCTCCAAGAGAGACAAAGGGCTTGTTTGGTTAGAGGTCCTCCTGTTCACAGGGTGAGGCCCACCTTGGATAACATGAGAGACTTTGAGGTTTATGACAAGTATAGGAACAGCTCATTGGCCTTTATGATGTTCTTAAACCTCATATGGAGCCACATAGACGTATGCGTACTAAAATCCCTGGTATGACCAAGATGCTAAGTTGCATACACGTCCTGGCCTCCGGGAGTTTTCAATCTGGAGAGGGGTACCTGCATGGGCTTGATCAGGGTACCTTCTCTGTGGTTTTTGACAGCTTTCTGGATGCCATGGTACAAGTCAGTAAGCATTACATAGGATTCCCTCAAAATGATGGTGATTGGAGGCGCCTGAAGAGGGAATTCTTTGCAATAGTTCGAATGCCCAATGTCTTGGGAGCAATAGATTGCACCCACATTGCGCTGCATGCTCCAGAACATGACCAGCCCTTCCAAAACCGCAAACATTTCCATAGTCTCAACGTGCAGTATGTTTGTGACGCACAGATGCAGATTATGCACGTGTGTGAGAATTTCGGCGGGGCTTGTCATGATGTCCACATCCTCAGACAGTCGTCCCTGTGGCGGCAGTTTGAGGACAGAGAGTTTCCCCCTGGGTGGCTCATTGGTGAGTACTTGTGCACAACATGGTTAATTAGTTAGACAATTGCCACTGCAGTCTTAAAAAACAGTTGTGTTTGTGTAATGTGCAAAATGTGCAGCTATAGGATGCGCTTTAACCATTTAATTGTCTTTCCGCAAATGTCTAGTTTTAGCTCCAAACAGATATGTAGCATGTCTTAGCTTAAATGGGCAGCTCTAGGATGCAATTTAACCATTTCTTTCTCTTTTAGCAAAAGTCTGCTTTATGCGAAATATGCATATGTAGCAGGTCTTAGCTTAAATGGTCAGATAGAGAATGCATTTTAACCATGTCATTGTCTCTTTCCGCAAATGTCTAGTTTTAGCTCCAAACAGATATGTAGCATGTATTAGCTTAAATGGTCAGATAGAGAATGCAATTTAGCCATGTCATTGTCTCTTTCTGCAAATGTCTAGTTTTAGCTCCAAACAGATATGTAGCTTGTCTTAGCTTAAATGGGCAGCTCTAGGATGCAATTGAACCATTTCTTTCTCTTTTAGCAAAAGTCTGCTTTATGTGAAATACGCATATGTAGCATGTCTTAGCTTAAATGGTCAGATAGAGAATACAATTTAACCATGTCATTGTCTCTTTCCGCAAATGTCTAGTTTTAGCTCCAAACAGATATGTAGCATGTCTTAGCTTAAATGGGCAGCTCTAGGATGCAATTGAACCATTTCTTTCTCTTTTAGCAAAAGTCTGCTTTATGCGAACTACGCATATGTAGCATGTCTGAGCTTAAATGGTCAGATAGGGAATGCAATTTAACCATGTCATTGTCTCTTTCCGCAAATGTCTAGTTTTAGATCCAAACAGATATGTAGCATGTCTTCGCTTAAATGGGCAGCTCTATGATGCAATTGAACCATTTCTTTCTATTTTAGCAAAAGTCTGCTTTATGTGAAATACGCATATGTAGCATGTCTTAGCTTAAATGGTCAGATAGAGAATGCAATTTAACCATGTCATTGTCTCTTTCCGCAAATGTCTAGTTTTAGCTCCAAACAGATATGTAGCATGTCTTAGCTTAAATGGGCAGCCCTAGGATGCAATTTAACCATTTCTTTCTCTTTTAGCAAAAGTCTGCTTTATGCAAAATACGCATATGTAGCATGTCTTAGCTTAACTGGGCAGATAGAGAATGCGATTTAAACGTATAATTCTTTTTCAATTAAAATGTTTATTTTAGGGGATTTTTGGGTACACAAATGATTTGTATTTTAATAGAATAATTTGAATGATATTTTTAATATTTGTCATTTTGGTACATTCATTATTTATAGGTGATTCTGGTTACATGAGCCAGCCTTGGCTCATCACGCCATTGCGTAACCCCACCGACAAGGCCCAGGAGCGCTATAATAGGGCGCACAAGCGGACTAGGGCTGTAGTGGAGAGGATGTTTGGGCTTCTCAAAATGAGACTAAGATGCCTGGACAGGGCTTGAGGAGCACTCCAATACAGCCCTAGTAAGGTGGCGAAGATCATTATAGCCTGCAGCGTCCTGCATAACATTGCACAGCGGGCTGGGATGCTGCAGGTGGTCCAGGCACCCCAACGCCTCCTCGAAGATGAGGAGGACGACCCTGTTCTAGAGGGGGCATTCCGGGATGAGGGGCTCAATGTCAGAGTAAACATCATCAACCGCCACTTCAGACGGTAAATAATAGAAGTTATATAGGAGCATTGCGAATATGTGTGAATTCTAGGGAAATGAGAAGGAGAGAATTGTGCAAACATGTTAGGATTGTTCATAAAATGCTTATAACAATTTATTTTTATTATTATAGGTGATGCTTCTGGCATTGGGCCCTTTGCCACCTGGTTTTTAAAGACAACATCAGCTGGTAAGTATAAATAATGTATGGACTGTGGCAGGCGGGAATTTTGCACAATCAGCCATCATATGGCATACATTTTAAAAAGTAGTATTAATAGTTTACACATTACTAAATTTTTGGATACTCAGAAAGGGATCCTCTAGCAAGACTATATGCTTCCAAGTCATATTCAAAGTCACACATCAGAAGTTAGGTCTGCACAATGTATGACTCATCTTCACACTTGATTGATAGAACATAACACAAGATGCTACACACGCTTAGTAAGCTAGTGATATAAATAGTTTCAGAAATGTGGGGGGGGGGGGTGCAGAACTAATTCACACACTTCTATTAATTATTTGATTTTCACTTTTTCTGCCATTAGGGAGATGACTTCATCTAAAGACTGAAAGTGAAGAATTCAAGACTGAAAGTGAAGTATCCCAGATTGAAAGTGATGAATACCAATGTGATCATGTCTGGCATTGTCTTTCAAATGTGCTGACCTTGAAAACCATACAAGACACGTTCACATGGTAAGTGGCAACAATTTTATGGACTAAGGCTGTGGATGCATCCTATTGGAGACACTTATATTTTTATTTTTATAGATGGTATTTCACAATCCTCTATTTTGAAAATGATGAATAAGACACCTAATGAAGATAAACTGTTATAATTGAAGATAATTAATTGCCTTTCAAAGACCACACATTTGCACAATGCATGATATTTAAGAAACACAGGAGGAAGAATGTTAAAATAATTAGGAATACATACATGTCCTATATTAGAATATGTTTATTTTAGATACATTACCCCTACTTTGTGCTGGAGAGGACACAGATTCTGACCAATCAGACAAAGGTATACATTTTATAGTTGATATAGAGGTATATTATTTGAAGGGACATGAAATATTACATTCAATTCTGTTCCTCATACAATAAAAATATATTTTTACAATGTGATGTGCATTGTTTTGTCTAATTTTAAATGATAATGTTTAATTCTAAGATTGATTAGACAATATAATGGTATTAATTTAAAATTATGGATAGATATAGATTTCATGTATGAACCTGTTTTTAATATTAATAAAAAAAATACATGTTAGAGCATAGAAGATGATTTAACAATTATTAGATTTAATGAATATTTTAAGAAGTGTTCAGGAAATGACTAATGTGTTTAATATTTTTCTTCTTTCTTTTTCAGAGTTTCATCTGTGACAAATTACCTTTTTTATTTTTTTCTTGTCAATAAATTTATTTTCATACTATATATTTTTCATTATTTTTTAAAAACAAACAAACATATTCTTAGAGACATTTATCTATTACAGTAAGATAAGAAGAAATATATCCATCTAATATTCTGACAAGTAAACAAAATATTACTCCCATGACTGTTAAAGTCATCTATTTGACAAGCACATGCCTGATATCAAATATACTAATTTTGGCTAATTTATTGAATGAAAAATAGCAACACAGTTTATTCTGATAATGTTAAAGTCAAGTATCTTCAAAATTTTAATTTGTAGTTAAATACATCTATCTATGCTTTTATTGTGTGACTTATAGATGTTAAAATAATAAAATGTTTATGACGAGGATATGTAGTCTAAATTATACAGAACAACTTTGTTCATTTCCCTTTTAAGAAATGAAAGTGTTTAACTTACATTAAAGTGACAGTGTAGTTGAATGTTAGATTTACATTCTAATATCTGTAATCTTCATTATGTATCCAAAAACATTATTACACTAAATATCGGTTATTCAGCTTTAATTATTTTTTAGGTAATATGTTTAAAATTATCTGTAAATGAAAAGTAAGTCAATTCCATATTTATACCAAGCTAGTTATTGTATGCCATATTGATTACTTTTCAGTTCTAGTGGAGTAATTTGAAGGGTCAGTTAACTATAGATATATCAAAAGATAACTTCTAGCAATTATACTCCTTACCAGTTGGATCGATATAACATATCTATATGTATTTTCATTCCCCTTTAGTTTATTTCTACAATGTTAAATCCACATATGGTTTTGTCCTTAAAGGGACATTCAAAAAATATTTAATTTAGTGAATCAGAGATAATACAAATATTTTTTTTAAAAAATTTAAATGTACTTTTATTATCTAAATATATTCAGTCGTTAGATATCTTTTGTTAAAGAAATAACAATGCACATGGGTTAGACAATGACATAAGGCCTCTATGTGCAACCAACAATCAACAGCAACAGAGCCTATCTAGATATGGTTTTCAGGCAAGAATAAAAATTGAAAAAAAATAATGAGATAATCAAAATAAATATGACGTTGTTTTAATATTGTATTATCCATGTAAATCAGTAAAGAACATATAGCTTAATGTTCCTTTAAGGTAAAGCTGGATAAATACAGCCATTAGAAGATATTTAATTCACAGTGGGGCAAACAATACAGAAGGTAATCCAAATCTGCTTGATTCTCATGTTATACTAAGTTTCAGAAAGGGAGGTGCATCGGTTTATGATCAGCAAAGCATTACTGGGAAATATCTACTTAATTGTAGGTGGCCAACAATGCATATTTACAATGTTTAGACAGATGTATTTAGATAAAGTTCAAGATTGCATATTAGCTCATGAAAGGGACGGTAATTAAAAAGCGTTTCTTTCGGGATTCATAAATAAAATATAAGTTTAAACATTAACATTTAATTCTATCATCGATTTTAATTCATTCTTTTGATATTATTTCATTTACAACCATATCTAGATATGCTCAGTAGCTGAAGATTGGTGGATGCACAGATATACCTTGTGTGATTGACTCAGCCATGTGTATTTCAAATTCTTCTGTTAAGGATATTTAAAAAATAATCTAAATTGATAGTTACATTTTAAAGTATAAAAATGTATTTTCTGGATCATTTTAAGTAAATATTTGGGTGTAATGTCCCTTTAAAAATAAAGACACCATTGCCCAATAACAGAATTGAGCAGTTCAGACAAATACAAACTCAAGGTTTATTTAATAATAATAAACAAACATGTAGTTTAAAATTTCTAAACAGATTATCCAAGTTCCGGACATTATAACCAGAAATTGCGCATTTCAGAAATATCACGTGGGAAACTTATCTTGCAACACGAGATTCGCATCTTTAAAAATTAGATTCTAATGTCACGCAATAGCACACAATCGATGTGCATTATAAATACATTTAATAGAGCAATGTCAATACTTCACAATAAGTCACAAAATATATTTAATAAACAATAAATACATACAATGTTAAATTTGTATTAATAAAACTTATTTGTATTAAAGAACCTGATAAATATTAAACATCGAAATGTGTAAAACATTTACTAATGTGACTGGATCATATTTCCAAAAATGTTTTTAAAACTAATATTTAATGGATCATGTATATTACATCTGCGTCACACATATCCGCAGAACAGTCCCATGAATTACAAATAAGTCTACATGAAAAATGTAGTAACAGCACCCCCAGGAGGTATGTGTATGGAAGTTACTAAGAAATTAAACATTAAGGAACAACCAATCAGAGTTCATCACACAAACATAACTTGAGGCATTATGGTCTCACAAACATGATAACAAAATATCAATATTTTATCCAATCAAATGTACAGATACCATGTCCCATGGTGCATCTCATGTTTACATCACCATATAAACGTCCATTACACGTTGCCATCTTTGTCAGTTCTCTAATGCCTGCTAGGTTTGATATATATATATATATATATATATATATATATATATATATATATATATATATATATATACAGAATATATTTTTAGCAAAACTAGCAGGCATGACTTCTCCCAGGTTCACCAAGCTGGAGAGATCTGCACTGGTCAACGCCGTTGAGGACTTCTATCCTCAGCTGTTTTGGAACAAGAAGAGGTTGACAAAGCAGAGCATTAAGAAGGCCCTCTGGGCATCTATCACCAATGAGGTTAATTTAGTGTTGGGCGTCCAGAGGAGCCAGGATCAAATCATGCGGAGGTTCGGGGATATGAGGTTGCATCTGCACAAAAAGTCGTCCTCATAACGGAGTGGGTACAAGCCCATCGGAGGGATGGTAAGAAAACTAAGCCCCCATGGAAACTATACCTACTCCCTTATGAGGTGACTTTATGTGAGCTCCTCAATCTCTGGGTCCCCCACAGATTTTGATCATCTCGCTCCTCGGCTTCCTCTTCTTCCCTCCCAGCTGCTGGATCAGAAAGTCCTGACCCGGAGGCCAGTGCAGCTGCTTCTCCGCCCGGTGGCCTGGGAGAAGAGGAGAGAGAATCTGAACCATGTAAATATCCAACTTCATATAATATATAAATATTTGAGTATATTTTTAAGAAATGTGTATATAGTCATATATTCAACCTATATAGATCTCACAACACACGCTACATATGATGTTTAGATATCTGAATTTAGATTTGTCACACATGAAATAGGAAAGATGTTTCTTGCGCTCTACAGAATATGCGTCACAGAGCAAAAATGGAATTGCGCATCCGTGAAATCCCTGTCATCCGCCATTTCATACATTGACTATCGAATCATAACACAGTTCTAAATATCATTTGTTATTGTTCAATATTAACAAATATCCAATTGTAATCTTGTAATACACCCAATTGCAAATAGATTTGAAGTCTTTAGAAAGGATACTCATCACACTACTATATCCAAATCAATTCTGAATCACGGATGCGTAATTCCGCTTGGAATCATTGCGCAATGATCATGAAAGATAGAATTGTGCACACACGTGAACATGTGTTTGCTGTAACTGGCATCGCTTTAGACATCTTGGTCAAATCACGGATGCGCAATTCCACTTGGAATCATTGCGCAATGATCACGAAAGATAAAATTGCGAAGACACGTGACATGTGTTTGATGTAACTGGCATCGCTTTAGACATGTTGGTCAAATCACGGATGCGCAATTCCGGTTGGAATCATTGTGCAATGATCACGAAAGATAGAATTGCGCGCACACGTGAACATATGTTTGATGTAACTGGCATCGCTTTAGACATGTTGGTCAAATGTATATGTTAATTAGTATATATGTGAAGAATACAGTATCCTTATTTACAATCGTCTACATTATAAAAGCTATACTAGCAAGATCAAAATAAAAAATAAACTATCTCTATCAATTGTTGAGAATGCAAGAAGACACAAAATGAATTAAAGCTATAGTCAACAACATAAAATATTGAAAATAAGAATACAGGATCTCTTTATTTAGACATTAATTGAGGAAACAATGAACTCATGTGAATACAAATAGATTTGTACTTTGTCAATTAGAATTCAAAAATCAGATTGTTTGTCTCCATGACCTGATTTGTATTAATGATATCCAATCCTCATTGGATATTTTACAGATCTGGATGTTGGTGCTGGAACCTCAAGCCAGGGTTCGTCACAGCATGGTATGTCTCATATTAATTTACCTTTGTCTTACAAACCTGGACATAACATTACATAATACATTCACACTGATCAATATTTATATGGATACTCTAATTATCTTTTCTTGTTATTTTAAAATAAGAATCACAATTCAAATTGGGGATAACATTGTAATACAAATCTAAAATTATGAATATTTGAAGATATCCCTTCTATTCTTGATATCTTCATTTTAATGTAAGCTTATGTTCCTGGCCATTTTATATTCTGCCCCTGTGTAGTGCTTGACATTTTTTGGATACATTTAGACAACACTAACATATTTTTGAAAATGTGCAGATTAGAAAAATATACATCTCATGTTTTTTTGTTTATTCTTATCATTAAAGGGATATGAAAACAAACATTACACTTTTAGGATTTAGACACATGTGATTTACCACAAATTACAAATTTGCTTACATTATATAAATTGTTATCCTTATTAGAACATCATATCTAGGTCGGCTCAGGATCAGAAATGCATTACTGGGAGTAACCGGCTTATTGTTTGATGCAGAAAATTGCCTATTTTCATTGGTTCAACTCATGTGTTCAGATACCAGTTGTACATAGTTGCTCCTTGAAAATAAAATTATAAGACAATGAAGCAAAATAGACAAAAAAAGTCTATTTGAAAGGTTTTTAATCACAGGCTGGATTTTAAAAATACAAATTAATACAATTACACATGTTGAGCTTCATGTCCCTTTAAGAGAGAAGGATAATTAAAGATTCATGATGATATACTTAAATTACATATTTGATTGTAATTGTATGCTCCATCACATTCATTACATCAACATATGGACTCTACAATTCATTAACAGCAACATTGTCAAATAAATATATTTTAATATTAAAGGGACAATGAACACAAATTATTTCTGTTGTCCTTCAGATAGAGCATGCAATATTAATACACTTTCTCATTTACTCCTATAATCATATTTGTATTATTCTATTGGTATCTTTATTTGAAAAGCAAGAATGTAAGTTTAGATGCAGGTCCATTTTTTGGAAACAACCTGGGTTGTTATCACTGATCAGTGGATACATTCAACGCCCAATATTTTATGAACCAAAATATTGCTTAGCTGCCTTCTTTTTTACATAAATAAAGCAAAAGAACACAGACAAATTGATAATAGGAGTAAATGTTCAATTTGCTTACAATTGAATATGCTATTTAAATCAATGAATTTAATAATTGTGGTCAGTGTCCCTTTAATAATCAATATATTCATTCATCCTTACATTGTTTTGATGAAACAATATTGATATCTAAATCACATATTCACTCTTGGACTTACTTTATAGATATAAGCATACTCTAACAGCACCATGATGACATATTTTTAATAATAACTTCTGTTTTGCATTGTGATCAATATGTGTTGTGTCCTAAAAAAAATTACTGTACATTGCACAAATGGATCTATGTGCCACATGGCTCCGGTTTGATTTGTCAGTGTTGTTTGTATGTATTATCTTAAAAAGATTGATCAATAGGTATATTTAGATAGGCAATAGAATCATATGATATGAATTGTCTGTCTAATATAGT
The DNA here is from genome assembly GCF_027579735.1 of Bombina bombina. Taxonomy (NCBI): domain Eukaryota; kingdom Metazoa; phylum Chordata; class Amphibia; order Anura; family Bombinatoridae; genus Bombina; species Bombina bombina. The sequence continues at coordinate 121,466,176 of NC_069500.1, forward strand.
AAGAAATTAAACATATGTTAAAGACATCATTTTCTTTAGAATCACCTTGATTAACTCATGCATTTATTGTTCATATTAGTGCTCTATTCTTCACATTTCTAAGTATATTTTTTTGAAAATTCTATACTGATGGGATTTAGTGATGTCCAAACTGTGTTCACTAACATATATCTATATCATTAATAGATGTAGTTGTTGTGGGGAGCCCAGAGGGATCCAGCACCAATGATGAGCTACCTTTGCAGGCTTTGGGTAAGTCCATTGACTCATTCATATGTCATTGAAGGTGTATTTGTAATAAATATTATGATCATGATTCTGATGAAGCATTACATTTGAATAAAAAAGATAATTTACTCCTCTGATTATATATCTATTTATTTTTCATTTTGGAAGATTAAGATCTCAAAGCTTCTAAGTCTACACCTTTGTGCTTCAGAACATGGCTAGCATATGTTTCTTTTTAGTATAAATTTAGACAAAAATCATCAAGTGATACTCACATGAGAACTCTGAAATGTTCCATGTAATCTGCTTTTGAGATTGTAAAAATACAGACACTAAAATGTAATTATTACTCATCAAGAATAACAAATCTAATGTCATTTGTATGCTCCATTAAAATGATGGAATTCCTAACTTTGGTTCAGTATATCTTTAATGCAACATTGATGTGTGTCCTTGAGCAACAGTAACATATGTTATAATATCTGATTTTAACGTGTACACAACATGTTATGTTTTAAAGAGATTGATGTAACATGTGAGATGGAGGAGGAAGTGGCTCCCTTGGAGTCTGATGGTATGTCAAATTTATATAACATGTATCAACATGTATTATTGTTTTAAAACATTCTACAGCTTTGGCACATTAAAAATTATTATTCCATCTCGAGGTAGGGATCATTTGTTATACTATATAAAAATAGAGGTTTTATTGATATATGTTCTAGTCACCTTTGTTTCTTACATACTGTTTTACATTTTCTCCTCATGGTGGCAGAAGTGGTGCTATAACGCATGTCAATTGTTATGCTACTAGTCATATGTAAATATGGTACCACTACAGGTTAGTTACCGTGAGAACGACTGCTTCATTATTACACCAATGTTTTAGCCCACATTTATTTCTTGTATGAGAAATGTATAAGTGTTATTATTATTTCTGATCCATGCCTGGACATACTGTTTGATCTATTGTTACTACTTATAACTTCAATAAAAAAAATATTAAAAAAAAAATAAAAAAATTATTATTCCATTATTTGTACAATACACTACTGCCCCCTTTCTATATCATGCAGCATTAACATACATTTGTATTTTTCATTCATTTATGTATAATTTGTCATTAATGACATCATGATGTCACATGCATATTCCATACAAAACCACAATAATCATCTTCTGATTGTACAGACAGTCAATGCTATTTATCTGAGTGCCTGGATGCAGACCATATCCTTATGTCATCATTGTTTATAAATTCCAAACCACTTCTAATGTCTTGATTTGATTTCATGATGTATGAGATTTTAATATATTTTTATTATATATTTCAGATGGACCTTCCACTTCTGGGCATCAGCTTCCTGACCTCCCCAGGCCCCTCCCCAGGTAGAAGCCCCTCCCCAGGTAGAAGCTCCTCCCCAGACCCCTCCCCAGGTAGAAGCCACACCCAGCCTTTCCCATTCCTCCTAACCTGTCCCTCCAAAAAAATGCCCCTTTGCCCCCCCCCTCGCCGTATTCCGTAATTTCCACCTGTACAGCTCTCCCACCTGCCCAGCCCCCAACTCACCAGGCCCCTGACTCCCAAGCTGCACAGGCTACCCCAGAGCGGCAGCCCATCCCTCCCCCCTTCACTCCCCAGCCCAATCCCATCCCTCCCCCCTTCAATCCCCCCAGTCCCCACCTTCATTGTCCTGGGTGTCGGATCATCCTTCCCAGCCACAGATGCAAGTATCATTCTAAATCCACATTATAACATATTTGATCTCACATCACTCCATATACCAATCACCACTACTTGGATAGAACAATAGAAAAATAACTTTTTAGTACCTTATCTCTTCTATAACCCACTGGGAGTGTAATTTCTTCTGCTTGCTGTGTTTGAACAGCATGGCCTCGAGGCCAAAAGGTTTAAGGATAGGTGTGGATACCACAGGCTAAATAAACTATTTCAAATGCCAATGTAAGGACAATGGAAATACTTATAAACAATTCAATACACTCAAGCAGGTAAAGTATATCATTGTGAATCAATTAAAGGGGAGAACATTTTTGAGTAAACTGTCCCTTTAATGGTTTATGACTAAAGAACATATAGTCAAGCTATATGTAAAGGTTAATACATACACACACACATATATATATATATATATAATATTTGGCTAACCAATTCCAAATGATTAATTCAGAAAAATGTACTTGAAACTCATGTCCCATCCTCCCACATTCAGTATGCAAAGTTGTTTTAAACATCCAAATGAGGAAAATAAAACATTTGGTCTATTGAACTTAAAACAATCACTTAAAGGAATTTGTAAAAGTGATTTTGAGAAAGAACAGAGTTTATGGCTTGAAATAGGATAAAAACCATTGAGCCATTTCCAAACATCCCTTACCCCATACAGTGAGTGTGGATAGGGTGTCTGGGATATGTCTTTTGAGGCCTAATGAGATGGAAATTGGCTTGCTGGAATCTCAAAGGTACATGCTCACACATGGGCTTCCTGGCTGCTAAAAAATATTTCTACCTGGGAAAGGATCTGAGGACACATGCATATTAAGGAAATTATGGCTTTTGACAGCTGCCTGTTAAGTGACCCCCGTGAACTATAGACAAGGTAATTTTAAAATTTACTGAAATAATAAATACAAGATTGCCTGCATAGAAATGAATGTGTATGTATACATATATATATATATATATATATATATATATATACATATTTTGAAAGCATAAAATGTCTTAGCCTCTGTGTTTTTAAGAATATAAACAGATATTTGTGGACCTAAAAGGAAATTATTAATAACACTGATTTTATTTCAGATCTACATAGACAAGATCCACACATCCAGGATTTATTAGAAATATGAAATATAGTATATTCATGTTGAAATACAGTGCAGTACTGAATATGAAATAGGCTGTATTTGTATATAAATGCCAGGATATTGATTACATTTTTAATAGATTTTAAGTTAATAATTAGCAGTATAATTACTTTAATATAATGTTAAAGACATGTGATGTTTCATATCACAGTAATCAGAAAAATGATGTGATGCTACCCCATCTACAATTAATATTGTAATTTAGTAATGAAATGTTATAGTATTGTTTAATATAATCATTATATAGGAAATCATGTAAAATGTTTAGAAATGATTAAATGTATTGCTGTGTTGTTCGTCCGCTGCCCCCCGATGGCCAGAATCCAGTATGACAGTTAAGGGATTTAACTGTTAAAATATGCGTTTCCATAGCGACAATATATACTGAACCAATGGGGAGCGTTCTCCAAAAGTATCCAATGAGAAGGGACAAGCACGTGGGCGTGAACGAAAAAGATCATCAATGATTAAGATAAAAAGGAATAGTAAATGCAAAGAGAGACAGTTTTTTTGTGACTTGCTGGATACTGGTTATTTGATATTTGGCGGCCATACCTGAGAACACATTTCACTTCAGCAAGAAACTGGAAACTTACCTTGATATGCGATAACTTTCCTTCAAATGAGATGATCTAAAGACCACTACAAATTGGTTCAAATTGGTGAAGTATAATTGTCCTAATTCTTAATATTTGAAACAAAGGTTATTGATAGAAACATAGTCAATTTATAGTAAAGAAATTTAAAGGAGCACTCAGTATTTTTACTGTGTTCATAGTCCTATATAAAAGTTAAGTTTGTCTTTTGCATGCTAAATATTTCACCTGTGCAAAATATATATTATATATATATATATATATATTAGAATTGGTTTTAATTATAAGTAAATAAGAGTTTGTTTAAATAAATAGACATTTAAGTTACTGTTCACATTAAGAATATATGTATTTTTAGTGTCCTAATTAGAATTGTATTAGAATAAATTACAGCTAAATAGCTGAGTATATATATATTGTCCTATTGTTTACTAAGCACTGTTAAAAATTGTATCAGTCTAAATGTTCAGTGATTTATACTTTAATCTCATTGTGTTAATTGAATGAAAGGCTGCTGTGAACAAGGCTAATTTTAAGGGTAGCCTTTTGTGTATTTTGCATGGCATGAATAGTTTTTAAACGCGTATAATATTGACTCATATTCTGATTCTTACAAATATATATATTTCAATGTGTTCATAGATATTTACTAATAATAAAAAATTCAGGTATTTATATTAATTTAATTGTCTTAGTATATGCATATTTGATTGTGGGTTCAGTTTAAAGAAAGATTGTTAAATATATTCAGTTATAACCATGCCATATACTCACACATTGTTTGGAGAGTACTGCTAAGATTCTTATAAATATACTGACATATTATATGGAGGCACTGCGTGAGATATAAATATTTATCATATTGATATAATATATTTGTGGTAAATAGAAATTATTATAGAAGAGAAGGAATTTCATATTTTGAAATTAATATTTTGAAAATATAGTTTTTTTTTGAAAATTGAAATATTGATTTTCATGTTCAAAATTAATATTAATATTTTGAAATATTATTAAAAATTAATTTTTGAAAAATTGATAAAAATATTAATTTTTCATATTTCAAAATTAATCAAAAATATAATTTTTTTCATATTTCAAAAAACAAAAATATTAATTTTTCATATTTCAAAATTCATAAAAATATTAATTTTTCATATTTCAAAATTCATAAAAATATTGATTTTCATATTTCAAAATTAATAAAAATATTAATTTTGTCATATATCAAAATTAATATTTATATTTTGAAAATATATATATTTTTTCCCCTCTCTCTTATTGGTCAAAATTGAATTAGCGTACAACACTAAAATAACGATGTCTTCAGCAAAAAGTAATGCTAGCGTTTCTGTACACGATGAAATTGTGCCCTCCCCAAGATCCTCTGTCCATGTAGTGGTCCAGGAAAAAACTCTCGAATTAGAAGCCATGAAGCACATCATGACTAGACTTAATATTGGGGACGATGTCTCCATGTATATGAAGGGGTGTAAAGCTAAGGCCAAAGATTTAGTTAGAGATATGTGGTTTGAAGATGGGGAATTATACCGAATGTTACTGCAACTTAATGAATGCACAGAATTTAGAGGGCGTGATGAATTAATTTTCAAAACTTGGCCGATACTAATGTATTTGAGCTGTGAAATGTCTAACCAAATGGTAGGACAGGACAGACAATTAGGATGGCTAAGAGTTGAAAATGATTCATTAAAAGAATTTGAAGAAGCTTTTATTCAAGGAAAGGTAGAGGTTTTCAAAGCTAACAAAAAGGTTTCTGATTTAAATAAATATAATAAGGAATTAGTGGCTGATTTTAAAGCTTTTGAAGAAGAATATGAAAAATGCCAAGATGAAAATAAAACTTTAAAAGCTAGATATCATGAGGCTGAAAAAGGTATGAACAGGCAATAAATAAATTAAAGAGACAAATCAGCAGTAATAAGGACTGGGGCAGAAATGAATTTCAAGATACCAGGCGGGAGGATAGACAAAGATACCCAAACTATAGCCCTAATTCAGGCCCAGAGGTAGTTTTTTCCCCTGGACAATTACCTAACTCTGGGGGACCAGAAGATTATTACGCCTCAGATGAAGAGGGCAGTTACTATAAAAGGTCAGAAAGGGGGGCTAGATTCTCAGACAGCCCAGATAAAAATACACGGGTAAGATTTCAGCAAAATAAAGATAGGACAGATGAAAGGCACCCTAACTCAAACAATAAGTTCCCAATGAGATCCAGTAATTTATATTTTGAACCATGTAAATATCCAACTTCATATAATATATAAATATTTGAGTATATTTTTAAGAAATGTGTATATAGTCATATATTCAACCTATATAGATCTCACAACACACGCTACATATGATGTTTAGATATCTGAATTTAGATTTGTCACACATGAAATAGGAAAGATGTTTCTTGCGCTCTACAGAATATGCGTCACAGAGCAAAAATGGAATTGCGCATCCGTGAAATCCCTGTCATCCGCCATTTCATACATTGACTATCGAATCATAACACAGTTCTAAATATCATTTGTTATTGTTCAATATTAACAAATATCCAATTGTAATCTTGTAATACACCCAATTGCAAATAGATTTGAAGTCTTTAGAAAGGATACTCATCACACTACTATATCCAAATCAATTCTGAATCACGGATGCGTAATTCCGCTTGGAATCATTGCGCAATGATCATGAAAGATAGAATTGTGCACACACGTGAACATGTGTTTGCTGTAACTGGCATCGCTTTAGACATCTTGGTCAAATCACGGATGCGCAATTCCACTTGGAATCATTGCGCAATGATCACGAAAGATAAAATTGCGAAGACACGTGACATGTGTTTGATGTAACTGGCATCGCTTTAGACATGTTGGTCAAATCACGGATGCGCAATTCCGGTTGGAATCATTGTGCAATGATCACGAAAGATAGAATTGCGCGCACACGTGAACATATGTTTGATGTAACTGGCATCGCTTTAGACATGTTGGTCAAATGTATATGTTAATTAGTATATATGTGAAGAATACAGTATCCTTATTTACAATCGTCTACATTATAAAAGCTATACTAGCAAATCAAAATAAAAAATAAACTATCTCTATCAATTGTTGAGAATGCAAGAAGACACAAAATGAATTAAAGCTATAGTCAACAACATAAAATATTGAAAATAAGAATACAGGATCTCTTTATTTAGACATTAATTGAGGAAACAATGAACTCATGTGAATACAAATAGATTTGTACTTTGTCAATTAGAATTCAAAAATCAGATTGTTTGTCTCCATGACCTGATTTGTATTAATGATATCCAATCCTCATTGGATATTTTACAGATCTGGATGTTGGTGCTGGAACCTCAAGCCAGGGTTCGTCACAGCATGGTATGTCTCATATTAATTTACCTTTGTCTTACAAACCTGGACATAACATTACATAATACATTCACACTGATCAATATTTATATGGATACTCTAATTATCTTTTCTTGTTATTTTAAAATAAGAATCACAATTCAAATTGGGGATAACATTGTAATACAAATCTAAAATTATGAATATTTGAAGATATCCCTTCTATTCTTGATATCTTCATTTTAATGTAAGCTTATGTTCCTGGCCATTTTATATTCTGCCCCTGTGTAGTGCTTGACATTTTTTGGATACATTTAGACAACACTAACATATTTTTGAAAATGTGCAGATTAGAAAAATATACATCTCATGTTTTTTTGTTTATTCTTATCATTAAAGGGATATGAAAACAAACATTACACTTTTAGGATTTAGACACATGTGATTTACCACAAATTACAAATTTGCTTACATTATATAAATTGTTATCCTTATTAGAACATCATATCTAGGTCGGCTCAGGATCAGAAATGCATTACTGGGAGTAACCGGCTTATTGTTTGATGCAGAAAATTGCCTATTTTCATTGGTTCAACTCATGTGTTCAGATACCAGTTGTACATAGTTGCTCCTTGAAAATAAAATTATAAGACAATGAAGCAAAATAGACAAAAAAAAGTCTATTTGAAAGGTTTTTAATCACAGGCTGGATTTTAAAAATACAAATTAATACAATTACACATGTTGAGCTTTATGTCCCTTTAAGAGAGAAGGATAATTAAAGATTCATGATGATATACTTAAATTACATATTTGATTGTAATTGTATGCTCCATCACATTCATTACATCAACATATGGACTCTACAATTCATTAACAGCAACATTGTCAAATAAATATATTTTAATATTAAAGGGACAATGAACACAAATTATTTCTGTTGTCCTTCAGATAGAGCATGCAATATTAATACACTTTCTCATTTACTCCTATAATCATATTTGTATTATTCTATTGGTATCTTTATTTGAAAAGCAAGAATGTAAGTTTAGATGCAGGTCCATTTTTTGGAAACAACCTGGGTTGTTATCACTGATCAGTGGATACATTCAACGCCCAATATTTTATGAACCAAAATATTGCTTAGCTGCCTTCTTTTTTACATAAATAAAGCAAAAGAACACAGACAAATTGATAATAGGAGTAAATGTTCAATTTGCTTACAATTGAATATGCTATTTAAATCAATGAATTTAATAATTGTGGTCAGTGTCCCTTTAATAATCAATATATTCATTCATCCTTACATTGTTTTGATGAAACAATATTGATATCTAAATCACATATTCACTCTTGGACTTACTTTATAGATATAAGCATACTCTAACAGCACCATGATGACATATTTTTAATAATAACTTCTGTTTTGCATTGTGATCAATATGTGTTGTGTCCTAAAAAAAATTACTGTACATTGCACAAATGGATCTATGTGCCACATGGCTCCGGTTTGATTTGTCAGTGTTGTTTGTATGTATTATCTTAAAAAGATTGATCAATAGGTATATTTAGATAGGCAATAGAATCATATGATATGAATTGTCTGTCTAATATAGTAAGAAATTAAACATATGTTAAAGACATCATTTTCTTTAGAATCACCTTGATTAACTCATGCATTTATTGTTCATATTAGTGCTCTATTCTTCACATTTCTAAGTATATTTTTTTGAAAATTCTATACTGATGGGATTTAGTGATGTCCAAACTGTGTTCACTAACATATATCTATATCATTAATAGATGTAGTTGTTGTGGGGAGCCCAGAGGGATCCAGCACCGATGATGAGCTACCTTTGCAGGCTTTGGGTAAGTCCATTGACTCATTCATATGTCATTGAAGGTGTATTTGTAATAAATATTATGATCATGATTCTGATGAAGCATTACATTTGAATAAAAAAGATAATTTACTCCTCTGATTATATATCTATTTATTTTTCATTTTGGAAGATTAAGATCTCAAAGCTTCTAAGTCTACACCTTTGTGCTTCAGAACATGGCTAGCATATGTTTCTTTTTAGTATAAATTTAGACAAAAATCATCAAGTGATACTCACATGAGAACTCTGAAATGTTCCATGTAATCTGCTTTTGAGATTGTAAAAATACAGACACTAAAATGTAATTATTACTCATCAAGAATAACAAATCTAATGTCATTTGTATGCTCCATTAAAATGATGGAATTCCTAACTTTGGTTCAGTATATCTTTAATGCAACATTGATGTGTGTCCTTGAGCAACAGTAACATATGTTATAATATCTGATTTTAACGTGTACACAACATGTTATGTTTTAAAGAGATTGATGTAACATGTGAGATGGAGGAGGAAGTGGCTCCCTTGGAGTCTGATGGTATGTCAAATTTATATAACATGTATCAACATGTATTATTGTTTTAAAACATTCTACAGCTTTGGCACATTAAAAATTATTATTCCATCTCGAGGTAGGGATCATTTGTTATACTATATAAAAATAGAGGTTTTATTGATATATGTTCTAGTCACCTTTGTTTCTTACATACTGTTTTACATTTTCTCCTCATGGTGGCAGAAGTGGTGCTATAACGCATGTCAATTGTTATGCTACTAGTCATATGTAAATATGGTACCACTACAGGTTAGTTACCGTGAGAACGACTGCTTCATTATTACACCAATGTTTTAGCCCACATTTATTTCTTGTATGAGAAATGTATAAGTGTTATTATTATTTCTGATCCATGCCTGGACATACTGTTTGATCTATTGTTACTACTTATAACCTCAATAAAAAAAATATTAAAAAAAAAATAAAAAAATTATTATTCCATTATTTGTACAATACACTACTGCCCCCTTTCTATATCATGCAGCATTAACATACATTTGTATTTTTCATTCATTTATGTATAATTTGTCATTAATGACATCATGATGTCACATGCATATTCCATACAAAACCACAATAATCATCTTCTGATTGTACAGACAGTCAATGCTATTTATCTGAGTGCCTGGATGCAGACCATATCCTTATGTCATCATTGTTTATAAATTCCAAACCACTTCTAATGTCTTGATTTGATTTCATGATGTATGAGATTTTAATATATTTTTATTATATATTTCAGATGGACCTTCCACTTCTGGGCATCAGCTTCCTGACCTCCCCAGGCCCCTCCCCAGGTAGAAGCCCCTCCCCAGGTAGAAGCTCCTCCCCAGACCCCTCCCCAGGTAGAAGCCACACCCAGCCTTTCCCATTCCTCCTAACCTGTCCCTCCAAAAAAATGCCCCTTTGCCCCCCCCTCGCCGTATTCCGTAATTTCCACCTGTACAGCTCTCCCACCTGCCCAGCCCCCAACTCACCAGGCCCCTGACTCCCAAGCTGCACAGGCTACCCCAGAGCGGCAGCCCATCCCTCCCCCCTTCACTCCCCAGCCCAATCCCATCCCTCCCCCCTTCAATCCCCCCAGTCCCCACCTTCATTGTCCTGGGTGTCGGATCATCCTTCCCAGCCACAGATGCAAGTATCATTCTAAATCCACATTATAACATATTTGATCTCACATCACTCCATATACCAATCACCACTACTTGGATAGAACAATAGAAAAATAACTTTTTAGTACCTTATCTCTTCTATAACCCACTGGGAGTGTAATTTCTTCTGCTTGCTGTGTTTGAACAGCATGGCCTCGAGGCCAAAAGGTTTAAGGATAGGTGTGGATACCACAGGCTAAATAAACTATTTCAAATGCCAATGTAAGGACAATGGAAATACTTATAAACAATTCAATACACTCAAGCAGGTAAAGTATATCATTGTGAATCAATTAAAGGGGAGAACATTTTTGAGTAAACTGTCCCTTTAATGGTTTATGACTAAAGAACATATAGTCAAGCTATATGTAAAGGTTAATACATACACACACACATATATATATATATATATATAATATTTGGCTAACCAATTCCAAATGATTAATTCAGAAAAATGTACTTGAAACTCATGTCCCATCCTCCCACATTCAGTATGCAAAGTTGTTTTAAACATCCAAATGAGGAAAATAAAACATTTGGTCTATTGAACTTAAAACAATCACTTAAAGGAATTTGTAAAAGTGATTTTGAGAAAGAACAGAGTTTATGGCTTGAAATAGGATAAAAACCATTGAGCCATTTCCAAACATCCCTTACCCCATACAGTGAGTGTGGATAGGGTGTCTGGGATATGTCTTTTGAGGCCTAATGAGATGGAAATTGGCTTGCTGGAATCTCAAAGGTACATGCTCACACATGGGCTTCCTGGCTGCTAAAAAATATTTCTACCTGGGAAAGGATCTGAGGACACATGCATATTAAGGAAATTATGGCTTTTGACAGCTGCCTGTTAAGTGACCCCCGTGAACTATAGACAAGGTAATTTTAAAATTTACTGAAATAATAAATACAAGATTGCCTGCATAGAAATGAATGTGTATGTATACATATATATATATATATATATATATATATATATATACATATTTTGAAAGCATAAAATGTCTTAGCCTCTGTGTTTTTAAGAATATAAACAGATATTTGTGGACCTAAAAGGAAATTATTAATAACACTGATTTTATTTCAGATCTACATAGACAAGATCCACACATCCAGGATTTATTAGAAATATGAAATATAGTATATTCATGTTGAAATACAGTGCAGTACTGAATATGAAATAGGCTGTATTTGTATATAAATGCCAGGATATTGATTACATTTTTAATAGATTTTAAGTTAATAATTAGCAGTATAATTACTTTAATATAATGTTAAAGACATGTGATGTTTCATATCACAGTAATCAGAAAAATGATGTGATGCTACCCCATCTACAATTAATATTGTAATTTAGTAATGAAATGTTATAGTATTGTTTAATATAATCATTATATAGGAAATCATGTAAAATGTTTAGAAATGATTAAATGTATTGCTGTGTTGTTCGTCCGCTGCCCCCCGATGGCCAGAATCCAGTATGACAGTTAAGGGATTTAACTGTTAAAATATGCGTTTCCATAGCGACAATATATACTGAACCAATGGGGAGCGTTCTCCAAAAGTATCCAATGAGAAGGGACAAGCACGTGGGCGTGAACGAAAAAGATCATCAATGATTAAGATAAAAAGGAATAGTAAATGCAAAGAGAGACAGTTTTTTTGTGACTTGCTGGATACTGGTTATTTGATATTTGGCGGCCATACCTGAGAACACATTTCACTTCAGCAAGAAACTGGAAACTTACCTTGATATGCGATAACTTTCCTTCAAATGAGATGATCTAAAGACCACTACAAATTGGTTCAAATTGGTGAAGTATAATTGTCCTAATTCTTAATATTTGAAACAAAGGTTATTGATAGAAACATAGTCAATTTATAGTAAAGAAATTTAAAGGAGCACTCAGTATTTTTACTGTGTTCATAGTCCTATATAAAAGTTAAGTTTGTCTTTTGCATGCTAAATATTTCACCTGTGCAAAATATATATTATATATATATATATATATTAGAATTGGTTTTAATTATAAGTAAATAAGAGTTTGTTTAAATAAATAGACATTTAAGTTACTGTTCACATTAAGAATATATGTATTTTTAGTGTCCTAATTAGAATTGTATTAGAATAAATTACAGCTAAATAGCTGAGTATATATATATTGTCCTATTGTTTACTAAGCACTGTTAAAAATTGTATCAGTCTAAATGTTCAGTGATTTATACTTTAATCTCATTGTGTTAATTGAATGAAAGGCTGCTGTGAACAAGGCTAATTTTAAGGGTAGCCTTTTGTGTATTTTGCATGGCATGAATAGTTTTTAAACGCGTATAATATTGACTCATATTCTGATTCTTACAAATATATATATTTCAATGTGTTCATAGATATTTACTAATAATAAAAAATTCAGGTATTTATATTAATTTAATTGTCTTAGTATATGCATATTTGATTGTGGGTTCAGTTTAAAGAAAGATTGTTAAATATATTCAGTTATAACCATGCCATATACTCACACATTGTTTGGAGAGTACTGCTAAGATTCTTATAAATATACTGACATATTATATGGAGGCACTGCGTGAGATATAAATATTTATCATATTGATATAATATATTTGTGGTAAATAGAAATTATTATAGAAGAGAAGGAATTTCATATTTTGAAATTAATATTTTGAAAATATAGTTTTTTTTTGAAAATTGAAATATTGATTTTCATGTTCAAAATTAATATTAATATTTTGAAATATTATTAAAAATTAATTTTTGAAAAATTGATAAAAATATTAATTTTTCATATTTCAAAATTAATCAAAAATATAATTTTTTTCATATTTCAAAAAACAAAAATATTAATTTTTCATATTTCAAAATTCATAAAAATATTAATTTTTCATATTTCAAAATTCATAAAAATATTGATTTTCATATTTCAAAATTAATAAAAATATTAATTTTGTCATATATCAAAATTAATATTTATATTTTGAAAATATATATATTTTTTCCCCTCTCTCTTATTGGTCAAAATTGTATTAGCGTACAACACTAAAATAACGATGTCTTCAGCAAAAAGTAATGCTAGCGTTTCTGTACACGATGAAATTGTGCCCTCCCCAAGATCCTCTGTCCATGTAGTGGTCCAGGAAAAAACTCTCGAATTAGAAGCCATGAAGCACATCATGACTAGACTTAATATTGGGGACGATGTCTCCATGTATATGAAGGGGTGTAAAGCTAAGGCCAAAGATTTAGTTAGAGATATGTGGTTTGAAGATGGGGAATTATACCGAATGTTACTGCAACTTAATGAATGCACAGAATTTAGAGGGCGTGATGAATTAATTTTCAAAACTTGGCCGATACTAATGTATTTGAGCTGTGAAATGTCTAACCAAATGGTAGGACAGGACAGACAATTAGGATGGCTAAGAGTTGAAAATGATTCATTAAAAGAATTTGAAGAAGCTTTTATTCAAGGAAAGGTAGAGGTTTTCAAAGCTAACAAAAAGGTTTCTGATTTAAATAAATATAATAAGGAATTAGTGGCTGATTTTAAAGCTTTTGAAGAAGAATATGAAAAATGCCAAGATGAAAATAAAACTTTAAAAGCTAGATATCATGAGGCTGAAAAAGGTATGAACAGGCAATAAATAAATTAAAGAGACAAATCAGCAGTAATAAGGACTGGGGCAGAAATGAATTTCAAGATACCAGGCGGGAGGATAGACAAAGATACCCAAACTATAGCCCTAATTCAGGCCCAGAGGTAGTTTTTTCCCCTGGACAATTACCTAACTCTGGGGGACCAGAAGATTATTACGCCTCAGATGAAGAGGGCAGTTACTATAAAAGGTCAGAAAGGGGGGCTAGATTCTCAGACAGCCCAGATAAAAATACACGGGTAAGATTTCAGCAAAATAAAGATAGGACAGATGAAAGGCACCCTAACTCAAACAATAAGTTCCCAATGAGATCCAGTAATATACCAAATAAAGTGTATGACACCCCCAAAATATTTAAATTTCTAAAGAATGCAGTACGCCCATTTTCCAAAGGGGGGCCACTTCCATAATTGACCATTTAGAGGCCTTTGAAAATGCTTTATCTATAATGAGTGTTACAAGTGAGCAGTTAAAAATTGAATCTCTACCCTGGGTATTTGAAGGTAAACATCACAAATTCTTTGCTTCACTAAAGGATATGAATATTCATTCCTGGAGTGAAACGAAACGACAGTGCAAAAAGGAATTCGGGCAACAACGCACTAAAACGGCAGCGAGAATAGCTGTATATGGTTTAAAATGTAGTGCTACTCAAAGTCCCATCGAGTTCCTTTCTATGCTGAAAAGTGCGTACAGTATGGCTGAAGATAATCCCATATTTGAATGCTCAGAGTTTGTGAATCTATTTTTTGAAGCACTGCCCACACCCATCAAAATTAACTTAGCTAGAGATTTTGATGAGAACTGCTCATTGGAATGGGTGATCAAAGAGAGTACAAAGTTATACTCTATTCAGCAGTCCAGTGAACAGGGGGATAAAAGGGAGAAAAAGCCCAATCCTAAAATAGTGGCCGAAACTAGGGTGTCACATAGCCCCCTAAATTTGGAGTCTAAAAAGAAAACCTATGCGGAAGTGGCCAGAGAAAACAGGCCATCTCCACAGAGGTTTAACTCTACCCCTTCCCCAACACGGGCTGAGGCGCAGAGAGACTATAGCCAAAGCAGGGGACATACTCAGGTGATTAATTACGCCCAAAGAGAATACCCACAGAATAATTGGTACTCACGCAAAGGTAGATATAATAGACGGTGAAGATATTCTCAGGATAACCAGACACCCCAAGTAAATAATGCTCCCCAAAATACTAATGCTGAGCAAGCTAAACCCCAGGGGCAACCACGCCATGATAGAAATAGCGGCTCTAAATCTGAGGGAAACCAATTGTCCAAGAATTATTATTATTGGGCATCAAGAGATAGGCCCAGGAGTAGAGGTAACTTGTACAATCAAGTAGATTAGCTTAGTACCCAGCTAATTTGGTTGAGCGAACAAGTCGCTAATATGAGTAAAAAACTTACGGCTCAGCAACCGAACAATATTTTTTTAGGGGTACAGCCAGTGGCCAGCAGTGGGCCACAGGCACAGTCATAGACACTGAAGTATCACCTGAAAGAGAGGGGAGAGATAAACAAAATAAAATAACTGTCAAAGATGGTACTAATCATAGTCTCTCCCCACAGACCGGAAACGGACGATTTAGCTGTGATGACGAGCAACCTCAGCCGGGAAAAATTACCAATTTCTTCATTTGCAGCATTCTCTTAACCTTATTTCCACAGATGCAGTACACAAGAACCCAGTCGACCCTGTCATAAAGGAGACTGGTAGGTATGAAGTTTCCTTTGCATCATGTAATACGGCGGATTCAGGTAACACGTGGCGAAGCCCACAGATGTATGATAATGCCAATTTTATGTGTGAAATGGTAGAAACTGCATGGAGATATTATGTATTAGCTGAGCTGCAATATTCAGTCTCCAACCCTAGCATGGGATTAATTGATACTGGGTCTCAGGCAACTATTCTATCCCACAGGTACTACACACAGCTACATGAGCTAACACCCCAGAAACCTAAAATAAAATAATTTGATTGTTCTCTAATAGGTGTTGGGGGTGATTCTCTAAAAGTCTACGGTATGGCCTGGTTAAAATTTAAATTGGGGAACAGGGTCATAAGACACCCTGTCATTATAGTGGATCTGCCAACTGATTGTTTAGTGGTCTCCTGCTGTGGAGATTCATTTCAGGAATAACTGTACCTGAAATCACTATTTTACAAATAGATGATCAGACTCCTTTAAGGGGCTCTGATGGTAGTACTTTTAAAATTTTGCCTGGAAAGATAGCGAATATTTCCTTAGACGGTGATGTATTAACAATATCTCTCCACAAGGGGGATCATAAAATCCCTAAAGGGGGGGGGGGGGGCACCCTCAATACCACGCAGGGATTGAGAGAGTTAAAGAGCATCTATTTATCCCTATACAAGTGCATGACCTTGGTACAACAAAATATGCCAAATTGAACTTAAAACAGGAAGCTAGCTATATAAGCAAAGGCTTATTAGCACAGATAGTGGAGCCTAAAGTGATTAAATATCTTTCTCCCCAAGACTGTGTCCACAACCTGGATAACAGGTTTGAAAGCTATAACATCACAACTAAATGCTTATTATCTGTATCTATAGGTAATAAATCAGTGAAGCACCTGTTTTTAGTTTTAAATACTCCCCATAATCAAATATACATTGGCAATGATATCTTACATAGATATGCCATACAAATAGATTTGATTAACTCCTGCCTCTGGAGCAGGTTAAGGGGGGACCCTAAAGTATTTCAGGATGAAAATGCAGCCCTGAAATCAAACCAGCAATTGCCATATGCTGTGAATATGCAGGTGTCTAGCGATGTTATAATACCTGCAGGAGCTGACAAATTCCTTTTACCCTTACAGGTAAAGAGAGGTCAGAAATTAAAATTTCAGCAAATAGTCGAAGAGCAAATATCCTTAGCTAATGGCTGTTCCAGCGATGATGAACGCCAACAGCTGCGAGAACTCCTGAGTACAAGGATATTTTTGCTAGGGATTCTTATGACTGTGGTACTACAGACTTGCACATTGCAAGAATACAAACAGATCCCAATGTGCAACCTGTTTTTGTTAAACAATACAGACTTCCTTTAGCCTCATATGATTCTCTTGCAGAAATCATAAGGAACTTGGAAGAAAGAGCTATTATCAGACAGGTGCACAGCTCTTACAACAATCCTATTCTAGGTGTTCTTAAGCCCAATGGACAATGGCGTTTGTGTGCTGATTTAAGACAGCAACAAACGCGTATACATGTCTGGCTGGCCTGTACCATACATTGACCAGTGCCTAGCACAGATGCATGGATCCAAAATATTCACTGCCATTGATTGTGCACAGGCGTATTGGACCATAAAAGTACATGAGGAGGACCAGTATAAGCTGGCATTTTCATTCCAAAAGGTCCAATATGCATTTCAGAGACTCCCTTTTGAATACATAAATTCTGGACATGATTTTGCCGTATTCATGAATAAGGCTATGCCTGATGCACTGGAAAGGGGGACCTTATCTTATGTTGATGATGTTTTAATCAAAAGCACAGACTTTGAAAAACACATTGCAGAGCTTAAACACGTCCTCAGCCAACTTAAAAGGGCAGGTGTCAAATTATCCCTTCAAAAAGCTCAATGGTGCCGCACTCGTGTAAACTTGGGACATGAAGTTACTTCTGAAGGGCTAAATCCTCAGAAGAAAAAGGTGGAATCTATAGTAAATTCTAAAAACCCAACTAACTAAGGAATTGAGATCATTCCTGGGTATGACGAATTATTCTTGCAAATTCATTGATAATTATGCAGAGTTAGCTAAACCACTACTACTTCTTCTAAAGAAGGATGTGAAATGACACTGGAGTGAGTCTCAAGAGACAGCCATCAAAGAGCTGAAGAGAAAACTCACACAAGTACCGTGCTTAGCATACCCTGAAGGTGGTAAACCTTTCTTCCTAGAGACAGGTTACACGGGTGTAAGCATGAGCGCTGTCTTATACCAAAAGCATGATAATTTAAGCAAAGCCATTGCTTATGCGAGGGAAACTCTATCCCCAGTAGAAATAAAATTTAGCGATTGCGAAAAAACCCTCTTATCTACTGTAGGGGCTCTACAAAATTTCCGCAGCTATATACAGGGCGAGAAAATTATTGTAGAAATGGCCCACTAGCCTTTGCTATATTTGCAAAGTGAGAGAATAAGAGATGGGAATTTGTCAAATAGCTGCATAACAGCGTGGACTCTTTCCTTACAAGGCTGGCTTTTAGAAATTTGCTACAAGCAGAATAAAAAGAATCCAGTCGCACAGGGACTTGCTGAGCTCCACAACTGTACTGCTAAAAATCCTGGGGAAGAATTGTCAGAAAATGATTTCCTGGAGGAACAATTGCTTTCCCTATATAAAATGTACAATGAGGACAATTGTCAAACATTACCTTGGGTATATGTTGATGTTGTTCTTACCATGCCACTATTGATAATTTGCGCAGATTAGTCGCTGGCATTGGTATAACTTGGGCAAATGGATTCCCAAATATATCTATAGGTTTCAACATTGGACCAAGATCCAGTCAAGTTGCAGAACTAACTGCTGTTCTAAAAACCATTGAAATGGCTATTGAACAGGATATTCATGAATTTGTTATCATTACTGACTCAAATTATGTGCGTGACAGTTTTGTTGAATACCTGCCAACTTGGAAAAGCAATAACAAACCAGTCAAGCATGGCAAGTTGTTCTGCGAGATTGAATGATCATCTGGTGGTATCCAATGATTTGACAATACACTGGAAAAAGACCAAGGGTCATTCCAGGATTCTAGGCCCAGATAAAGAAGGAAATGATCTTGCGGATTCATTAGCCAAACAAGGAGCAATAACTGGAGAACTCCTTAATATTGACCACTTAATGGGTGCAATTCAGGTAGAAGCCATTACCAGAAACCAGGCAAAACAACAGAGTGAGCCTAACTTGGAACAATGGAGTCAGGATTCTCCTAGTGAGGACCTGATCACTAGTCAAAAATAAGACCCCATTGTAGGCACCTTCTATAAACACATAGAAGATCCTGAAAATAACCCCATATCAAAAGATGACTGTATTGGCAAAGAAGATCTTAGAATCTTAATGAAATCCAGAACACAATTCAAGTTACAGGATGGTTTGTTAATTAGAACCTCCAAAACTGTCATCCAGCAATGGGTAGTACCCACCAAGTTCAGAGGTCTAATGCTTCAACATGCCCATGATGCTCCCACATCTGGTCATTGTGGTGCCAAACTCACGTATGAAATATTGCGTGACTATGCTTTTTGGCCACACATGTTGAAAGATGTTCAAACCTACTGTCAAGGTTGTTTAATCTGTCCACAGTTCCAACCCACTGCGCCAACGCATAGAGTGCCATTGCAGAAAAGGGGGATGGTAATGCCATGGTCAGAAATACAAATTGATTTTATTGGTCCAGTAACAAGGTCATCAAGAGGTAACAAATACATGTTAACCGTGACATGCCTGTTCACTAAATAGGTAGAGTGCATCAGTGCACCTAACAATAGTGCTGAAACATGCGCAGCATTGCTCATCAACCATGTGTTTTCCAGATTTGGTTTGCCCCAAAGAATCGAGTCAGATCGGGGAACCCACTTCACTAGCAAAGTGATGACAAAAATGTGGAAAATACTAGGGGTAAAAAGAAAACTCCATATTGCTTATAGAGCTGCCTCAAGTGGTGGTGTAGAGCGTTACAATCAGTCCATGGTTAAAATCCTCAAAACGTTTGTGAGTGAAACGGGTAAAGACTGGGATGTAAAACTACCTCTAGTCCTAATGGCATTAAAAGCAACTCCAAGTAGTTCTACCAAGATGTCACTTTTTGAACTGATGACTGGTAGGAGAATGGTTCTACCTCAGCATCTGCTGTACCGTACATCAGACCAAAACTTGATAAACGCTGCCAATACACATCAATATGTGTAGAAAGCACCTGCAATATGCCTTTGCATTTGCTCAAAGGAATTTAGAGAAAGCTGCAACTGACACTAAAACCTATTATGATCTCAAAACTTCCAAAAAGGAATATGAAATAAATGATAAAGTTTATCTTTATAACTTTGGAAGAGATCAGGTTAGGGAAAAGAAATGTCTTCCCTCATGGAAAGGTCCCTTTGTCATTACTGACAAAATATCTCCAGTGGCCTATAAAATAAGGATCCCCAAAAATGAAAGTTTCATATATAAATGGGTCCATATCAATCAATTGCGAGCATGTCTTCCTAGGTCCCAACTACAAGTCATAGAGGGAGAATGAAGTGTCATGTCCCCAAATGCACTAAAGACATACTGTAGCTTAAAGATGCCTAGCTGATAAGCATGAAGGCTCAACAATGACGGACACTCTACATAGAAGACTGTCTATGATGTGTACGGTCAACATCCTCACCAAATACCATTGACTCTAAGCCAATTTAAATACATGTGTCCTACATCTATTTAAAATTGGAAGGGGGATTTATGTCAAGGTATATGTAAAGATTAATACATACATATATATATATATATATATATATATATATATATATATATATAAAATATTTGACTAACCAATTCCAAATGATTTATTCAGAAAAATTTACTTAAAACTCATATCCCATCCTCCCACATTTATTTAGTATGCCAAGTTGTTTTAAACATCCATATTAGGAAAATAAAACATTTGGTCTATTGAACTTAAAACAATTACTTAAAGGAATTTGTAAAAGTGATTTTGAGAAAGAACAGAGTTTATGGCTTGAAATAGGATAAAAACCATTGAGCCATTTCCAAACATCCCTTACCCCATACAGTGAGCGGGGACGGGGTTTCTGGGATATGTCTTTTGAGGCCTAATGAGATGGAAATTAGCTTGCTGGAATCTCAAAGGTACATCCTCATACATGGGCTTCCTGCCTGCTAAAGAATCATTCTATCTGGGAAAGGATCTGAGGAGACAGGCATATTAAGGAAATTATGGCTTTTGACAGCTGCCTGTTAAGTGACCCCCTGTGAACTATAGACACATGTTACAAGGTTATTTTAAAATTTACTGAAATAATAAATACAAGATTGCCTGCATAGAAATGAATGTATATATATATATATATATTTATATATACATATTTTGAAAGCATAAAATGTCTTAGCCTCTGTGTTTTAAAGAATATAAATAGATATTTGTGGACCTATAAAGAAATGATTAATAACACTTATTTTATTTCAGATCTACATAGAGACGATCCATACATCCAGGATTTATTAGAAATAAGAAATTAAGGCCTAGATTTAGAGTTTGGCGGCAGCCGTGAAAACCAGCTTTAGAGGCTCCTAACGCTGGTTTTAGGCTACCGCCGGTATTTGGAGTCAGTCAGGAAAGGGTCTAACGCTCACTTTTCAGCCGCGACTTTTCCATACCGCAGATCCCCTTACGTAAATTGCGTATCGTATCTTTTCAATGGGATCTTTCTAACTCCGGTATTTAGAGTCGTGGCTGAAGTGAGCGTTAGAAATCTAATGACAAAACTCCAGCCGCAGAAAAAAGTCAGTAGTTAAGAGCTTTCTGGGCTAACGCCGGTTCATAAAGCTCCTAACTACTGTACTCTAAAGTACACTAACACCCATAAACTACCTATGTACCCCTAAACCGAGGTCCCCCCACATCGCCGCCACTCGATTCAATTTTTTTAACCCCTAATCTGCCGACCGCCACCTACGTTATACTTATGTACCCCTAATCTGCTGCCCCTAACACCGCCGACCCCTATATTATATTTATTAACCCCTAACCTGCCCCCCACAACGTTGCCTCCACCTGCCTACACTTATTAACCCCGGATCTCACCGCTACTATAATAAAGTTATTAACCCCTAATCCACCTCACTCCCGCCTCAATAACCCTATAATAAATAGTATTAACCCCTAATCTGCCCTCCCTAACATCGCCGATACCTAACTTCAATTATTAACCCCTAATCTGCCGACCGAATCTCGCCGCTATTCTAATAAATGTATTACCCCCTAAAGCTAAGTCTAACCGTAACACTAACACCCCCCTAACTTAAATATAATTTAAATCTAACGAAATAAATTAACTCTTATTAAATAAATTATTCCTATTTAAAACTAAATACTTACCTGTAAAATAAACCCTAATATAGCTACAATATAAATTATAATTATATTATAGCTATTTTAGGATTAATATTTATTTTACAGGTAACTTTGTATTTATTTTAACCAGGTACAATAGCTATTAAATAGTTAAGAACTATTTAATAGCTAAAATAGTTAAAATAATTACAAAATTACCTGTAAAATAAATCCTAACCTAAGTTACAATTAAACCTAACACTACACTATCAATAAATGAATTAAATAAAATACCTACAATTACCTACAATTAAACCTAACACTACACTATCAATAAATTATTAAATACAATATCTACAAATAAATACAATGAAATAAACTAACTAAAGTACAAAAAATAAAAAAGAACTAAGTTACAAAAAAAAAAAAATATTTACAAACATCAGAAAAATATTACAACAATTTTAAACTAATTACACCTACTCTAAGCCCACTAATAAAATAACAAAGACCCCCAAAATAAAAAAATTACTAAAGTTCAAAGCTCTTTTACCTTACCAGCCCTGAACAGGGCCCTTTGCGGGGCATGCCCCAAAGAATTCAGCTCTTTTGCCTGTAAAAAAAACATACAATACCCCCCCAACATTACAACCCACCACCCACATACCCCTAATCTAACCCAAACCCCCCTTAAATAAACCTAACACTAAGCCCCTGAAGATCTTCCTACCTTGTCTTCACCATGCCAGGTATCACCGATCGTTCCAGGCTCCGAAATCTTCATCTAAGCCCAAGTGGGGGCTAGACATCCATCATCCGACGGCTGAAGAAGTCCAGAAGAGGCTCCAAAGTCTTCATCCTATCCGGGAAGAAGAGTAGATCCGGACCGGCAACCATCTTCTTCCAAGCGGCATCTTCTATCTTCGTCCGATGAGGACCGGCTCCATCTTGAAGACTTCCACCGCGGACCCATCTTCTTCCGAGGACGACTTCCCGACGAATGACGGTTCCTTTAAGGGACGTCATCCAAGATGGCGTCCCTCGAATTCCGATTGGCTGATAGGATTCTATCAGCCAATCGGAATTAAGGTAGGAAAATTCTGATTGGCTGATGGAATCAGCCAATCAGAATCAAGTTCAATACGATTGGCTGATCCGATCAGCCAATTAGATTGAGCTCGCATTCTATTGGCTGATCGGAACAGCCAATAGAATGCGAGCTCAATCTGATTGGCTGATTGAATCAGCCAATCGGATTGAACTTGATTCTGATTGGCTGATTCCATCAGCCAATCAGAATTTTCCTACCTTAATTCCGATTGGCTGATAGAATCCTATCAGCCAATCGGAATTCGAGGGACGCCATCTTGGATGACGTCCCTTAAAGGAACCGTCATTCTTCAGTTGGACGTCGCCGGAAGAAGATGGGTCCGCGGTGGAGGTCTTCATCCTATCCGGGAAGAAGAGTAGATCCGGACCGGCAACCATCTTCTTCCAAGCGGCATCTTCTATCTTCATCCGATGAGGACCGGCTCCATCTTGAAGACCTCCACCGCGGACCCATCTTCTTCCGACGACGACTTCCCGACGAATGACGGTTCCTTTAAGGGACGTCATCCAAGATGGCGTCCCTCGAATTCCGATTGGCTGATAGGAATCTATCAGCCAATCGGAATTAAGGTAGGAAAATTCTGATTGGCTGATGGAATCAGCCAATCAGAATCAAGTTCAATCCGATTGGCTGATCCGATCAGCCAATTAGATTGAGCTTGCATTCTATTGGCTGATCGGAATAGCCAATAGAATGCGAGCTCAATCTGATTGGCTGATTCAATCAGCCAATCGGATTGAACTTGATTCTGATTGGCTGATTCCATCAGCCAATCAGAATTTTCCTACCTTAATTCCGATTGGCTGATAGAATCCTATCAGCCAATCGGAATTCGAGGGACGCCATCTTGGATGACGTCCCTTAAAGGAACCGTCATTCGTCGGGATGTCGTCGGAAGAAGATGGGTCCGCGGTGGAGGTCTTCAAGATGGAGCTGGTCCTCATTGGATGAAGATAGAAGATGCCGCTTGGAAGAAGATGGTTGCCGGTCCGGATCTACTCTTCTTCCCGGATAGGATGAAGACTTTGGAGCCTCTTCTGGACTTCTTCAGCCATTGGATGATGGATGTCTAGCCCCCGCTTGGGCTTAGATGAAGATTTCGGAGCCTGGAACGATCGGTGATACCTGGCATGGTGAAGACAAGGTAGGAAGATCTTCAGGGGCTTAGTGTTAGGTTAATTTAAGGGGGGTTTGGGTTAGATTAGGGGTATGTGGGTGGTGGGTTGTAATGTTGGTGGGGGGTATTGTATGTTTTTTTTTACAGGCAAAAGAGCTGAATTCTTTGGGGCATGCCCCGCAAAGGGCCCTGTTCAGGGCTGGTAAGGTAAAAGAGCTTTGAACTTTAGTAATTTAGAATAGGGTAGGGCATTTTGGGGGTCTTTGTTATTTTATTAGGGGGCTTAGAGTAGGTGTAATTAGTTTAAAATTGTTGTAATATTTTTCTGATGTTTGTAAATATTTTTTTATTTTTTGTAACTTAGTTCTTTTTTATTTTTTGTACTTTAGTTAGTTTATTTCATTGTATTTATTTGTAGATATTGTATTTAATTAATTTATTGATAGTGTAGTGTTAGGTTTAATTGTAGGTAATTGTAGGTATTTTACTTAATTAATTTATTGATAGTGTAGTGTTAGGTTTAATTGTAATTTAGGTTAGGATTTATTTTACAGGTAATTTTGTAATTATTTTAACTATTTTAGCTATTAAATAGTTCTTAACTATTTAATAGCTATTGTACCTGGTTAAAATAAATACAAAGTTACCTGTAAAATAAATATTAATCCTAAAATAGCTATAATATAATTATAATTTATATTGTAGCTATATTAGGATTTATTTTACAGGTAAGTATTTAGCTTTAAATAGGAATAATTTATTTAATAAGAGTTAATTTATTTCGTTAGATTTAAATTATATTTGTTAGGGGGGTGTTAGTGTTAGACTTAGCTTTAGGGGTTAATACATTTATTAGAATAACGGTGAGCTCCAGTCGGCAGATTAGGGGTTAATGTTTGAAGTTAGGTGTCGGCGATGTTAGGGAGGGCAGATTAGGGGTTAATACTATTTATTATAGGGTTAGTGAGGCGGATTAGGGGTTAATAACTTTATTATAATAGCGGTGCGGTCCGCTCGGCAGATTAGGGGTTAATAAGTGTAGGCAGGTGGAGGCGACGTTGTGGGGGGCAGATTAGGGGTTAATAAATATAATATAGGGGTCGGCGGTGTTAGGGACAGCAGATTAGGGGTACATAGGGATAATGTAAGTATCGGCGGTTTACGGAGCGGCAGATTAAGGGTTAATAATAATATGCAGGGGTCAGCGATAGCGGGGGCAGCAGAATAGGGGTTAATAAGTGTAAGGTTAGGGGTGTTTAGACTCGGGGGTTCATGTTAGGGTGTTAGGTGCAGACGTAGGAAGTGTTTCCCCATAGACAACAATGGGGCTGCGTTAGGAGCTGAACGCGGCTTTTTTGCAGGTGTTAGGTTTTTTTTCAGCTCAAACAGCCCCATTGTTTTCTATGGGGGAATCGTGCACGAGCACGTTTTTGAGGCTGGCCGCGTCTGTGAGCAACTCTGGTATCGAGAGTTGCAGTGGCGTTAAATATGCCTGTATGCTCCCTTTTTGGAGCCTAACGCAGCCATTCTGTGGACTCTCAATACCAGAGTTATTTTAAAGGTGCGGCCAGAAAAAAGCCAGCGTTAGCTACGCGGGTCGTTACCGAGAAATCTTTAAATCTAGCCGATAGTATATTCATGTTGAAATACAGCGCAGTACAGAATATGAAATAGGCTGTATTTGTATATAAATGCCAGGATATTGATTACTTTTTTAATAGATTTTAAGTTAATAATAGCAGTATAATTACTTTAATATAATATAATGTTAAAGACACGTGATGTTTTATATCAGAGTAATCAGAAAAATTATCGCCTAGATTTAGAGTTTTGCGGCCAAAGGGGTGCGTTAGCTACGCGTGCTTTTTTCTGGCCGCACCTTTTAAATACCGCTTGTATTTAGAGTTCACAGAATCGCTGCGTTAGGCTCCAAACAAGGAGCGTATAGCATATTTACCGCAACTTCAACTCTCGATACCAGCGGTGCTTACGGACGCGGCCAGCTTCAAAAACGTGCTCGTGCATGATTCCCCCATAGAAAACAATGGGGCTGTTTGAGCTGAAAAAAAACTAACACCTGCAAAAAAGCCGCGTTCAGCTCCTAACGCAGCCCCATTGTTTTCTATGGGGAAACACTTCCTACGTCTGCACCTAACACTCTAACATGTACCCCGAGTCTAAACACCCCTAACCTTACACTTATTAACCCCTAATCTGCCGCCCCCGCTATCGCTGACCCCTGCATATTATTTTTAACCCCTAATCTGCCGCTCCGTACACCCCCGCCACCTACATTATCCCTATGTACCCCTAATCTGCTGCCCTAACATCGCCGACCCCTATATTATATTTATTAACCCCTAATCTGCAGCCCCCAATGTCGCCTCCACCTAACTACACTTATTAACCCCTAATCTGCCAACCGTACCTGAGCGCTACTATAATAAATGTATTAACCCCTAATCCGCCTCACTCCCACCTCAATAACCCTATAATAAATAGTATTAACCCCTAATCTGCCCTCCCTATCATTGCCGACACCTAACTTCAAGTATTAACCCCTAATCTGCCGACAGGAGCTCACCGCTACTGTAATAAATTTATTAACCCCTAAAGCTAAGTCTAACTTTAACCCTAACACCCCCCTAAATTAAATATAATTTAAATCTAACGAAATAAATTAACTCTTATTAAATAAATTATTCCTATTTAAAGCTAAATACTTACCTGTAAAGTAAACTCTAATATAGCTAAAATATAAATTATAATTATATTATAGCTATTTTAGGATTTATATTTATTTTACAGGTAACTTTGTATTTATGTTAACCAGGTACAATAGCTATTAAATAGTTAAGAACTATTTAATAGCTAAAATAGTTAAATAATTACAAAATTACCTGTAAAATAAATCCTAACCTAAGTTACAATTAAACCTAACACTACACTATCAATTAATAAATTAAATACAATTCCTACAAATAAATACAATTAAATAAACTAACTAAAGTACAAAAAATAAAAAAGAACTAAGTTACAAAAAATAAAAAAATATTTACAAACATTAGAAAAATATTACAACAATTTTAAACTAATTACACCTACTCTAAGCCCCCTAATAAAATAACAAAGACCCCCAAAATAAAAAAATGCCCTACCCTATTCTAAATTACAAAAGTTCAAAGCTCTTTTACCTTACCAGCCCTTAAAAGGACCTTTTGTGGGGCATGCCACAAAGAATTCAGCTCTTTTGCCTGTAAAAAAAACATACAATACCCCCCCAACATTACAACCCACCACCCACATACCCCTAATCTAACCCAACCCCCCTTTAAATAAACCTAACACTAAGCCCCTGAAGATCTTCCTACCTTGTCTTCACCATGCCAGGTATCGCGGATCGTTCCAGGCTCCAAAATCTTCATCCAAGCCCAAGTGGGGGCTAGACATCCATCATCCGGCAGCTGAAGAGGTCCAGAAGAGGCTCCAAAGTCTTCATCCTATCCGGGAAGAAGAGATGATCAGGACCGGCAACCATCTTGATCCAAGCGGCATCTTCTATCTTCATCCGATGACGACCGGCTCCATCTTGAAGACCTCCACCGCGGACCCATCTTCTTCTTCCGACGACTTCCCGACGAATGATGGTTCCTTTAAGGGACGTCATCCAAGATGGAGTCCCTTGAATTCCGATTGGCTGATAGGATTCTATCAGCCAATCTGAATTAAGGTAGGAAAATTCTGATTGGCTGATGGAATCAGCCAATCTGAATCAAGTTCAATCCGATTGGCTGATTCAATCAGCCAATCAGATTGAGCTCGCATTCTATTGGCTGTTCCGATCAGCCAATAGAATGCAAGCTCAATCTGATTGGCTGATCGGATCAGCCAATCGGATTGAACTTGATTCTGATTGGCTGATTCCATCAGCTAATCAGAATTTTCCTACCTTAATTCCGATTGGCTGATAGAATCCTATCAGCCAATCGGAATTCGAGGGATGCCATCTTGGATGACGTCTCTTAAAGGAACCGTCATTCGTCGGGAAGTCGTCGGAAGAAGAAGATGGGTCCGCGGTGGAGGTCTTCAAGATGGAGCCGGTCGTCATCGGATGAAGTTAGAAGATGCCGCTTGGATCAAGATGGTTGCTGGTCCTGATCGC
This sequence comes from Bombina bombina, assembly GCF_027579735.1. NCBI lineage: Eukaryota > Metazoa > Chordata > Amphibia > Anura > Bombinatoridae > Bombina > Bombina bombina. The sequence goes on from NC_069500.1 coordinate 121,495,030, forward strand.
CTCTTCTTCCCAGATAAGATGAAGACTTTGGAGCCTCTTCTGGACCTCTTCAGCCGCCGGATGATGGATGTCTAGCCCCCGCTTGGGCTTGGATGAAGATTTCGGAGCCTGGAACGATCGGTGATACCTGGCATGGTGAAGATAAGGTAGGAAGATCTTCAGGGGCTTAGTGTTAGGTTTATTTAAGGGGGGGTTTGGGTTAGATTAGGGGTATGTGGGTGGTGGGTTGTAATGTTGGGGGGGGGTATTGTATGTTTTTTTTTACAGGCAAAAGAGCTGAATTCTTTGTGGCATGCCCCACAAAAGGTCCTTTTAAGGGCTGGTAAGGTAAAAGAGCTTTGAACTTTTGTAATTTAGAATAGGGAAGGGCATTTTTTTATTTTGGGGGTCTTTGTTATTTTATTAGGGGGCTTAGAGTAGGTGTAATTAGTTTAAAATTGTTGTAATATTTTTCTAATGTTTGTAAATATTTTTTTATTTTTTGTAACTTAGTTCTTTTTTATTTTTTGTACTTTAGTTAGTTTATTTAATTGTATTTATTAGTAGGAATTGTATTTAATTTATTTATTGGTAGTGTAGTGTTAGGTTTAATTGTAGATAATTGTAGGTAGTTTATTTAATTTATTTATTGATAAGGTAGTGTTAGGTTTAATTGTAACTTAGGTTAGGATTTATTTTACAGGTAATTTGGTAATTATTTTAACTATTTTAGCTATTAAATAGTTCTTAACTATTTAATAGCTATTGTACCTGGTTAAAATAAATACAAAGTTACCTGTAAAATAAATATAAATCCTAAAATAGCTATAATATAATTATAATTTATATTGTAGCTATATTAGGGTTTATTTTACAGGTAAGTATTTAGCTTTAAATAGGAATAATTTATTTAATAAGAGTTAATTTATTTCGTTAGATTTAAATTATATTTAACTTAGGGGGGCGTTAGTTTTAGGGTTAGACTTAGCTTTAGGGGTTAATCCATTTATTACAGTAGCGGCGAGATTCGGTCGGCAGATTAGGGGTTAATAATTGAAGTTAGGTGTCGGCGATGTTAGGGAGGGCAGATTAGGGGTTAATACTATTTATTATAGGGTTATTGAGGCGGGAGTGAGGCGGATTAGGGGTTAATAACTTTATTATAGTAGCGGTGCGGTCTGCTCGGCAGATTAGGGGTTAATAAGTGTAGGCAGGTGGAGGCGACGTTGAGGGGGGCAGATTAGGGGTTAATAAATATAATATAGGGGTCGGCGGTGTTAGGGGCAGCATATTAGGGGTACATAAAGATAACGTAGGTGGCGGTGCTTTGCGGTCAGCAGATTAGGGGTTAATTATTGTAGGTAGCTGGCGGCGACATTGTGGGCGGCAGGTTAGGGGTTAATAAATATAATATAGGGGTCGGCTGTGTTAGGGGCAGCAGATTAGGGGTACATAAGTATAACGTAGGTGGCGGTCGGCAGATTAGGGGTTAAAAAAATGTAATCGAGTGGCGGCGATGTGGGGGGGCCTCGGTTTAGGGGTACATAGGTAGTTTATGGGTGTTAGTGTACTGTAGAGCACAGTAGTTAAGAGCTTTATGAACCGGTGTTAGCCCAAAAAGCTCTTAACTATTGACTTTTTTCTGCGGCTGGAGTTTGGTCGTTGAATTTCTAACGCTCACTTCAGCCACGACTCTAAATACCGGGTTAGAAAGATCCCATTGAAAAGATAGGATACGCAATTGACGTAAGGGGATCTGAGGTATGGAAAAGTCGCGGCTGGAAAGTGAGCGTTAGACCCTTTCCTGACTGACTCCAAATACCCGCGGTAGCCCAAAACCAGCGTTAGGAGCCTCTAACGCTAGTTTTCACGGCTACCGCCCAACTCTATATCTAGGCCTATGTGATGCTACCTCATCTACAATTAATATTGTAATTTATTAATGCAATGTTATAGTATTGTTTAATATAATCATTATATGGGAAATCATGTAAAATGTTTAGAAATTATTAAATGTATTGCTGTGTTGTTCGTCCGCTGCCCCCGATGGCCAGAATCCAGTTTGACAGTTAAGGGATTTAACTGTTAAAATATGTGTTTCCATAGCGACAATATATACTGAACCAATGGGGGAGCGTTCCACAAAAGTATCCAATGAGAAGGGACAAGCACGTGGGCGTGAATGAAAAAGATTGTCAATGATTAAGATAAAAAGGAATAGTAAATGCAAAGAGAGACAGTTTTTTTGTGACTTGCTGGATACTGGTGATTTGATATTTGGCGGCCATACCTGGGAACACATTTCACTTCAGCAAGAAACTGGAAACTTACCTTGATATGCGATAACTTTCCTTCAAATGAGATGATCTAAAGACCACTACAAATTGGTTCAAATTGATGAAATATAATTGTCCTAATTTTTAATATTTGAAACATAGTCAATCTTAGAATTGGTTTTAATTATAAGTAAATAAGAATTTGTTCCAGTTTAAATAAATAGAAATTTAAGTTACTGTTCATATTAAGAATATAGGTATTTTTAGTGTCCTAATTAGAATTGTATTAGAATAAATTACAGCTAAATAGCTGCGTATATATATATATATATATATATATATATATATATATATATATATATATATATATATATATATATATTGTCCTATTGTTTACTAAGCACTGTTAAAAATTGTATCAGTCTAAATGTTCAGTGATTTATACTTTAATCTCATTGTGTTATTTGAATGAAAGGCTGCTGTGAACAAGGCAAATTTTGCATGGCATTTTGAATAGTTTTTAAATGCGTATAATATTGACTCATATTCTGATTCTTACAAATATATATATTTCAATGTGTTCATAGATATTTACTAATAAAGAATTCAGGTATTTATATTAATTTTATTGTCTTAGTATATGCATATTTGTTTGTGGGTTCAGTTTAAAGAAAGATTGTTAAATATATTCAGTTGTAACCCTTCCATATACTCACACATTGTTTGGAGAGTACTGCTAAGATTCTTATAAATATACTGACAATATTTAATGTGTAAATCTTCTACATAGACTATTTAATTATAATAATGATTTGTCTTTATTATTATAATGTCTCTTTGCTCTCTTTTTATTATGTTCTGTAATTATCAATAATTTTCATTTTTTTCTTTATTTTAGGTTGTGACTCAGCATGGCTGATGCTAGAGGCTCTAGCGAGTCTAGAGCAGGCCATGCTGAGGAACAGTCTGTTTCTGGGAAGGATGCATGACACCATGCATGCCCAGCTACGGGTTCAGCGTGCGAATCTACAACATATGATGCGTGTAGAGTCAATGCTTGAATCCGTAGCTGGACATGCACAGGACAATGAGGGTGATGCTGATGACCCATAAGTGGAGGATCCGGAGGTTGTCCTGAGGGCGCACATACGAATCTTCCATCCACATGTTACTTTGTTGGTTGTTATTGTTGCCATTTGGCTGTTTCTTTTTTGTTGTGTCTGTTGCACTCTTTCACCTTGTCAAATGGATTCCATGGGGTTGTGTTGGCTCTTGTCAACTCCCTCCAAGGACTGTGATGCATTCTTTCACCTTGTCAAATGGCTCCAATGGGGCTGTGTTTGCCCTTGTCAACTCACTCCAAGGACTGTGATGCACTATGGCACCTTGTCAAATGGCTCCAATGGGGCTGTGTTTGCCCTTGTCAACTCCCTCCAAGGACTGTGATGCACTCTTTCACCTTGTCAAATGGCTCCAATGGGTCTGTGTTTGCCCTTGTCAACTCCCTCCAAGGACTGTGATGCACTATGGCACCTTGTCAAATGGCTCCAATGGGGCTGTGTTTGCCGTTGTCAACTCCCTCCAAGGATTGTGATGCACTCTTTCACCTTGTCAAATGGCTCCAATGGGGCTGTGTTTGCCCTTGACAACTCCCTCCAAGGACTGTGATGCACTATGGCACTTTGTCAAATGGCTCCACTGGGGCTGTGTTTGCCCTTGTCAACTCCCAACAAGGACTGTGATGCACTATGGCACCTTGTCAAATGGCTCCAATGGGGCTGTGTTGGCCCTTGTCAACTCCCTCCAAGGACTGTGATGCACTCTTTCACCTTGTCAAATGGCTCCAATGGGGCTGTGTTTGCCCTTGTCAACTCCCTCCAAGGACTGTTATGCACTATGGCACCTTGTCAAATGGCTCCCATGGTTCTGTGTTGGCCCTTGTCAACTCCCTGCAGGGACTGTGATGCACTCTTTCACCTTGTCAAATGGCTCCAATGGGGCTGTGTTTGTCCTTTTCAACTCCCTCCAAGGACTGTGATGCACTATGGCACCTTGTCAAATGGCTCCAATGGGGCTGTGTTGGCCCTTGTCAACTCCCTCCAAGGACTGTGATGCACTATGGCACCTTGTCAAATGGCTCCAATGGGACTGTGTTTGCCCTTGTCAACTCCCTTCAAGGACTGTGATGCACTATGGCACCTTGTCAAATGGCTCCAATGGGGCTGTGTTTGCCCTTGTCAACTCCCTCCAAGGACTCTGATGCACTCTTTCAACTTGTCAAATGGCTCCAATGGGGCTGTGTTTGCCCTTGTCAACTCCCTCCAAGGACTGTGATGCACTATAGCACCTTGTCAAATGGCTTCAATGGGGCTGATTTTCAATGGATTTTTGTAACGTTATCTTAATTCTTTATGTTACATGACATAATAATAAAATACATGTCATTCCAATATTGTTTGCCCTCTTTATTCATGTCATTGATTGAAATATATAGTTTATGTGGTTAATCCGTAAAGGGGCATGAAACCCAAAAATTGTCTTTCATGATTCATAAATATAATACAATTGTCAATAAATTTAATAGTTACATCTCAAATGTAATTTGAATCATTTTCTTGATATACTTTTCATAAAGGTTTATCTTTGCAAGATTATGATTAGCATAGAACTGAAGTTGTATATATATATATATTGCTGGTTGTATATATATATTTGCTTAGAGGAATGTGGCTGCACCTCACCGATGAGGCCCAATAGGCCGAAACGATCGTCTGGGGTTGTCATGTTCCTTGTTCAAAGGAGAATTGCCTGGTATTTCGGGGCTGGACTGACCTTAACTGGCGGGATCAGACTGATATGCTTCAGGATAGTTTTCCAATGTGAAAGGCACACTGGTCTATATATTCTTATTTTTGGCACATCCATGTGTTCATTTATAAACTATTCGTGAATTGATCCGCCTTTAACAAATGATCCCAGGATTGATACAATGAGATAATCTATGTAAATTTGTAATTTGATGTAAATAGTATCCTCTCTGTGAATCCTGAACGTAATTGTTTGTATTTCATGTCCCTTTAAGTGATGCTGACCACAATTCTTAAGGAATGGATATGCATTTCTAATGTATTTTTCTCCTTTTTACATCAACATGGACATATATTTGTAAAAACAGACTATTATTTGAATGTTGACAGTACATGTATTCCAATTTCACGTATATCTTATTGTAGTAGTGTAACAAAATCAATCACTGTGTGTAATGTGCATATTTTAGATGATTAATATCTTTCTCTTATTATTTTTTCTATTTAATTATCCTACGATATATTGCTATAGGTAGGCTGACCATATTTCAACTTGAATAAGTGACACGTTTGATCAATACATGTGTCATTATTGTTATTCCAAAAAAATATTTTAACATATCTGAAAACATCCCTGACATATGTATTTCTCATGTGTCCCTTTTTAAATGTTAAGGATGGACAACACAGCTATAGGTAACATTTAATGTATAACCATTCCCTATTTTCATAATGTATCTCCTAGCATTATTTTTCATTTAAAGGGACATGAAACACAATAATCCAAAGATTAAAATTCATTGGGAAAATGTATTTCAAATTGCAATGTTGTACATAATCATGTAACATAAAATGTTGTTTTCAGGTCTATTTAAACCCTGCTGCTTGATAAATAGTTAATAATCCTCTGCTTCTAATGAAATATATCCTTAGTTTCAACAATGGATTATATTTCATATATCACAGTATTACGTCATCTAGCGTGACATTCATAGCTACCAATATAGCACATACTAGTTTTGAAAATATAAATACGTTTCCTATTGACATGCCAAGCTGTCAAATAAGTCTTTGTATTGGCTGACATTTTTACGTGATGTTGTATGCACCATGTTGCTTAAGACATCACATGCCAAGCTGTCAAATGAGTCCTTGTATTGGCTGACGTTTTTACGCAATCTCGGATGCGCCATGTTGCTTAAGACGTCACATGCCAAGCTGTCAAATAAGTCCTTGTATTCGCTGACGTTTCTACGCGATCTTGGATGCGCCATGTTGCTTAAGACGTCACATGCCAAGCTGTAAAATTATATTTTGGATTGGCTTACGTTTTTACGTGATCAAGTATGCGCCTTTGATTGTATGCCGTTTTTACGCGAACAAGGATGCGCCTTTGATTGTATGCCATTTTTACGTGATCAAGGATTCGCCTTTGATTGGATGCCATTTTTACACGATCAATGATGCGCCATGTTAATTAAGACATCACATGCCAAGGTGTTAAATCTGTCTGATTGGATTACGTATTCTCGCAATCTTTGATTTTGCACGTAACCCACATTTGTGAATGAGAAGATAAGTTTAAAACCATGGCGAGTATGGATTGTGTCAATCATGTACATTGTTGAACCATAGATGATAAAGAACACAAACATCTATTTTGAAGCCTGTCTCGTTGAATAAACGAATGAAAGCAATATGTTTTCCTGCATAAGATATTTTGAGGCAAGTGCAAATCCATGAATATAGTCCATCTTGTTTAATATGTTTGTCAACAATATTTCCTTTTTATAAATAATGACTGTGTTGTGTTGAATTTTCTACATATCTCATTCCTAAAGATGCGCTATAGTATTTGAATCAAGTAATCAATATGCATTGACCTTTATCATATGATAAATATATGAGATGCCTACTTATTCTAGATGTTATGTTGTGGTATTTTTTATTAAAGGGACATTATACACTCATTTTTTCAACACATATATGTTTTTTCGATCTATTTATATTTTCAATATATATTTTTGCTTATGTTTAAATAACATTGCTGTGATTTTCTGACTCCTACCCAAGCATCAAAGTTTGATGTGAGTACCATCAGCTACCTTCTCCAGCTTGCTCCTGTTTGTGTAAAGGGTCTTTTCATATGCAAATGAAGGGGGATTGTCTTATTTCCCACTTGGAATGGGCTTTCAAGCTAACTTTTCAACACAGCTAAACAGATTTTCTAAGTAAGTCTTTAAACCGTTTTCTCATGGCTTTTGATATCAGTATGTGGGAAACTTGTTCTTTATATTAGTGTCTATTACATGAAGTTCTCTGAAAATGATTGTGTACTATCCCTTTAATGTAAATGCTCAGTATTGTGTCATTTATGAGTTCCACATTGTTAATCTACAAATGTATTAGTGTGAGCATATATTTATAAAGTAACTCTTAAAAGGACCTGAAACCATATTCCTTCTAAATGAAATGTCTTTCTTAAATAATTCAAACACAATAATGTCTCTTTAATAAAATATACTTTATTTAACACGTCAATAGAAATATGGCATACAGGCTTAGTATTCCAATATTTTCTTGTTTGAACAAGTACATGTAGATATACCAACAATCCCTAAGGATTAGTATATGTTAGCATATGTTATTTCTTTCATGTAATTAGCAAGAGTCCATGAGCTAGTGACGTATGGGATATACATTCCTACCAGGAGGGGCAAAGTTTCCCAAACCTTAAAATGCCTATAAATACACCCCTCACCACACCCACAATTTAGTTTTACAAACGTTGCCTCCCATGGAGGTGGTGAAGTAAGTTTGTGCTAGATTCTACGTTGATATGCGCTTTGCAGCAGGCTGGAGCCCGGTTTTCCTCTGAGTGCAGTGAATGTCAGAGGGATGTGAAGAGAGTATTGCCTATTTGAATACAATGGTCTTCCTCTAGGGGATCGATTTCATAGGTTCTCTGTTATTGGTCGTAGAGATTTCTTCTCCTACCTCCCTTTTCAGATCAACAATATACTCTTATATACCATTACCTCTACTGATTCTCGTTTCAGTACTGGTTTGGCTATCTACTATATGTAGATGAGTGTCCTGGGGTAAGTAAATCTTATTTTTTGTGACACTCTAAGCTATGGTTGGGCACTTTATATGTAAAGTTCTAAATATATGTGTTTAAACTTATATTTGCCATGATTCAGGATAATCAGTATTCCTTCATTCAGACTGTCAGTTTCATTATTTTGGGATAATGCATATAAATATATATTTTTTCTTACCTTGAAAATTTTCAATTGACTATTTTTTCCTGCGGGCTGTTAGGCTCACGGGGGCAGATAATGCTTCATTTTATTACGTCATTTTTGTCGCAAACTTTTTTGGTGCAAAATTTTGTCATTTCCAGCGCCGTAATTTGTTCAGTTTTTGACGCATGTGTATTCAGACGAATTTTTTTGCGCCAAAAAATGTGGGCGTCAGTTTTGGCGCCAACAAATATGAGTTTTGTACTTAGTGCCAATAATGTGGGTGTCATTCTTGGCGCCAAAATGTGGGCGTCTTTTTTGTTCCACTTTTTTCTCACATTATTTAAGTCTAATTTTTTCATTGCTTCTGGTTCTAGAAGCTTGTTATTTTGCATTTTTTCCCATTCCTGAAACTGTCATTTGAGGAATTTGATAATTTTTGCTTATATGTTGTTTTTTTCTATTACATATTGCAAGATTTCTCGTACACTGTTCCTGTTTCAAAATATACTGAGGGATTCCTGTTGACTGAGTTCAGTCCTACCAAAGCTAAGTTAATTTATTTTAAATGTTATAAATGTTTATCTTTAGCTATGGTTTGTTATAAGTTATCATGATAAACTTTTACATGCAGAATCCATTAGTATTTATGCTTTATGTATTGCTATTCTTTTTACATCTTATGTACAAGATATACTTAGAAAATTTATAAGAATATTTTTCTGATTCTATGTTAAAGGCTTTGTCTGACTTTGCGCCTTCTAATAAAATTTTTAGGTCTTTTTCAAACTTCTTTTTTAATTGATGAAGTTTCAAATGACCAACAACATAGTGAATTATCCTTCTCTCATGATGTTTTTTCTCATTCAGAATTTTTTTTTTCATCAGATATTGACACTAACAAATCTACTTTTTTATTTTTTATTAGAGTACATTTGTTTTTTGTTGAAAAGGTGTTGATTATTTTGGATATTGAGGTAACTAGTTCTTTTTCAAGACTAGCTAACATTTTATTTCTGCTTATTTTATCTTCTGTGTTTTCAGAGGTTTTTTTCCAGTTCTTCATACTAGGGAATGGAATAGGCTGAGAATTTTCTTCCTTCTTCAAAGGTTTTAAATTATATTCTTTGCCGGCAGTTATTTTCAATTTTGAGGGTTCTCCAATTTAATGGGGCTACCGCTACTCCTGCTAAATATGCTATTGTTTCTATAGTATTTATTTTCCTTTTAGATGGTTGTATCTTATTTAAGGAAAATTATTTATTTTCAGGTACTTTTCTTGGACCTGTGATTTAGTTGGATGATGTTGCATTTGCTTCATTTTTCTGTTTACTTTTAGATCAAGTATCAGATTATGTTTTATTTAGCATTGTTAAGGGACAAAGTCTACTGCTCATTTGAGGTTCAGACTGGGTGCTGTTGCATTTGTCTTGTTGTCTTGCATTTGATTATGCAAGTCCGGTGTGTTGACTGGTCCTTTAACTGGATTAACATGCTAATAATTTCATTTGTATCTTCATTTTATTGAATATTTTCACAAATGAGGTTTAATCTATGTCTTTAGCTGTTTTAGCTAGAAGAATTTTGTAATTTCTAAAAAATCCTTATTTCTTTTTTTCCAAGATAATCAATTATTTGGTTCATATTGGATTCAATTCTTAACTGTTACTCTGGGCTTCAAGATTGAGTTCTAAGACTAAAACTTTAAGCTTATTTAGTTTGGTTGTTCTTACTAAGGAACGAAATTCTAAATTCTTACCTAAGTAACATGTTTTTAATTGGAAGTTTTTTAGTTCAAAATCAGCTCCTTAAATTTGCATGTATGTGTCGTATTCCAGCTTGGCTGGTAAGGGGCAGGTTAAGATTTTTTTGAAATTTGTTTGATTCTATTTGGTCCAAATTTCTTAGATTTTGGGTACAGAATAAAATTCAGAGTAAAACCATTTATGAGAAGTCTTTTTCTCTCTATTATATTATAGCTATTCCACCTGTTGTGGCTCAAGCGCTCAGATCTGGAATCTTCTGGGGCATTTATTCCAGTTCCATTTTTTAGGAACTGGGTTTTGGGGTTTTATTCAAAACTATTCATTGTTCCAAAGACAGAAAATCTTTTTATTATATAAATGTACCATCTTTTAGATTGGTATTTATATGGTCTATTCTGCCTTTTTTTGGTCAGTGATAGCATTATTTGTTTTCATTAGATACAATAGATGCATATCTTCATTTTCTGTTTTCATTCAGATTATTTTTATTTTCTGAGACTATGGAATCTCATATGATTCAACTTTGTTTTTTCAAGACATGGTTAGAGGATCTTTTTATCAAAAGCTCTTGATTCCTCACACCAGGGTCACCTTTTTTAAGGTTTCCAGCTAGATTGTGTCACTGTCTTTGTCTCTAACAGACAAGTGACATTTTTATTGGGTTCCGTCTGTCGCTACCTTCAGTCTCTATTATTTCCTTCAGTTGCTATATATGCATGGAAATTTAGGTCTTATGGCTGCAGCATTGGATTCAATTCCCTTTGCTCATTTTTCATAGAAAACCTTTTCAGTTTTTTATGCTGCATAATGGTGCAGGGATTCTAGGATTTAACTTTTTAAATCTTCGAATTCTATGTTTATCTATCTTTGATTCGGTGGTTAAGATCACCATCATTTAGTTCTACAGGTCTCTTCGATTCTTTCAACCTGGACCATGATCTCTACAGATGCAAGTCTTTTTTAGGTTGGGAGGCTGTCTGAGGTTCTCTGTCAGGGGTTTGGAAATCTCAGGAGGCGAGATTACCATTTGATATTTTGGAACTCCGTGCATTCTCAGAGTTCTTCAGTTGATTTCTTTTGAAGAAGAGACGTTTATTTTTTTTTTTCAGACAATGTCACATCTGTGGTGTATGTCAATCATCAGGGTGGCACTATCAGTCCTTCGACTGTGACAAAAGTATCTTGGATATTTGCTTGGGCTAAATCCAGCTCCTATCTAAATTCTGTGGTCTTTTTCCCAGGTATAGACATTTGAGAAGCGGATTATCTCTGTTAATCTAGCTTTACATCCGGGAGAATGGTCTCTTTACCCAGATATGTTTTTAAATTTTTCAGATGTGAGGGCTTCCAGAAATAGATCTGTTGGCATCTCGTCTTAACAAGGAACTTCCCAGGGGCCTATTCAGGTCCGGGGATCCTCAGGCGGAAGTAGCGTATACATTGACACTTCCTTGGAATTATCATTCTGCCTATATCTTTACGCCTCTAGTTCTTCCAAAAGTGATTTCCAAAATTCTAATGGAGCGTTCGTTTGTACTGCTGGTGGTTCCAGCATGGCCTCACAGGTTTTGGTATGCGGATCTCATTCGGATGGCCAAATGCCAACCTTGGACACTTCCGTTAAGACCAGACCTTCTATCTCAAGGCCCATTTTTTCCATCAGGATCTCAAATCATTAAATTTGAAGGTATGGAGATTGAACGTTTGATTCTTAGTCATAGAGGTTTCTCTGATTCAGTGTTTAATACTATGTTACAGGTTTGTAAATCTGTCTCTTGAAAGATTTATTATCGAGTTTGGAAGACTTACATTTCTTGGTGTTCTCATAAATTCTTTTGGCATTCTTTTAGAATTCCTAGAATTTTACAATTTTTCAGGTTGGTTTAGATAAGGTTTTGTCTGCAAGTTATTTGAAAGGACAAATCTCTACTCTTTCTGTTCTTTTTCACAGAAAGATTGCTATTCATTCTGATATTCATTGTTTTGTACAGGCTTTGGTTTGTATCAAGCCTGTCATTAAGTCAAATTCTCCTCCTTGGAGTCTCAATTTGGTACTGAGGGCTTTACAGGCTCCTTCGTTTGAACCTTTGCGTTCTCTGGACATTAAAATTACTTTCTTGGAAAGTATTGTTCCTTTTGGCTATCTCTTCTGCTAGAAGAGTTTCTGAGTTATCTGCTCTTTCTTGTGGATCTCCTTTTCTGATTTTTCATCAGGATAAGGCAGTGTTCCTTCCTGTTATTCATTATTTTGTTCAGGTTTTTGGTTCTTATCAAACCTGTCATTAAGCTAATTTCTCCTCCTTGGAGTTTTAATTTGGTTCTGAAGGCTTTACAGGCTCTTCTATTTGAGCATATGCTTTCTCTAGACATTATTTACTTTCATGGAAAGTATTGTTCTTTTTATTTTATTTTTTTAAATCATTTTTCTTTATTTATTGATTTAGTGCATATAAAAAGAAAAAAAAGAATGAAACATAAAACCGAGGAAGTAAATTAACGGAAAAACATTACAGGTATCTTATCTGGAGACGCAGCTCCATATGATAATATAACTAATACATCCATGAGCAACTAAACATATAACATAAAACATATACCATGTTGACAAAAATAGGTATTTATCAAATACCGATTCCAAACTATATATTAGCAGAAGAGTCAAAATCATACCTACTTATACTAAGTATTCTTACACACTTCTATTATATATACCTGTAAATCTAACCAGCTGTAAGTTTGCTTAGGGACATTTCCTACAACCCTTATCATATTCCTTCCTTACACCGTTGCCCTTCCCCTTTCCTTCCTTCTCGATACAAAGAATTACAGAGATCTAAAAGCTAGAAAAAAAAAAAAAAAAAAAAAAAAACAAGGAACTGTATATAGGTAGATAATTCTCACTCCGTCCCCACCCCCGCCGCCACGCCATCCCCCCCAGATCACCACCGGCTAGGGATCGCCTACCGAATTATGAATCCAAGTGTGTGGAAAAACATTAAGTAGGGTTAGTTCCGCAAAGCTCACCGAAGTTAGGAAAGAAGAAAGGATCCGCTTTTGCAGTGGATATGGATAAGATAGAATAACTGGCGTCCATTTCAAAAGGAACTTCTTGATTCGCCTCTCCGAAGCTTCATAGAGATGAAATGATTCAAAGGCAATTTGATCTTGAAGTATTCTAAAAACCATGGCTAATCCAGGTACCCGGCTAGCTTTCCAATTTTTAAGTATTGAGTATCTAACAGTCAAGATAATAGTATTCAAACTATTTATCGTGTTATCATCAACAGTCTCTTGTGAGGGAGATAGAAAGAAAACATCTTCCGCAGATAATCCAATTGTTGTTTTATAGAATTTATTGAACCAGAAAATAATCTTTAACCACAGTTGTCTTACCATAGGACATGTCCAAAACATGTGTATCATATCTGCCCTCTTATGTGAGCATCGGGGACATACGCTGTCCGAAGTCGGATAAAATCTAGAAATTTTCCACGGTGAGAGATAGAAATTATTGATCAGTTTCATATGGGATTCATTCCAAGATATCGGGACTTTACACTTACGTAAAGAGTCAAAACTCTGAGTAATTTTATCATGGTTAACCGAAGGGATAAGAGGTAGCCAGGACTTACAAATGATGTCCCTAACTAGGAGACTCTGCTTGTTCAGCATAATATCATACATCAGGGATATCGACGAATTCCCTGCAACAAATCTTTGTACCAATAGTTTAATATCCGACCAGGCGGGAAAAGAAGAAGAAGACCAATTTTGTGATGAAATAAAATGTCGGATTTGAAAGTAAGCAAATAAATTAGATCTAGGTAAATCATATTTGTTAAACATGGCGTCCGCCACTAGTAATTGGTCATTCTCGTCAAATAACTGTTTTGCATAGTGTAGACCTTTATCAGCCCAGTCTTTGAAAACTTTTTGATATAGACCTGGCAAGAAATTTGGGTTATTTGCAATCGGGAGCCATTCAGAAAATGAGTAATCTATATCAAGAATTGCACAAAACTTTTGCCAAGCAGAGACTACATTTCTAATCGAAATAAGACAGCTGACATTCTGAGGGAGCCTCTGAACTGGAGAATGTAATAAAGCTTTTAACGCGAATGGAGCAATCAGGTGATTTTCTAGCTCTTCTGATGAGACCAGGTTAGTACCGGAAAGCCAGTCTATTGCCGTTTTAACCATCGCAGCCAGGTTATACAGTTTAAGATTAGGGAGGGCCAGTCCTGCAGAATCACGATTTTCCATTAGTCTCGAGAGCGCGATTCGAGATCTTTTATTATTCCAAATGAATTTAGAAATTTGAGTATTAAAAAGCTTAACATCTTTATTCAAAAGAAATAAAGGAAGATTCTGAAGAGGGTATAGCAGCCGTGGAAAAATAATTGATTTTATTAAGTTAACTCTGGCTGTGATAGACAAAGGAAAAGCGCCCCAGAGAAGCAAATCCATTCCTATTTTTTTGAAAAGTGGCTCAAAGTTGGCTTTATACCAGAGTTTAGGGTTTTTATGTAGAGTTAAGCCTAGATATTTAATAACTTCAACCAGTTTGAATGGAATATTAAGTTCTGCTAATTGGGAATTATTTATACACATTAATTCACTCTTCTCTAGGTTTATCTTATAACCCGAGAAAGAACTAAAAACTTGTAACACATTAAGAATTATAGAGATAGACTGCAGAGTATTGGCTAAAAATATCAACACATCATCTGCGTAGAGCAGTATTTTAAGACGATGTACGCCAAATGGGACTCCTATCAAGACATCTCTCAATCTTATCGCGAGAGGTTCCAACGCAATATTAAAGAGCAGTGGAGACAACGGGCAACCTTGCCTGGTGCCTCTCTGTAATATTATTCTGGGAGATAGAGATCCATTAATAAGAAGAAAGGAAATTGGATTATGATATAAACGAAGAATGAATTGTAAGAATTCCCCTTTAAAACCAAACTTCTCCATCGCCCTGAATAGATATTCCCACACAATCGAATCAAAAGCTTTAACCGCGTCCAGAGAAAGAATAGCAACATCTTGCCAGAGTGGTATCTTCCTAACCTTATCCACATTCCAGGCATAATCTAGAAAGTTAATCAGTTTACGGATATTTTTAACCGGATTCCTAGCTACCATGAAACCTGTTTGGTCTGGATGAATGATTTTATGTAGACATGTAGATAGTCTTGAAGAGATAATAGCCATCAAAATCTTGTAATCTATATTCAAAACCGAGATCGGCCTATAAGAAGCCGGATCCTCGGGATTTTTACCTTTCTTTAAAATAAGGGAGATGTTTGCCGCCGAGAAATAGCTAGAGATAGTCTTATTTGAGCTGTAATAGAAATTAAAAAGTTTTTCTAATATTGGAAGTAGGACCTCCCCAATACATTTATATAACTCCGCAGGGAGCCCATCTGGTCCAGGGGCCTTGTTCAATTTTAGATGATCTATGGCTTTTCTAATTTCATCAGATGAGATCGGGGCATTAATCAACATTAAGTCCTCAATACATAATTGGGGAGTATTTATCCTAGACCAAAAAGTATCTTGATTCTCATTATTTATTTCAACTCTAGAATAAAGTTGTTGATAGTAATCAAAAAAGGCCTCCATGATCTCGTTGGACTCCGTAAATCTTCCCTTAGTGGTTTGAATTGCAAGAATAGCGTTTTTCTTTTTCCTAACTTTGGTAAGCCTGGCCAGATATTTTGCAGAAGAGCCATGAACTCCTTTAAAGAGAAGATTTATCTTTGCTTCTTCTTCTAACAATTTTTGTTTTACCAGCAAATCTCTTTCCTTCCTGAAATCTTGGTACTTTTTCCAATTTCCCGAGGTACGATTTAAGCAAAAATTCCTATATGCGTTCCTAACTTTATTCCCAATTTGTATTTCCCGTGCTCTACTCTTTTTCTTTGCTATGCCAACATAGGTCTGTATTTCCCCCCGCATAACCGCTTTAAATGCTTCCCAGAAAATTTCCGGTTTATTAAAGTAACTTAAATTATCGGAATAGTATCGCCGCCACAGGGATCTTAGAAAGTTGACGAATTTGGGGTTTGTATACAGATATCTGGGGAAGTAAAAACTAGGCATTTGAGTCCTCTTTTTAAGACAGGTAAGGAGAGATACGGAGATAATCGCATGATCTGATATGATAATCTCTCCGATTCCTGTCTCTAGTTTCTGAGTGGAGAGTTTCTCTGTAATTAGAAGAAAATCGATTCTAGAGAAAGTGCCATGTGCTTTAGACTCACAGGAAAAAACCTGTTTATCCGGGTTTTTTACACGCCATACATCTACTAAGTTAAGCCTGGCACAGAACTGAGATAGATATTTTGCGTTTTTTTCGTAGGCTGCTCTATTTTTATTAGATAATCTATCTAAAGCAGGGCACAGGGTTGCATTAAAGTCACCCCCTAATATTAAATTTTCAGAGATATAAGGAAATAATTTAATTTTTATACTCTCCCAGAATTCTCTAGAGAATTTATTTGGCGCATAGACATTACACAGTACAAATTTAATGTTCTTTATATAGACTTGAATAATAATATATCTTGCAGCCGGGTCTACTTCTACCTTGTCTATCTTATAGTCCAACCCTTTATGGAAGAGAATGGCAACCCCACATTTTCTAAACATCCCCGTAGTGGAGATTACTTCCCCTACCCATTTTATCTTCAATTTAGACGCTTCTTGCTCGTTAAGATGTGTCTCCTGAAGGAGAACAACATCAGGTTTATACTTTGCTAGAGTTTTGATAACTACTTTGCGTTTAATGGGGGAAGCTATCCCACCTATATTCCAGGATAGAATCTTAATCCCTTCCACCATCTAAAAACAGGCTAAATAGCCACTTTAAAAGGGTCAGCCCAATCGGGACGACCTGAGGGCGCGGCGCGGACCGGGAGGAGGGAACGGCGGAGAGAGAAAAAAAAAACAAAAAACAAAAAAAAAACAATAAATTATATAAAAAAAATAAAAAATAAGAATAACAACTTTGCTTGCTATATCTAACATTAAGAGACTACTATTAAACATTGCGACGTGAAGCGTAGCCCCTAGCTGCTTTCCCTAATCCGATTTCTAGGATTAGCTACTCTCAATGTATTTTTTTACTTCTGCAGCCTCGTCAAATATATGTCTAATACCCTGATCCTCTACTATGATTCTGGCAGGATATACCATATGAGCCTTTAACCCCTTATTTATTAATTGGGTGCAGAAAGGGGCCATTAGTCTTCTTTTGGACGAGGTCTCAAAAGAGAAGTCCTGGAATAATAATAATCTGCTATTTCCAAAGATTAATGGATCTGATTTTTTGAACAATTTCAATAAATCAACTTTGTCTTGGAATCTTAAGAGTTTGAATAAACAGACTCTACTTTTTATGACTCCATCTGCAGAAGGCTTCTTGGGGCCTAGTCTATGAGCACGCTCAATAGTGAGGGGTAGCAAGTGGGGGGGCATACCAAGTGCTAGCGGTAATGTTGTGGACGTGAATTTTATTAAGTCTTCATACTCTAATGATTCAGGGAGCCCCACCAGTCTAATGTTGTTACGCCTGGAGCGATCCTCGAGATCCTCCAGGCGTAGCTGCATA
Organism: Bombina bombina; assembly: GCF_027579735.1. Taxonomy (NCBI): domain Eukaryota; kingdom Metazoa; phylum Chordata; class Amphibia; order Anura; family Bombinatoridae; genus Bombina; species Bombina bombina. The sequence continues at coordinate 121,512,721 of NC_069500.1, forward strand.
TTTTTAATTTTAGATTCTTGTTTTTGTAATATGTCGACCTGCCTATGGGTCTGATCTTCTATATCAGAGATCCTAGACTCTGCTTCTGTTAACCTTGCAGAGAACTGCCTTACTTCAGAGGATAATGACCCTATTTCAGTAGAAATTGAGCCAAGCTCTTTTTTAATTGCTTCAAATTGAGGTGAAAAGATTTCTGAAATTTTAGCTATAAGATCTTGAGAATCAAAAGAGGGCCTACTGGTTTCCATAGTGCTATCTGTACTGGTGTCTATTGTTTTATTTTTCTTGTCTTTTGTTTTCACAGGCATTTTAGGAGAGTTAGATTTCCCCTGAGTGATAAATTTTTCCATTCAAATCGTGCCAAAATTTTTTTTACGTGAATATAATAAATAAAAAAACACAAATGCAAGGGTCACCCCTCACATACCCTGCTGGGCTGAAGCCAAGCGAAACAAACGTGCAAAATGTATGGCTTAAAAACACGTGAAACAAACTTATTCTTATACTACCCTCTTTCCCCTTTTCTCTGTTATTAAATACCGTGAAGATCTATATATAAATATCCTTTTCTTCCTTTTCTTTTTTTTTTTTTTTTTTCCCTTATAGTGATTAGATAGAGCCTGCAATCACATAGACATATAAAGTTTCTCCTTACTCCTTTAACCAGTTAGATAGATGCTCAAAAATTTGACAAACAGATTATAAGATTATACAAATTTAAACAATTTATAGCTTCTCAAGGCCCTCTTAAAGGTTTTCCAGCTAGGATATTCTAGCCTCCTGTGATTTTTATTTGGGGAGAGAGAAAAAAGAATTCGCCATATACATATTAGAGTGAACTTTCCCTTCCCTTATAATAATCACCAGATACTAAACAGGTTACTTATAGAGTAGCAAGGTAATCAGTAATGCATAACATATGAAATTATTTAGCACTTCTCTAGATGACACGCTAAAATCATATATCAATTAACTGATAGGTGCATCAACAGAATACACTAATATCCTATGCACACCAAAATACATATATTACTGAGCCTTCAGAGACCCTAGATAAATTGAATCTTGGTATGAGATATATAGTACTAGAGAGAGTCCATTTTTATCCTCTCTAATGAAGCTGCAGGGATACTGTTTTACCCTTCTCAAAATATAGGACAGAGGGTTTGTTTTGCAGAGTTCAGTTTATAGAATAATGCAGCGGTATGACATGCCGGGTACTTTGACCTAATATACCATCATTCTTACATGCATATAGCAGGAAAGTTCCTTCTTCCTATTTTATGGCTGCGGTAACACCACCCCTTCTCCAAGCCACCGCAGATAGGAAAAACCGACAGAGATCAACAGTTATAAATCAAGGTGGCAGATGAAAAACTCACAGTCTCTGCGCCTTGGTCTTGAGGGGACTACAAGCAGCTTAGGGGTTTCCTGTAGATTGCAGCATTCACCCGCTCTCCTCACCGAGATGCAACTGGCACACTGTAAACCATCCGTTTCTGCTGTGACGATAGCTCCGGCACACCTCCGTTTCCTGATTGGATAGATAGGAGGGCTCGGCTTATCCGGATTTTCTGATTGGGCACTAGTCTCCGATCGATTCTGACACCGCCGCCGTCTGCGGGGGACTAACTTTCCAAGCCCAGCTGTAGCCAAGAGGGGATACAATATATCCAGTACTCTAGGAGGTCAAGGGGCTCCTCAACGAGTACTTATTGCCCTCCGTCAGACGCCGACTGACCAAAAAGAGCCCCAATTCAGCCTCACAGCACTCAGGCTTACACCGAAGCCCCGGTCTCTTAGTGGGAGCCCATACTGACAGCGGGGGACAAACATCAGCGGTAGTAACAATTTCCAAACAATGCCGGTCTCAGCAATGGACTTTAGGCAGCAAAGTCGTGGCTCTGTCCGGGGAGCCGGATAGTGTGACTCTGGAGAATTTTCCTGCTGGGGCTTAGGTGTAATCACCCCCTCTCCCTAGGATGCAAGCTGCACCAACAACGGGAGAAACAGCATGGGGAGAGAATTGTAATGGCAGTGCTCCGTGCAGACGCCAACTCCAGCGTGTGTGCTGCACAGCACAGCTCCTCCCACCGGAAATTCCTCCCAAGGGGGATCTCAGTATTGTTCTTTTTAGACATCTCTTCAGCTAGAACAGTTTTTGAATTATCTGTTCTTTCTTGTGAGTCTCCTTTTTCTGATTTTTTCATCAGGATAAGGTGTTTTTTTTGCTATCTTCATTTCAATTCTTACCTAAAGTTGTGATTTCTATCAACATTAGGGAGGAATAATTGTTTTTTCCTAAGGCTTTTTTGGTAAGATTCTTACATTCTTTGGATATGGTAAGAGTTTTGAAATCCTATGTTGAAGCTATTCAGATTTCACACAGACTTCTAGTCTATTTGTTATCTTTTCTGGTTTTAGGAAGGTCAAAAGGCTTCTGCCATTTCTTTGGCATCTTGGTTAAACTTTTGATTCATCATGCTTATTTGGAGTCAGGTTGATTCCCGCCTCAGTGGATTACGGCTCATTCTACTAGGTAAGTTTCTGCTTCCTGGGCTTTTAAGAATGAAGCTTCTGTTGATCAGATTTGCAAAGCAATGCCTTGGTCTTCTTTGCATATTTTTACTAAATTCTACCATTTTGATGTTTTCTCTTCTTTAGAAGCAGTTTTGGTAGAATAGTACTTCAGGCAGCTGTTTCAGTTTGATTCTTCTGCTTATAATTTCAGTTTTTTTCATTATAAAAATTGAAACTTTTTGATTTGGGTAGTGGATTAATTTTTCAGCGGAATTGGCTGTCTTTATTTTATCCCTCCCTCTCTAGTGACTCTTGCGTGGAAGTTCCACATCTTGGGTATCTACTATCCCATACATCACTAGCTCATGGACTCTTGCTAATTACATGAAAGAAAACATAATTTATATAAGAACTTACCTGATAAATTCATTTCTTTCATATTAGCAAGAGTCCATGAGGCCCACCCTTTTTGTGGTGGTTATGATTTTTTGTATAAAGCACAATTATTCCAATTCCTTATTTTTGATGCTTTTGCTCCTTTTTTATCACCCCACTTCTTGGCTATTCGTTAAACTGAATTGTGGGTGTGGTGAGGGGTGTATTTATAGGCATTTTAAGGTTTGGGAAACTTTGCCCCTCCTGGTAGGAATGTATATCCCATACGTAACTAGCTCATGGACTCTTGCTAATATGAAAGAAATGAATTTATCAGGTAAGTTCTTACATAAATTATGTTTTTTTAAAGGGACAGTCAAGTCAAGAAAACCAGTAATGATTTTAATGTTCAAAAATGCAATATTTCAAATATATATCTCAAACGTTAATCACCAATTTCTCTTAGTTGTCTTGTTATTCTTAGTTGATATCTAAACCTAGGAGGTCCATCTTCTCATTTTTTAGAGCTTGAAGAGTGCATCTAATCTGAATGCATTTTCACCACTAGAGTGCATTTTTATTGCATTTTCATATAGAAAACATTGAGCTCATGCGGTATAGTTACCCTGGATTGATCAGTGATTGGCTGAAATGCCGGTCTGTCAAAAAAACATAAATGAGTGGTTATTTTTCAGAGGCATAGATACAAGGTTAATCACAGAAGTAAAATGTGTATTTCTCTAAGTGTTGTTTTTCCAAACTTGATAATACATAATAAAGTGTTTTCTTTGTAAACAACAATAATTTTATGACTATCCCTTTAAGCTGTGTTGCTGGCATTCAAACAGTGATATGCCATCATGTATAATTGTAATGGTCATTTTGTTTGAGATTAGGGAAACAGTCTGGACATCACATCACAGATACCAATAAATGTAATCAACAAGGATAGGTATGTGATGAGGTGGTGTCCACACACTTGTAAACCACACTCTGCAAACAGTCTTCCTCCATGGACCCAGTCCTATAGAAGCAGATTATATACAGAGTGTGATCCACAAGTGTAAGAAGACCACACAATCACATACCAATATCCATTGTACATTAAATAAATAAAAATATATAGAGCAAAAAAAAAACTTACTTCCTATTCCTTCCCCTCTTCCCACGAGACCGAGGTTCTGGGGGGGAGGACAACTGCCCCCTCCAAACTAGTTCTCATAGGAGATGTTTGGGGAAGAGGGGAAGGAGAAGTACTGGGATCACCTGGCTAAGGAGGAGATTGAGGAGTACCAGGATCAGATGGCCCAGGATCAGATGGACCAGCAGCAGATGGTCCAGCAGCAGATGGCACATTATGCGTCTCCCGGAGGACCTGCAATATATATCTCTGAGACTATGCAAGATCTCTCTTTGGTCTTGGCAAAGCTCTCTTTGTTCTTGTAGAAGCTCGCTTTGGTGTTGGATAAGCTATCTTTGGTCTTGTCAAATGGCATTAATTGCTTCTGTCAGCTGGATTCTGCTTTCCACATTTTCCCTCCGGGAGGCACCCATCTCTTCCAGAAAATCACTTAATATCTGCACCTCTGCTATCTCCTCCTGAGGGGCTGCTGGTGCACGGCGGGCTGCTGGTGCACGGTGGGCTGCTGGTGCAGGAGGGGCTGCTGCAGGGATCTCTTCTGCAGTGGGGGCTTCTTCAGAGGATGGGGATAGAGGGATGTCATCCATGTCTCCCCGTGGTGGCGAGTCATCTCCACCACTCTCATACCTGGGTGAAGGAGGAGCCTGTAGTTGCTGTGCTGCCTCCTCCACAGACTCTGTATATTGTAAAAGGAAAGAAATGGATATATTAGCATAGTTCCAAATAAAGATGTAAATGCTTTTGCTTACAATAGAATTACAAATGCAGCCTCATTAATCCACTTTGAAATATAACAATCAATACGATTTCCGCATTTTCCAAACCGTGTTTCTGATATCTATATGATCAATCTGAATGTGTTTTTGCGTTTGTTTTCAGTCTGTTGAAATGCACACCTAACCTGTAGCCTAGATAGTAATGTAATCGCAAAGATAATTGTGAATGCGTTTACGAAATAATGTGTAAAAAAGCATAATTGTCTTAATCATATCCTTGAATACATTCTTTATTTTTGATTTAAAGAGATTATTAAATGAGCTTACCGTCAGAGGAGAGTGGCAGGTTCCTGGTATCGACTCCTCCGATCCCGACTATGGCCACCTCGGAGATGCTGGGACGCCACTGGGCCCAGCCACTTGTTCATCTTGAACAAAGTGGCCAGGTCCACCCACCCCTTCCTCCCTCCCTTCCTCCACCCATTCCTCCCCCCCTTCTTGTCCCCCTTCCTGTCCTGTTCCTTTTCCTCTCCCTCTCCCCCTCCCTCTCCCCCTCCCCCTCTCCTGACTAAGCTCCTGCCTGACCTCCTCTACAACCTCTTGTCTGAACTGATTCCTGAGGAACTCTAATAGCTGCGGGCTAATCTGCCCCATATCCCCCCTCCCGACATACTCCAACCAAAAGTGAATGTGCCCAAATGAAAGGGGGTCAAAATAAATAAATAAATGCAAAAAAGGTGCTCAAAGTGTAAAAGGGATATAGATAAAAGAGCGTAAAGAGTATTTAACAAACAAAAATGTATAAGAAGACTAAAATGAGGATATGTAAACAATATCTAACTATGGATGGGTATGGGCTTACAGGGAATGGGGTATGGGATGAAAGTGAATGGGGTATGGGATGAAAGGGAATGGGGTATGGGATGAAAGGGAATGGGGTATGTAGTGTAGTATGAGAGGGGATGGGGTATGGAGTGTATGTAGTGTTATTGATAAGTGTATGTATGTATTGAATGTGTTTGCATGTAAATGTGTTAAGTATACAGAAAAACCACTCGCACACTCACCCAAACCAACTCTCGCTCACTACCGCTCTCTCACTATCTCACACTACCACTAACTCACAATCTCATACTACCACTAACTCACACTACCAATAACTCACTCTCTTACACTACCACTAACTCACTATCTCACACTACCACTAATTCACTATCTCACACTACCACTAACTCTCACACTACCACTAACTCTCACACTAGCACACACTACCACTAACTAACTCTCACAATAAAACTAACTCACTCTCTCACAATAACAGTAACTCACACTAACACTAACTCTCACAATAACGCACTAAATCTCTCTCCTCTCTAATCTCCAAAAACCCTCCAGCAACACAGTCAAAGAAGCCTTGCTTGTGGCGTGTTTATATACCCTATGTAAATGTTTAATGATGTACCGGTTTGCCTTGTAAATTATGTTCAGGTGTGCTTTGTTGGTAATTAGTATGTGTGCAATGTGTATTAGTTGTGTGAATTTGCGCATGCTCATATTGAGTTAGTATTTGGGGAATGTGTAGAATGCGATGATGTCATAGTGATCATTTTGCATAACATTGTCCAAAGTATTATGTGTAAATATAAATGTTGATTTGTGATTGTGTAGTATTTGTGAAGTGTTGTAAATGTTTGTTTGTACTAACTATTCCGTAATCTTGAATGCGAATGTTTGGTTTGTGTATGAGTGTGCAATTGTTTTTTCGAGTTGTTTTGTTCCATATTGCAGGATCCTAAGGTATATCTGTATTCCTCGTTTAGTGTAAAATATTTAATTTTGTTTTTTTTCCGATTGTGAATGTGCAATGCGTATGTGCTATGTTGCGTGATTGTTATTAGTACATTGCTGTGTGTTTTTGTTTATGTGGTATACGTAATATGACAGAGCAGTGCGTATTTCTCGCGAGATCGAGTGTTAGTTGAAAAATGCGTGCTTCTTTGATTTCTCATTGATCTCTATGGGAGAATGTTTAACGCGGCTGTGATTACACGTATAAAATAAACATGGTAGTCGTGAAACAGCGACGCATTAGGTTGTTTTGAGACTCGTAATACCTACGTTAAGAAAAGTGCGCAAAGGAAATAAAATACGCGTAACTAACGCACTCCTCCTAACGCAAATCTCGTAATCTAGGCGATAGTATTCACAGTAAGCACTGACCCAAACAGTGAAAAGATTAGGATTTCACCATTTATTGATGGGAGTTGGAGACTGTACCAGTAAAATAATAGAGTCTAGTTTTAGGAAATTAAGTGCCGTAATTGTTGCTCCTGTAAATAAATACCAATACTGGACAATACTACACCAAGATCCCAGTTGATTGCATTTATTATTTCCCTCCTAGTTTCAACGGGTCAGTCCTGAAGACACTATGACCCAAATGAGTGATACTCACTGCTTGTGGCACAGTGATGACTGCTGATTCTTACTCACCAATTTACCGAACCGATTATGCTCTTTCTGAGGGGAGGCATGGTAGTGTTTTTGGGAGGTAGCTCGGATATTCCTGGTCTTATTTGCTCCTATTCTGCCCTGTGTGCCTTGGTTATGATTAACTCTTTCTTGGTCCTGCTTTGCTTCCGTTACTAATTCTCTTTGTTTCGTGGTTCAGACTTTTCTTCCACGATTATTACCAGTTCTTTCTAGCCCGGTTCTGCTCTGCACTGTTACTGCTGCTGTCAGTATTTTGTCAGATGACACCTTAAATTCCTCTCACCACAGCACATTTTTGGATTGGATGAATAAAGCTATTTGGGCTTGTCACTGAGTGTGGCTTCCAATCGGAGGGTTGTGTGGTACTTGCAATTCATTTTGAATTTAGAGGGGACATTCGGGGACCTACACAGTATAGCATTTTGTGATAATACTGCCCATGTCAGCTATGCTAGCCAATTGCAATCAGAATTTTAAAAACCCGGCTTTTGTATTGTATTTGTAATGCCGGCACCGGCTGGTACAGAATGAACAATTGGGTTGGACACTGGGACAGCGCCTCCAAACAGGGACAATCCCAGTCAAACTGGGACTTCTGGTAAGCCTAATTATTTTACTCACAAAGTGATTTCCACAAGAAACAATTCTGTTCTTCAAAAATCCAATTGTCTAACTGAATTCAAACCACTTACACATCACATTCCTTAGCCAGAATCAGACTTTAAAAATAGTTTTAAAGTTTAAAAATAAATACAAAAATAACCAGATTTTTTCTTTTCCCCAGAATCCCTAGGCAGCTGTGTGTTGTGAATCATAAGGAGCAGTTAGGGTTGCCACCTTTTCCTCAAAAAAAAATTACTGGCCATGGGTGAGGGAGGAGACACAAAAGTACCGGGTCAAAAAAGGGCTGTGCTAAAAAAATGTCATTATGAAAAGATTTCAAATAACTTTATTTAAATTGTGTTTTAAATACAAGACAGCATGTAGTTGGACATGACATATACATATTAGCACACACTACACAATATTAAATTATCATGTCTAAAGAGTTATTCTAATTCTAATATGGAAAACTTTCTTCTTACAACTTCACACAGCTGTTATTTATTTCAAATGTCAAAATTGAATCACATGTTTTTAGAAAAGCTAATTATACAACATGTTATTGCTAGACAGCATCTTACGGAGCCACACAACTACACATCATGTCACACATTGTGTTACACCTATGTTTTAACTAGGAAGTGGAGTGCAATATGTATAGACGGCAGCACAATACTGCACAGCACCACATGACTTGACAGATTGACAAACTATGAACAACAAAACATACATAGCACATTTCTAGAACAAGGAAGACAACATGTCACAGTTTACAAGTAACAGCTACACAAATAGGAGCAGAATTACATACATTTTTACATAGCTGTTCTACAGAGGCGTAACTAGAAGCCTCAGGGCCCCGGTGCAAGAATCCATGAAGGCCCCCCCCAACTTGCAATACATATACACATACACACATATATAAATATATATATATATATATATATATATATATATATATACACACACACATATATATAATTTTTCAATTTTAATGACCCTGATGTTACATCGGCTACTAACAACTGGGAGACTTACAAGTGTTACATTAGAGGAGTGATACTGGGCCATACACATAAACTGCGTAATCAAAGGACGGCATAAATATCTGTCCCTAACGACCAACTTTCAAAACTGCGAAAAAGCTTTGAAACAAAACCCCCTTTCCCAACAACTCCTTTTGCTGTCACAACAGACCAGAGAGGATCTCAACCAGTACTTAATTAAAAATGCCCATCTATGGGCACTTACAACCAGATCCCTTAAAAAGAAAAGATACAAAACCTTTATTTCAAAACTAACAGACCCCTCTGGATCTTCGTTCTCTAAAAACACAGAAATAGTCAATCAATTTGCATCTTACTACTCCTCTTTGTATAATCTCCCGCCTACAAACTTTGACTCCAAAATTGCTATGATTAATAATTACTTATCTCAAGTCCAACTCCCCACCTTCACCGCAGAGAGTAGCGAGTCCCTGGACTTGCAATTCACTCTACAAGAAATCCTAATAGCTATTAGGACCTCCCTCAAGGTAAAGCCCCCCATCCAGAGGCATTCACTCCTAAATTCTATCATCTGTTTAAAACCCACCTGAGCCCCCATCTTCTAACAATGTACAACTCCCTAGACCATGATTGTCATTTATCTCAGTCTCTACTGGAGGCTACAATTACGGTTATTCCTGTTGAACTAGTCTCTAATTATCGCTCAATATCTCTGAATAATATCGATATTAATCTATATGCAAAACTACTAGCCACTAGAATTAATATCATACTCCCTACGCTAATTCATACCGACCAGGTCAGTTTTATTCCCAGTAGAGAGGCCAAGGATAATACTATCTGTGTCCTACAAACCATATTTACTGCCAATGCCTCTAGCACCCCCTTAATCTTACTCTCCACAGATGCGGAAAGGCCTTCGACAGGGTGGACTGGGACTTCCTCTGGGCCACTTTGTAGGTGCTCGCGACTAGAGTTAGAAATAACAATGGAATCAAAACGCCTAATACCCCAGTTCTGGAAATCAACACAAACACCTAATTTTCCCATGTGGTCGAGAGAAGTAGACCATATCTTAGCTTTAGAAAAAATACACTACACCTTTATGGGAAAACAAGATTTTATTGCAGATATTCTATACATCTGGGAACAAAGGTCACGACAGTGATACGATACAATGCATTACACTATTCACTCTAAGCTATGGATTAAAATTAGTAAAATTAGTAGAATTATCTAAACAAATTTTAAGTGTTATGGTAATATGTAAATCTTTCTTGTGGATGTGCCTCCTAATGGAGCAAAACGAGAGACTGCTTTTTTATATCACGTATAACCACTGCTCTGCAGCAGAGCAGCCTCCTTTTGCTGAGCCTCACAATGGTTCCCAAGCTGACCTCACCAAGACAGTTCCGGTATCCTAATCCGCAATCCAGCATGCTAAGGACAGCCAGGAGCGGTGATGTGAGAGTGGCTAGACAGTCACTGAAGTGCCGTCTGGTTGGTCCCATGAAGAAAAAATTAAGTTGGGAAATGTTTTGTTTTGTTCTGAATCTTAAGTTTGTGACTCCCCCTGAGGGGTGGACCTCCCGGGCCCGGTCGCAGTCACGAATTCTGCTTTACCGGTAGTTCCGTCCCTGCTGTTCTATTCCACTAGCATTGCCCAAACTGAAATTTACTTTAACCCCTAGCCTGCTGCCTTCAAAGAGATACAAAAACAAACAAACAGAAGTGAAGTACTGTACTACATACACCTCACTGGCTGGGAAACTGGCAGTGGCATGGGCCCCAGCCCCAAGGCAAAGTCTGCCATGCCAGCCTCTATCATGTATATAACAGTGAGCCAGTTCTATTCTATTTTAATTTAAAAGGCTAATATATTTAAATGAATGATTCATTTTATTGAAATATTTTGGCCTTTTCATGAATGTATTACTCTGACAGTTGACTGACTGAGACACTGAGTCTTAGTGAGAGAGTGACTGTCTGTTTAAATAAATTTTGTGGTGTGGGGTTAATTATGCGGCTGTGCCAGTGCCAATGCCAGGCCAGAGCCATTGCACACTTACTGTCCTCTGTCTCAAGTTGTTGACACCACCAGTCAGTCTCTCAACACACTTTTCCCCGAGGGGGGGCAGGGGGGTAAAGATGAAGAAGCTATTAAACCTGCTTACCCTGTTATGAAGGGAGTGGATGCCTGCATACAAGTATGTTCAGTGACTGCATTTCCAAAGTTATTTAGGCCATGTTCGGCAGGCGCTCAGGGCCAGCACTGGGCACATCTCCTCCAGCGATGACGTGGCGCTAAGAGATGCCACAAGTAAGGGAGCTTGGAAAAAACGTTTGCATGTGCAATAATGGAGTACTCCTATAAAATTCATAATTGAGACACTTCTATTTCCATGCACTATTTCTAATACCTTTTAAATATTAGAAATAATGCATGCAAATAGAAACGTCTCACATATGAATTATATATGTGTACTCCATTATCGTGCAGTAGATACCGTTGCGCATGCAAACATTTATTATAAGCTCCCTTACTTGTGAAAGTATTATTAAATTTACAACACACACACACACACATATATATATATATATATATAAATAAGTGTTGTAAATTTAATAATACTTTCACAACTCAACATGATTTTTTTTACACACACACATATATATATATATATACACACATATACATACACACGTGTTGCTCGTGGAAGCTGTGATGTTTACAAGCGTCTGAGCTTGCTCTGAATAGTCTCAGCTTTACCAGCATGCTGGAAACGCTGGGACTTGCGTCATCAGAGCACTGAGCGAATGCCCAGCGCCTTGCTTTGGAGTCTTCGCAAAACGCTCCAAGCGAGCTTGAGTTCGCTTGGAGCGTTTGCTGAACGGGGCTTTAGAGGTGTACTCAGAAGGAGAGATAGAGGATGTCATGTGAAAGGGACATTGAGAGAGGGAGAGGGAGGACCACCAGCACCACTCCCGGCATGTGCAAAGCCCTCTCCGGGCTGCCTCGCATTCTGCCAACGCCAGCCCAGATCCCTACCCTCCTACTTGCTTCAGTCTTCTCACACTTAAATACCAGTCTGGGTGGCTCATCATTTTAGTGTCAGTCATGCGGCGCCACTGCATTCCCCACCGCATGATTTCCCATTCTCTCAGACTCTCTGTTCACACAGATAGGCTTAGGCAGGCGGCAGCGCAAGCAAGCTCCACGCGGCAGTGACGGCACGCATACATAGAACAGTAGCACTAGCAGCACTGAACAGTAGTACTTGCAGCCAGGCGGCAGGCGCAGATTGATGCTAAACTTATTACATCATGCTTTGTCGGGCAAATCCACCTCGGCACCTACCGCTCTGGGGGCACCTTAAGGCGGCTGCCTATTTTGCCTTACACAAGCGCCGGCCCTGCATGAAAGAGCATTATTTAAAATGTTAAAGTTTCTTTTGATTTTGGAAAGTACATGCATATTTAACTGGCCGATGGTGGGAATATTCATCACACTTACTGTTCATCCTGAAAAACCCATGGTGAGTCCCTCTCACAGACTAGGATCTGTGGGATCCCTCCCCTCGACTTAAGTGCTGCCCTAGCAATCATAGACAGCTGTCAGGGTGCCATATTGTATCCCTGTCTCCTAGGCAACGTCACCCACCTGAACTCTGACATGACCCTTCCCCCATGCATGAGCACACAGTCGGTCACTAAGAGACTGTGCGATCACCGACGCAAGCCTTTCCTCCAGCTTTTCCAAGTCACATCCATTATATAGACACCACATGGAATGCTAATATAAAGTGGGTTTAATGCTAGTAGTAGTAGTAGTAAGGGAGCAATATGCATGGATTTAAACATTGATTTTTTGACAGCATAGCAGCCCTTGCAACATACAGTGAGGGAACATTGTATAAAAATGAAAAAAAAAATGGCTTTTGCATTGCCGGTATTTTACTAATACCGGCACCAGCTCCTAATTGCCAATTACCAGCTGTGCCAGTAAAATACCGACTGGGTGGCAACCCTAGGAGCAGTGTGTTGCTTAAGGGCACTGACAAATATTGTTGCAGTGTTGCTTGATAGTAAAAATATAATTTAACAAATCTTACCAACAGCATTATAAGCACGTGGTAAAATATTACAAATGAATCCAATACTCCCAACAGACTATAAAATCAGTATAGATAAACTATAAAGGATAGTATAGATGGATGAAAGGCACTTCCTGGATTTGTAGAAAAAAATTATAAACAATACCAAACTGTGATTTAATTTTTTTGCTATTAATCCAATTACAGTAGAGCTATTTTATCTATTTGTTTGTTAGACTGTGTTTCTTTGTGTCTGTGTGTAAGTGTGTGTATCTGAGTCTATGTGAATGTCTGTGAGTGTTTTGTGTCTTTAAATGTGTGTGTTTTTCTCAGCAGTGTTTCTGTGTGTCTATTTTTTTAGTCTATGTGAGTATTTCTTAGTGAGTACATGTTTCTGTGTGTCTGTGAGTGTGTCTGTGTGTCTTTTAATGTTTGTGTGTGTGTGCCTATGAGTGTGTGTGCATTTATATGTGTATATGTGTGTGTTTGAGTGCTTCTGCAGACTTTTAAGTATCCAACAATTGAACCTCTATAAGATTCATATGTGTGTTTATCTGGCTCTGATACTAGCCAGTGCCTCACCTGCCAATGACCTCACTGCACGTCCCTTAGATTGTAGGACTTTACATCTGTATAACTGAAAAAATTAAGAATTAATTTCTGGTTGAGTAATTGTAACTTGCATCCAAAATAAATATAGTCTGTACATATGACCATGACCATAATGTTGATAAGAGTAATAAATACAGGGCACGCAGAGAGGGGGTGGAATCACAGGACGATACAGACAGGTGAGAGGAGCTGCTATTATTACACTGCAATACAGATAAGTGAGAGGAGCTGTTATTATCACAGAATGATACAGATAGGTTAGAGGAACTGGTATTATCACAGAATAAAACAAATAGGTGAGAGGAGCTGGTATAATCACAGGATGATACAGATAGGTGAGAGGAGCTGGTATTATCACAGGATGATACAGATAGGTGAGAGGAGCTGGTATTATCACAGGATGATACTGATAGGTGAGAAGAGCTGGTATTATCACAGAATGATACAGATAAGTGAGAGGAGCTGTTATTATCACAGAATGATACAGATAGGTGAGAGGAACTGGTATTATCACAGGATGATACAGGTAGGGGAGAGGAGCTGGTATTATCACAGGATGATACAGATAGGTGAGAGGAGCTGGTATTATCACAGGATGATACAGATAGGTGAGAGGAGCTGGTATTATCACAGAATGATACAGATAGGTGAGAGGAGCTGGTATTATCACAGAATAAAACAAATAGGTGAGAGGAGCTGGTATAATCACAGGATGATACAGATAGGTGAGAGGAGCTAATATTATCACAGGATGATACTGATAGGTGAGAGGAGCTGGTATTATCACAGGATGATACAGATAGGTGAGAGGAGCTGGTATTATCACAGGATGATACAGATAGGTGAATGGAGCTTGTATTATCATAGGGTGATACAGGTAGGGGAGAGGAGCTGGTATTATCACAGGATGATACAGATAAGTGAGAGGAGCTGGTATTATCACAGGATGATACAGATAGGTGAGATCAGCTGGTATTATCACAGGATGATACATATAAGTGAGAGGTGCTGGTATTATCACAGGATGATACAGATAGGTGAGAGGAGCTGGTTTTATCACAGGATGATACAGATAGGTGAGAGGAGCTGGATAAGTGAGAGGAGCTGGTATTATCACAGGATGATACAGATAGGTGAGTGGAGCTGGTATTATCACAGGATGATACAGATAGGTGAGAGGAGCTGGTATTATCACAGGATGATACAGATAGGTGAGTGGAGCTGGTATTATCACAGGATGATACAGATAGGTGAGAGGAGCTGGTTTTATCACAGGATGATACAGATAGGTGAGAGGAGCTGGTATTATCACAGGTTGATACAGATAGGTGAGAGGAGCTGGTATTATCAAAGGATGATACTGATAGGTGAGAGGAGCTGGTATTATCACAGGATGATACAGATAGGTGAGATGAGCTGTTATTATCACAGGATGATACAGATAGGTGAGAGGGGCTGGTATTATCACAGGATGACACAAATAGGTGAGTGGAGCTGGTATTATCACAGGATGATACAGATAGATGAGGGGAGCTGGTATTATCACAGGATGATACAGATAAGGGAGAGGAATTGGTATTATCACAGGATGATACAGATAGGTGAGAGGAGCTGGCATTATCACAGGATGATACAGATAGGTGAGGGGAGCTGGTATTATCACGGGATGCTACAGAAAGGTGAGAGGAGCTGGTATTATTACAGGATGATACAGATAGGTGAGAGGAGCTGTCATTATCACAGGATGATACAGATAGGTGGGAGGATCTGGTATTATCACAGGATGATACAGATAGGTGGGAGGATCTGGTATTATCACAGGATGATACAGATAGGTGAGAGGAGCTGGCATTATCACAGGATGATACAGATAGGTGAGAGGAGCTGGCATTATCACAGGATGATACAGATAGGTGAGAGGAGCTGGTATTATCACAGGATGATACAGATAGGTGAGAGGAGCTGGCATTATCACAGGATGATACAGATAGGTGAGAGGAGCTGGCATTATCACAGGATGATACAGATAGGTGAGAGGAGCTGGCATTATCACAGGATGATACAGATAGGTGAGATGAGCTGGTATTATCACAGGATGATACAGATAGGTGAGATGAACTGGTATTATCACAAGATGATAGAGATAGGTGAGAGGAGCTGGTATTATCACAAGATGATAGAGATAGGTGAGAGGAGCTGGTATTATCACAGGATGATACAAATAGGTGAGAGGAGCTGGTATTATCACAGGATGATACAGATAGGTGAGAGGAGCTGGTATTATCACAGGATGATAGAGATAGGTGAGAGGAGCTGGTATTATCACAGGATGATACAGATAGCTGAGAGGAGCTGGTATTATCACAGGATGATACAGATAGGTGAGAGGAGCTGGTATTATCACAGGATGATACAGATAGGTGAGAGGACCTGGTATTATCACAGGATGATACAGATAGGTGAGAGGAGCTGGTATTATCACAGGATGATACAGATAGGTGAGAGAAGCTGGTATGATCACAGGATGATACAGATAGGTGAGATGAGCTGGTATTATCACAGGATGATACAGATAGGTGAGAGGAGCTGGTATTATCATAGGATGATACAGATAGGTGAGAGGAGCTGGTATTATCACAGGATGATACAGATAGGTGAGAGGAGCTGGTATGATCACAGGATGATACAGATAGGTGAGATGAGCTGGTATTATCACAGGATGATACAGATAGGTGAGAGGAGCTGGTATTATCATAGGATGATACAGATAGGTGAGAGGAGCTGGTATTATCACAGGATGATACAGATAGGTGAGAGGAGCTGGTATTATCACAAGATGATACAGATAGGTGAGAGGAGCTGGTATTATCACAGGATGATACAGATAGGTGAGAGGAGCTGGTATTATCACAGGATGATACTGATAGGTGAGAGGAGCTGGTATTATCACAGGATGATACAGATAGGTGAGAGGAGCTGTTATTATCACAGGATGATACAGATAGGTGAGAGGCGCTGTTATTATCACAGGATGATACAGATAGGTGAGAGGGGCTGGTATTATCACAGGATGATACTGTTAGGTGAGAGGGGCTGGTATTATCAAAGGATGATACAGATAGGTTAGAGGAGCTGGTATTATCACAGGATGATACAGATAGGTGAGAGGAGCTGGTATTATCACAGGATGATATAGATAGGTGAGAGGAGCTGGTATTATCACAGAATGATACTGATAGGTGAGAGGAGCTGGTATTATCACAAGATGATACAGATATGCTAGAGGAGATGGTATTATCACATGATGATACAGATAGGTGAGAGGAGCTGGTATTATCAAAGGATGATACAGATAGGTTAGAGGAGCTGGTATTATCAAAGGATGATACAGATAGGTTAGAGGAGCTGGTATTATCACAGGATGATACAGATAGGTGAGAGGAGCTGGTATTATCACAGGATGATACAGATAGGTTAGAGGAGCTGGTATTATCACAGAATGATACGGATAGGTGAGAGGAGCTGGTATTATCACAGGATGATACAGATAGGTGAGAGGAGCTGGTATTATCACAGGATGATACAGATAGGTGAGAGGAGCTGGTATTATCACAGGATGATACAGATAGGTGAGAGGAGCTGGTATTATCACAGGATGATACAGATAGGTGAGAGGAGCTGGTAGTATCACAGGATAATACAGATAGTTGAGAGGAGCTGGTATTATCACCAGATGATACAGATTGATGAGAGGAGCTGGTATTATCACAGGATGATACAAATAGGTGAGAGGAGCTGGTATTATCACAGGATGATACAGATAGGTGAAAGGAGCTGATATTATCACAGGATGATACAGATAGGTGAGAGGAGTTGGTATTATCACAGGATGATACATATAGGTGAGATGAGCTGGTATTATCACAGGATGATACAGATAGGTGAGAGGAGCTGGTATTATCACAGGATGATACAGATAGGTGAGAGGAGCTGGTATTATCACAGGATGATACAGATAGGTGAGAGGAGCTGGTAGTATCACAGGATAATACAGATAGTTGAGAGGAGCTGGTATTATCACAGGATGATACAGATTGATGAGAGGAGCTGGTATTATCACAGGATGATACAAATAGGTGAGAGGAGCTGGTATTATCACAGGATGATACAGATTGGTGAAAGGAGCTGATATTATCACAGGATGATACAGATAGGTGAGAGGAGTTGGTATTATCACAGGATGATACATATAGGTGAGATGAGCTGGTATTATCACAGGATGATACAGATAGGTGAGAGGAGCTGGTATTATCACAGGATGATACAGATAGGTGAGAGGAGCTGGTATTATCACAGGATGATACTGATAGGTGAGAGGAGCTGGTATTATCACAGGATGATACAGATAGATGAGAGGAGCTGGTAGTATCACAGAATAATACAGATAGTTGAGAGGAGCTGGCATTATCACAGGATGATACAGATAGGTGAGAGGAGCTGGTATTATCACAAGATGATACAGATAGGTGAGAGGAGCTGGTATTATCAAAGGATGATACAGATAGGTTAGAGGAGCTGGTATTATCACAGGATGATACAGATAGGTGAGAGGAGCTGGTATTATCACAGGATGATACAGATAGGTTAGAGGAGCTGGTATTATCACAGAATGATACGGATAGGTGAGAGGAGCTGGTATTATCACAGGATGATACAGATAGGTGAGAGGAGCTGGTATTATCACAGGATGATACAGATAGGTGAGAGGAGCTGGTATTATCACAGGATGATACAGATAGGTGAGAGGAGCTGGTATTATCACAGGATGATACAGATAGGTGAGAGGAGCTGGTATTATCACAGGATGATACAGATAGGTGAGAGGAGCTGGTAGTATCACAGGATAATACAGATAGTTGAGAGGAGCTGGTATTATCACAGGATGATACAGATTGATGAGAGGAGCTGGTATTATCACAGGATGATACAAATAGGTGAGAGAAGCTGGTATTATCACAGGATGATACAGATAGGTGAAAGGAGCTGATATTATCACAGGATGATACAGATAGGTGAGAGGAGTTTGTATTATCACAGGATGATACATATAGGTGAGATGAGCTGGTATTATCACAGGATGATACAGATAGGTGAGAGGAGCTGGTATTATCACAGGATGATACAGATAGGTGAGAGGAGCTGGTATTATCACAGGATGATACTGATAGGTGAGAGGAGCTGGTATTATCACAGGATGATACAGATAGATGAGAGGAGCTGGTAGTATCACAGGATAATACAGATAGTTGAGAGGAGCTGGCATTATCACAGGATGATACAGATAGGTGAGAGGAGCTGGTATTATCACAGGATGATACAGATAGGTGAGAGGAGCTGGTATTATCACAGGATGATACAGATTGATGAGAGGAGCTGGTATTATCACAGGATGATACATATAGGTGAGAGGAGCTGGTATTATCACAGGATGATACAAATAGGTGAGAGGAGCTGGTATTATCACAGGATGATACATATAGGTGAGATGAGCTAGTATTATCACAGGATGATACAGATAGGTGAGAGGAGCTGGTATTATCACAGGATGATACAGATAGGTGAGAGGAGCTGGTATTATCACAGGATGATACAGATAGGTAAGAGGAGCTGGTATTATCACAGGATGATACTGATAGGTGAGAGGAGCTGGTATTATCACAGGATGATACAGATAGGTGAGAGGAGCTGGTATTATCACAGAATGATACAGATAGGTGAGAGGAGCTGGTATTATCACAGGATGATACAGATAGGTTAGAGTTATAATTTCTTCCATTACCTACTCTCAATCTAGATTGATGTGCAATCAAAATTAAGTCTATGCATAGTTATCGAGTAAAATTGCTATATTCTGTTATTAATTAATATCACCCTGTTGGTGTTGACTTTATTATATTTTATTTCTAGTGTGTGCTGTATATTTTCTTTCAGAGATCTTTTGTACTTTGAGACCATGAAGGTTTTTGTGATATCACTTTTGTGTCTTGCTGTGGGCTGTTTATCAGCAGGTAAGTTTGCAATAGATCACTGGACAAAATTTAGAATTTATATTCTCTGAAACATGGGATATGTCAGAGTGATAGACTGTGTGTCATAGAGTGTAATTATTTCATTTCAGTCACTGTCAGTAGCTTTTAAGATAGTTATGATGGGAAAAAGAGATGTTTTTCAAATGTTTACATCAGACTCACCAAATATATTTTTATATGATAGGCTGGTTAATAATGCCAGGAGTGACATGGTCTATAAGGACAGTAAACACCTTGAGAGTTTAGTATAAAATATCTTTAGTTATACATAATTAAATAACTTTGCAAAATATTTTCATTATTTATTTTACACTTTACATAGAAACATATTTTGACAGCAGCCAATAAGTCTGGCCGAAATTTCCTAAAAGTGTAAATGATTTAGTTTGTAGGATAGCCTTATGCTTTTCCCAGTTATTCTTCACGTCCCCCACAGTGTCTGTCATTCTCCCACATTGCTTTCTTTTCATGTAATGTAACCCTGATTTTCTAACTCTCAGAACTTGAAATGCACCCTGCTGACTTATCAAGGCTAACTTTGCTACATAAATGTTTACTTATGTTATTAAAATTGCTACATTCTTATGGTATCCTTTGTCAAATGATAGACCTAGGAAGGTTCAGAAATGTGCAAATGTATTAAGTACTCTATGGCACCAGTGTTTAGAACAATGTATCACATTGCTACAAACATTGTTGTAAACATGACTACCATAGAGTGCTTAAGACACGAGCAAACTCTTGAAACTATAAAAGTTTACTGTTATACAGGTTACCATGAGAACAATGCAAATTTGATAATAGAAGTAAAGTGTAATTT
Organism: Bombina bombina; assembly: GCF_027579735.1. Classification (NCBI taxonomy): domain Eukaryota; kingdom Metazoa; phylum Chordata; class Amphibia; order Anura; family Bombinatoridae; genus Bombina; species Bombina bombina. The sequence goes on from NC_069500.1 coordinate 121,533,191, forward strand.
TTTTAATAACATACTCTATCTAAGCAATGAAAGCTTCATTTTTACTTTATAGTCTTTTTAATGTTTGAAGAATGCGGGTTGTGTTGGCAAATATAAACTTTTTTATTACAAATTATTATGAATGACCATTATCTCTGGGTGATATTGAATGAGACAGGAAAAAATCAACCATAGAGAAAATGCAAAAGTGTTTTTTATACATAATATATAACACTATTGTGTTTCTATAAACATATTGGTACCATTTAAATTAGTCCATTGGGAAATTAATTTGTAAATTGCACTAGTCCACCAGTTTCCTACTAGTAAAACAATTGCAGTGGATTAAATTCTTAAGGGTCGATTTATCACGGATCTAATGGGGCCGTATACCCCTGTTTCCACGCGAGCCTTCATGCTCGCCGGAAACATGACTTAAGAAGCAGTGGTCTTAAGACAGCTGCTCTTTAACTCGTTCGCTGCCTCTGAGGCTGTGGACATCAATCCGCCTGATCTCATACTATCGGGTTGATTAACACCCCCTGCTAGCGGCCGATTGGCCGGGAATCTGCAGGGGGCAGCAATGCACAAGCAGTTCACCAGAACTGCTTGTGCAATGATAAATGCCGACAGCGTATGCTGTCGGCATTTATCGATATCTGGCGAACATGATCGATACAGCGGATCATGTCCGCCAGAAACTTGATAAATCAGCCTCTTAATCTTTTTTTCAATAACCAACTTATGCTCAGTAATAAAAATTGTGAAAATTAATATTTCCTTATCTATGTTTTGCACAGATAACAAAACACAACAACATGATACTGGAAACAGCAGGGAAATCACGCGCCTCTTACACAATTCCAACGGGATTCTAGAGAGCATAAATGAAATCCTGTCAGGAATACCGTCCCTTTTATCATTTGCAGTTGCAGAGAAACCATCACATAATGGTAAATATAGCACGATACTAGGCAGCTAATTTACATCTAAACCTTAATAAATCACTTGACTGTTTGAAGTGAGTTTCTCCATGTGGTTAAAATCTTTCCCAACCAATTTCCTTTTTTCTTCTGATTCACCCGGACTAATTTTCTATATAAATTATTATAGATAATCACAGCAATAAAGTTATACAAAACCATAAATGTGTTACAAAGGTTGCAACCTATGTATGCAATGACAAATACCAGTGTACCACTAAGGATAAACTCAGTATGATTTTACTGTGTGAGAAAAATCTTCAGAAAAAAAACATGTTATAGGGAAGACTCATTAATTAATATTTCTTTCATGTAATTAACAAGAGTCCATGAGCTAGTGACGTATGGGATATACATTCCTACCAGGAGGGGCAAAGTTTCCCAAACCTTAAAATGCCTATAAATACACCCCTCACCACACCCACAAATCAGTTTTACAAACTTTGCCTCCAAGGGAGGTGGTGAAGTAAGTTTGTGCTAGATTCTACGTTGATATGCGCTCCGCAGCAAGTTGGAGCCCGGTTTTCCTCTCAGCGTGCAGTGAATGTCAGAGGGATGTGAAGAGAGTATTGCCTATTGAATGCAGTGATCTCCTTCTACGGGGTCTATTTCATAAGGTTCTCTGTTATCGGTCGTAGAGATTCATCTCTTACCTCCCTTTTCAGATCGACGATATACTCTTATATTTACCATTTCCTCTACTGATTCTCGTTTCAGTACTGGTTTGGCTTTCTACAAACATGTAGATGAGTGTCCTGGGGTAAGTAAGTCTTATTTTCTGTGACACTCTAAGCTATGGTTGGGCACTTTATTTATAAAGTTCTAAATATATGTATTCAAACATTTATTTGCCTTGACTCAGAATGTTCAACTTTCCTTATTTCCAGACAGTCAGTTTCATATTTGGGATTATGCATTGAATTATCATATTTTTTCTTACCTCAAAAATTTGACTTTTTTCCCTGTGGGCTGTTAGGCTCGCGGGGGCTGAAAATGCTTCATTTTATTGCGTCATTCTTGGCGCGGACTTTTTTGGCGCAAAAATTCTTTTCCGTTTCCGGCGTCATACGTGTCGCCGGAAGTTGCGTCATTTTTTGACGTTATTTTGCGTCAAAGATGTCGGCGTTCCGGATGTGGCGTCATTTTTGGCGCCAAAAGCATTTAGGAGCCAAATAATGTGGGCGTCTTTTTTGGCGCTAAAAAATATGGGCGTCATTTTTGTCTCCACATTATTTAAGTCTCATTATTTATTGCTTCTGGTTGCTAGAAGCTTGTTCACTGGCATTTTTTTCCCATTCCTGAAACTGTCATTTAAGGAATTTGATCAATTTTGCTTTATATGTTGTTTTTTTCTTTTACATATTGCAAGATGTTCCACGTTGCAACTGAGTCAGAAGATACTACAGGAAAATCACTGCACAGTGCTGGAGCTACCAAGCTAAGTCTGCTATAAACTTTTGGTATCTGTTTTCTCCAGCTGTTATTTGTATTGCATGTCATGTCAAACTTATTAATGCAGATAAAATTTCCTTTAGTACTGTTACATTACCTGTTGCTGTCCGTCAACATCTAATTTTCAGAGTGTTCCTGATAACATAAGAGATTTTATTTTTTAAATCCATTAAGAAGGCTATGTCTGTTATTTCTCCTTCTAGTATACATAAAAGTCTTTTAAAACTTCTCTCTTTTTCAGATGAATTTTTAAATGAACATCATCATTCTGATACTGATAATGGTTCTTCTGGTTCAGAGGTTTCTGTCTCAGAGGTTGATGCTGATAAATCTTTGTATTTGTTCAAGATGGAATTTATTCGTTCTTTACTTAAAGAAGTGTTATTTGCATTAGAAATAGAGGATTCTGGTCCTCTTGATACTAAATGTAAACGTTTAAATAAGGTTTTTAAATCTCCTGTAGTTATTCCAGAAGTGTTTTATCTCCCTGATGCTATTTCTGAAGTAATTTCCAGGGAATGGAATAATTTGGGTAATTTATTTACTCCTTCTAGACGTTTAAGCAAATTATATCCTGTGCCATCTGACAGATTAGAGTTTTTTGGGACAAAAATCCCTAAGGTTATGGGGCTGTCTCTACTCCTGCTAATGTACTACTATTCTTATGGCAGATAGTACTTCATTTAAGGATCCTTTAGATAGGAAAATTGTATCTTTTCTAAGAAAAGCTTACTTATGTTCAGGTAATCTTCTTAGACCTACTATATTTTTAGCGGATGTTGCTGCAGCTTCAACTTTTTGGTTAGAAGCTTTAGCGCAACAAGTAACAGATCATAATTTTATAGCATTATTATTATTCTATAACATGCTAATAATTTTATTGGTGATACCATCTTTTGATATCATTAGAGTTGATGTCAGGTATATGTCTCTAGCTATTTTAGCTAGAAAAGCTTTATGGATTAAACTTGGAATGCTGACATGTCTTCTAAGTCAACTTTGCTTTCCCTTTCTTTCCAGGGTAAATAATCATTTTGTTCCTTTCCTCACAACAAGGAACAAAAGCCTGATCCTTCATCCTCAGGAGCGGTATCAGTTTGGAAACTATATCCAAGCCTTATAGAAACCTATAGCCAGCTCCTAAGTATCTATGAAGGTGCGGCCCTTATTCCAGCTCAGCTGGTATGGGGCAGATTACGTTTTCTTCAAAGAAATTTGGATCAATTCCGTTCTTAATCTCTGGTTTCAGAAACATTGTTTCAGAAAGGTACAGAATTGGCTTCAAGTTAAGGCCTCCTGCTAAGAGATTCTTTTCTTTCCCGTGTCCCAGTTGACACAGCAAGGCTCAGCATTTCTGAAATGTGTTTCAGATCTAGAGTTGGCTGGAGTATTTATGCCAGTTCCAGTTCTGGAACAGGGGCTGGGGTTTTATTTTATCTCTTCATTGTACCAAAGAAGGTCAATTCCTTCAGACCAGTTCTGGATCTATCATTATTGAATCGTTATGTTAGGATACCAACATTCAAGATTGTTACTGTAGGACTATCCTGCCTTTTGTTTAGCAAGGGCATTATATGTCTACAATAGATTTACAGGATGTGTATCTGCATATTCCGATTCATCCAGATCACTTTTAGTGTCTGAGATTCTCTTTTTAGACAAGCATTACCAGTTTTGTGGTTCTACTGTTTGGCCTAGCCTCAGTTCCAAGAATTTTTTTCAAAGGTTCTCGGTGCCCTTCTTTCTGTAATCAGAGAATAGGGTTTTGGTATTTCCTTATTTGGACGATATCTTGGTACTTGCTCAGTCTTCTCATTTTCGAAGAATCTCATACGTATCGACTTGTGTTGTTTCTTCAAGTTCATGGTTGGAGGATCAATTTACCAATCAGTTCATTGATTCCTCAGACAAGGGTAACCTTTTTAGGTTTCTAGATAAATTCAGTGTCTATGACTCTGTCCTTGTCAGACATGAGAAGTTTAACATTGATATCAGCTTGTCAAAACCTTCAGTCACAATCATTCCCTTTGGTAGCCTTATGCATGGAAATGTTGGGTCTTAGGACTGCCGCATCAGATGCGATCTCCTTTGCTCGTTTTCACATGCGACCTCTTCAGCTCTGTATGCTGAACCAATGGTGCAGGGATTACTCAAAGATATCTCAATTAATATCTTTAAACCGATTTTACGACACTCTCTGACATGGTGGACAGATCACCATCGTTTAGTTCAGGGGGCTTCTTTGTTCTTCCGACCTGGACTATAATCTCAACAGATACAAGTCTTACAGGTTGGGGAGCTGTGTGGGGGTATCTGACGGCACAAGGGGTTTGGGAATCTCAGGATGTGAGATTTCCGATCAATATTTTGGAACTCCGTGCAATTTTCAGAGCTCTTCAGTCTTGGCCTCTTCTGAAGAGAGAGTTGTTCATTGTTTTCAGATAAGACAATGTCACAACTGTGGCATACATCAATCATCAAGGAGGGACTCACAGTCCTCTGGCTATGAAAGAAGTATCTCGAATTTTGGTTTGGGCGGAATCCAGCTTCTGTCTAATCTCTGCGGTTTATATCCCAGGTATGGACAATTGGAAAGCGGATTATCTCAGTCGCCAAACGTTGCATCTGGGCGAATGGTCTCTTCACCCAGAGGTATTTCTTCAGATTGTTCAAATGTGGGAACTTCCAGAAATAGATCTGATGGCTTCTCATCTAAACAAGAAACTTCCCAGGTATCTGTCCAGATCCCGGGATCCTCAGGCGGAGGCAGTGGATGCATTTTCACTTCCTTGGAAGTATCATCCTGCCTATATCTTTCCGCCTCTAGTTCTTCTTCCAAGAGTAATCTCCAAGATTCTGAAGGAATGCTCGTTTGTTCTGCTGGTAGCTCCGGCATGGCCTCACAGGTTTTGGTATGCGGATCCTGTCCGGATGGCCTCTTGCCAACCGTGGACTCTTCCGTTAAGACCAGACCTTTTGTCTCAAGGTCCTTTTTTCCATCAGGATCTGAAATCCTTAAATTTAAAGGTATGGAGATTGAACGCTTGATTCTTGGTCAAAGAGGTTTCTCTGACTCTGTGATTAATACTATGTTACAGGCTCGTAAATCTGTATCCAGAGAGATATATTATAGAGTCTGGAAGACTTATATTTCTTGGTGTCTTTCTCATCATTTTTCTTGGCATTCTTTTAGAATACCGAGAATATTACAATTTCTTCAGGATGGTTTAGATAAGGGTTTGTCCGCAAGTTCCTTGAAAGGTCAAATCTCTGCTCTTTCTGTTCTTTTTCACAGAAAGATTGCTATTCTTCCTGATATTCATTGTTTTGGACAAGCTTTGGTTCGTATAAAGCCTGTCATTAAGTCAATTTCTCCTCCTTGGAGTTTGAATTTGGTTCTGGGGGCTCTTCAAGCTCCTCCTTTTGAACCTATGCATTCATTGGATATTAAATTACTTTCTTGGAAAGTTTTGTTCCTTTTGGCCATCTCTTCTGCCAGAAGAGTTTCTGAATTATCTGCTCTTTCTTGTGAGTCTCCTTTTCTGATTCTTCATCAGGATAAGGCGGTGTTGCGAACTTCTTTTGAATTTTTACCTAAAGTTGTGAATTCCAACAACATTAGTAGAGAAATTGTGGTTCCTTCATTATGTCCTAATCCTAAGAATTCTAAGGAGAAATCGTTGCATTCTTTGGATGTTGTTAGAGCTTTGAAATATTATGTTGAAGCTACGAAATCTTTCTGTAAGACTTCTAGTCTATTTGTTATCTTTTCCGGTTCTAGGAAAGGCCAGAAAGCTTCTGCCATTTCTTTGGCATCTTGGTTGAAATCTTTAATTCATCTTGCCTATGTTGAGTCGGGTAAAATTCCGCCTCAGAGAATTACAGCTCATTCTACTAGGTCAGTATCTACTTCCTGGGCGTTTAGGAATGAAGCTTCGGTTGACCAGATCTGCAAAGCAGCAACTTGGTCCTCTTTGCATACTTTTACTAAATTCTACCATTTTGATGTATTTTCTTCTTCTGAAGCAGTTTTTGGTAGAAAAGTTCTTCAGGCAGCGGTTTCAGTTTGAATCTTCTGCTTATGTTTTTTGTTAAACTTTATTTTGGGTGTGGATTATTTTCAGCAGGAATTGGCTGTCTTTATTTTATCCCTCCCTCTCTAGTGACTCTTGTGTGGAAAGATCCACATCTTGGGTAGTCATTATCCCATACGTCACTAGCTCATGGACTCTTGTTAATTACATGAAAGAAAACATAATTTATGTAAGAACTTACCTGATAAATTCATTTCTTTCATATTAACAAGAGTCCATGAGGCCCACCCTTTTTTGTGGTGGTTATGATTTTTTTGTATAAAGCACAATTATTCCAATTCCTTATTTTATATGCTTCGCACTTTTTTTCTTATCACCCCACTTCTTGGCTATTCGTTAAACTGATTTGTGGGTGTGGTGAGGGGTGTATTTATAGGCATTTTAAGGTTTGGGAAACTTTGCCCCTCCTGGTAGGAATGTATATCCCATACGTCACTAGCTCATGGACTCTTGTTAATATGAAAGAAATGAATTTATCAGGTAAGTTCTTACATAAATTATGTTATTGTACTTCCGAGCTTAAAGGGACACGAAAGTCAAAATTAAACTTTCGTGAGTCAGATAGAGCAGGCAATTTTAAGCAAGTTTCTCATTTACTCCTATTAGCAAATTTTCTTCGTTCTTTTGGTATCTTTGTTTGAAAATCTGCCCACTTTTGGTTCTGAACCTTGGTTGCACTTGCTTATTGGTGGATAAATGTAGCCACCAATCAGCAAGCGCTAGCAAGGGCGCTGAACCAAAAATGGGCAGGTTACCTAGCTTACATTCCTACTTTTTCAAATAAAGATACTAAAAACACAAAGAAAAATTGATAATCAGAGTAAATTGAATCATGAAAGAAAAAAATTGGGTTTACTATCCCTTTAATGAATACTTACAGGGAGAGAACTCTGATCAGCTGTATTTATAATGTGTATTCACAGCCAGGCCATAAGTTCTCCAAATTATTTTTTTTCATCTATATAAAAATAAACAAAGAGAAGGCGCCCATAGCGTAGTAGGTTCAAAAAATAAAATATATGGTAGATTGTGATAAGGGTGCACTCACATTTAGGAGAGCACTATCAAGTGCTGTACAAGCAGGCCAGCAGTTTTAGAGTATACTGGCTAACTCTCTCTCAGTGGCAACAGCTTATATGGTGTTATTTCTTCCTTGGTCGTTCTAATCCTGCTTTATAGACTGAAGGTTCAGAATAACGGCTTGTTGTGGATCTCCCAGTACAGATATCTGTAATGATGATTGGCTGTTGTTACTAGTTGAAAGTAAACGCGATCGCTTGAGTGCAATCGCGATTAATGCTAGAATGATTACCGTGTCCTCGGAGCTCCGGTTTATGGTTTCACAAAACAAAAAAAAGTGTCACATAACACATCAAAAATACATTACAAAGTAGTTAGACTCATAATAACACCATCTAAAAAAATTATTCAAAAACATATTGCACACAAAAGTTATAAGAGCTTAAAGCTATGAGAACTCATGGACAAGATTACATATGCGGCGTCGCCCGCAAAAGCCGGCAACGCCGGTTTTTACGTGGTTTTGGTATCACATATATACGGCGTCACATATAAATACGGCACGTATATTTCACCCGTTGCCCGCAATTTTTACTCCCATAAGCTAACATTGAACTGCATCCCAAATCGGTATCACATATTCAGCGCAAGGATTTACGCGGCAAAAATTTGAGAAATTTTACTCCACTTTCACTTCGCCACACATAGGCAGGCACAGCAAGCCTTACGCTGAAAATGTGAGCACCGTAACTCCCGTAACTGCCTGAAAATATTAACTAACACCTAACACAGGGCAATATCTATCTACCTGTCAACCGCCAACCCTCACAGCAATAACTAATAAAGTATATTAACCCCTAATCCGCCATTAACCCACATCGCAATAAACCTAATAAATGTATTAACCCCTAATCAGCCATTAACCCACATCGCAATAAACCTAATAAATGTATTAACCCCTAATCCGCTATTAGCCCACATCACAATAAACCTGATAAAACTATTAACCCCTAATCTGCCATTAACCCACAACACAATAAACCTAATAAAACTATTAACCCCTAATCCGCCAAACCCACACAATGCAATAATCCTAATAAAACTATTAACCCCTAATCTGCCAAACCCCCACAATGCAATAATCCTAATAAACCTATTAACCCCTAATCCGCCAAACCCCCACAATGCAAATAACTAATTAAATTACTAAGGCCCCTAACCAAACACCCCCTTAATTAACCCCAATTACCTAAATTAAAAAATACTAAATTACAATTAAAATAAAAAAGCTAACATTACTTAAAAAAATACATTAATCTAAGATTACAAAAAATAAAAAAGTCTAACATTACATAAAATAATAAACCAAATTATCAAAAATAAAAAAATTAAACCTAATCCCTATGAAAATAAAAAAGCCCCCCCAAAATAAAAACACCCCCTAATCTAATACTAAACTGCCAATAGCCCTTAAAAGGGACTTTTGTAGGGCATTGCCATAAGTTAAACAGCTCTTTTACCTTAAAAAATACTAAGTCCCCCCCTCTAACAGTAAAACCCACCACTAAACAATCCCCCCAAAATACAAAAATCTAACACTAAAAAAATCCTAAACTACCGATTGCCCCATAAGGGGCATTTGTATGGGCATTGCCCTTAAAAGGGCATTCAGCTTTTTTAAGTGTGCCCAATAAACCCCTAATCTAAAAAAAACAAACCCCCCCCCAAAAAAAAAAGCCTAAGTCTAACCCTCAAATAGGTACTCACCGTTCCTGAAGTCCGGCAGAGAAAGTCCTGTTCCAGGCAGTGAAGTGAAGTCTTCTTCTAAGCGGCCAACATCTTCTTCCAAGCGGTGACCACTTCCTTCTTCATCCAGGACCCAGTCGACGTGGAACGGAGATGAGCACGGAGCAGGACCGGCGATCGCGGATCCATGGAGCATGAAGGATCCTCTTCATACGATTGTCGCCGTACACTGAATAGTGAAATCAAGGTATGCGTTTAAATATGGCGTCCCTTGCATTCCTATTGGCTGATTTGATTCTTCAAATTCAAATCAGCCAATAGGATGAGAGCTACTGAAAGCCTATTGGCTGATTTTAACAACCAATAGGATTTCAGTAGCTCTCATCCTATTGGTACTGTTAGGATTTTTTAGTTTAATTATAATTTAGCATCTTATTATTTTATGTAATTTGAGGTTAATTTAGTGGGTGTTAGGCTAGGGGGCTTAGTAATTAAATTAGTTTTTGCATTGTGGGGGTTTGGTGGATTAGGAGTTAATAGGTTAATTAGGGTACTTGCGTTGTGGGGGTTTGGCGGATTAGGGGTTAATAGTTTTATTAGGATTATTGTGTTGTGTGGGTTTGGCAGATTAGTGGTTAATAGGTTTATAAAGTTTGTTGCAATGTGGGTTAATGGTGGATTAGGGGTTAATAGTTTTAATAGGTTCTTTGCGATGTGGGTTAATGGCAGATTAGGGGTTAATACATTTATTACGTAGTTTGCGATGTTGGGGTTGGCGGATTTAGGGGTTAATACTTTTACTAGGTACATCGCGATGTGGGTGAATGGCGAATTTAATTAGGTATATTGCGTTGTGGGGGGTTGTCGGTTAATACATTTATTATTAGTTGCGATGTGGGGAATTTGCGGATATAGGGGTTTTACGTGTCGGGTTTATTTTTTGGAGGTGGGTTAGACTTTTACAGAAGATTTGATATATTTATTTATTTTCTTAGGCGCCGGCAGTTTCTAAAGTGCCGTAAGTCACTGGCGACTTCAGAAATGTGTATTTACACACATTTCTGGACATCGCTAGTTTATCTGACTTACGGCACTTGATGAACTGCCGGCGTCGTATATGTGATACCCCAATGTGCAAGATGAAATTACGGGTGGTGCGGGTTTCAGCAGTTACGCTGAAGCTTGCGCCGCATATGTAATCTCGCCCCTGGTGGTAGAAGAAAAAAAAAATCAGTTACCAGTGGGCTCACACTGCAGAGTATTGCAATGGAGGTTTGAAGCCAGTGAGTAAAAACAGCCAATCCATATAATATAGAGAAAGCAGAAGTGCCATAATTGGTCCTTTCCAAAGTAATGGGGCACCACAGTATTTAAACCTATATCTACCTGAAAACAGCTGCAGCATGGCATTTCTTACAGACAGTAGGTTTATTTTTCTTCAAGGATGTTCTTTTTTATACTTATAACATTATTTCAATGAATCAAATTCAAATCTTTGCTTACAGACCCACAATATAATTTCTACTATATACATCTCCCAGTCTTTTCTCACTTCTATACTCATATACACTTTTTTTGCTCTGAGTTATAAATACCATTACGTAGCTATCAGCAAAAATATAGCACTCCCCAAACTCTTTCTAAGATTCCCTTTCTCCATCCTGAGCAACTGACCGTCTCTACTGTTAGCAATCTGCAAATTGTTCTGATCTTTTAGAAAACCTCACTCTCATCTTCTGATACTGTCTCCCCTACAGTTCCTTATTATGGTGCCACATCACTAGTCCTGGGGGCATGAGGAACTGTAGTGACTAGACTCTACTCACACTATATGTACCTCCAATTACATACTTTACTATCCCCTATCCCATTCTAAAATTTCCCTTAAAATTATTTTCTATTTCTTCTGCAAATTTCTGAAGCAATCCATTTTGTCACATCTTAAAGGGACATGAAACCCAAAATTATTCTTTCATGATTTAGAGAGAGAATACAATTTTAAACAACTTTTCAATTTACTGCTATTATTTAATTTGCTTCCTTCTCTTGTTATCCTTTGCTGAAAGGTTTATCTAGGCAAGCTCAGGAGCAGCAGAGAACCTAGGTTCTAGCTGTTGATTGGTGGCTGCATATATATATCGATTGTGATTGGCTCACCCATGAGTTCAGTTAGAAACCATTAGTGCATTGCTGCTCCTTCAACAAATGATACCAAGAGAATTAAACAAATTAGATAATAGAAGTGAATTAGAAAGTTGTTTAAAATTGTATTCTCTATGTGAATCATGAAAGAAACAATTTGGGTTTCATGTCCCTTTAAGAGCAGAGTAACCTGTATTAATTCCATCCTCCCTATAATGTGACAGATATCTCCTTCCTCAATCAAAGTACTACACAATACTACTTCTATGTCTACATACTGTAGATCCCAGTACTGTTATGGCATTCCAAGCAAAACTATCTCTTTCCACTACTGCCCCTATACTGTTGCAATGGTCTAAACCCCAATCAGAAGCAGATTTCTTTCTATATAAGTGTATGCTACACTCCCTCTTCACCTCTCTATATAAACTAAATTTCAATACTAATATCTCCTCTGTACTACAAAACCCAAATACATTTTGTCTTCCATCAAATGTCTCATCTGGCCTCCTACAGTTCTTCTCACCACAAGATTTGTAGTCCAACAGTCCTTACAATAAAACTTTAATTTTATTATTCATTAAAAAAATAGATACTCCCCAATTACTAATTCATCAGTTTTGGATAACCAACATTACTATATTAATACACTTTTTACCCCTGTGATTACCTTGTATCTAAGCTTCTTTACACTGCCCCCTTATATCAGTGCTTTTTACAAACCTGCATTTTAGCCAATTAGTGCTGGTTGCTGCATAATTTCACAAGTGTGAGCACAATGTCATTTATATGGCACACATGAACTATCACTGTCTGGCTTTGAAAAGCTAACAAAATGCACTAAGATAAGAGTCAGCCTTAAAAAAAGTCAAGTAGACTGTCCCTTTAAAAATAATCAGCACATTCATTCGAATACTCTTTACGATCACTAGGCTCTGTATAGCAAAGTATTGGAAAACTGGATCACCTTCCTGGGTTGAAATTCAAAATAAAATTATATTGACACACACACAATGGGGCCGGATTATCAAGTTCCAAATGGAGCTTCATGCCCCTGCTTCCGTGCGAGCCTTCAGGCTCGCCGGAAACAGCAGTTATGAAGCAGCGGTCTTAAGAACACTGCTCCATAACTGGTCCTCCTGCTCTGAGGCTGCGGACATCAATCCGCCCAATCCTATACGATCGGGCTGATTGACACCCCCTGCTAGCGGCCGATTGTATGAATCAGCAACTTGGATTTTAGTGGGAACGAACATGATACTATGTAGCGTGCGTAGCATGTCCGCTGCACATACGCATACGCTTTTGGCATTTATCATTGCACCAGCAGACAAGTTATGAAGCAGCCGGAAACAATGGGCATCAAGTTCCATTCAGAGCATAATAATTCGGCCCCTTAGTCTCATTAATAGGTGATGGTATAAAAGTTAATTATTAATTATTCTAATTCATAACATGTTTCTCAGCATCTAGTTGTATTTTTTGTTTATTTAAATACAATGGAACTACATCCTTTCTATAATGTAACAATATTTTATCTGTGAGGTTGAGGACTTAAAGAGGACTTAACACTTTAAATCTGATAACCCGATGATCCATGGGACAGACCTTGCTACAGTTCTATTAAAGGGATAGGAAAGTCAAAATTAAACTCGCATCATTCAGATAGAGCATGTCATTTTAAGACACTTTTACATTAACTTTTATTTTAAAATGTGCTTTGTTCTCTTGTTATCCCCTGCGCAAAATAAATATGCATGTATCCTACACTAGTGGGAGCTGCTGATTGGTGCCTGCACACATTTGTCTTTTGTGATTATCTAACTAGATGTGTTTAGTTAGCTGCCAGTAGTGCAATACTGTTCCTTCAGCAAAGGATAACAAGAGAATGAAGCAAATTATAAAATAGAAGTAAATTGGAAAGCTGTTTAAAATTGTATTCTCTATCCAAATCATGAAAGAAAATATTGGGGTTTCCTATCCCTTTAAGGACATTTTAAACTCTCCTTTCAGAGCACAGATATCCATAACATGTATATGTTATTGTATTCATCTGCAAAAATGTATTTCAATAAAAAGATTTAAACATAAAAATAAAGCAATGACACAAATGTCACTTCACAAACTCTAATAATCAGTCCAGCTAAACTCTCCTGTTCTATAGAATGACATCATGTTGCTACCTTCTCATTTTGCAAGCTTTTCACCTCACTATATTCCTTTGCATCGCAACCCTTCACTCTCTATTAGACAAACCAAATCTTTGCTTTGCTCATCAACATTTTCATTCTAAATCGTCCATTTCATAAATACAGGTGGCGAGAGTCCGCAAACCATTACTCCTGGAATTGCTCTTCCCTGCCACTAGGAGGCGGCAAAGATGTCCAAACCCCAAGATCACTATAAAACCTCTCCCACCTCACTAGTTAATCACTGGTAAATTAGTTTCATCTTTGCCTCCGGAAGGTGAAGAATGAAGATGTGTACATTACTCTTTAGAGAGAGGTGCTCTCAGACTTAGCTCATGCCCATTCCCCCTTAGAGTGCAGTGTTTGATAGAGGGATGCATTATGAGTATGGGTAGTGATACATTTTTCACCTCATGTGAATTAGTCACAAACCTTCCACAGGTGTCGTGGGGACCTGCCCTTTGCCTCCTACTGTTGGGTTGACTAAAAACTCAAATTCCATATACTCTGCTGTTATATTTCAGCACTTGTTTGCCTTTCTACTGGTTTCCTCCAGTAGATGAGTGCCTATAGCAAAGTACTGTATTTTTTTAATGTTTTGTGGGCACTCTATTAGCCAAATTAGGTTGTCTAATTATATATTTCTAATTATATATATATATATATATATATATATATATATATATATATATATATATATATATATATATATACAGTATGTCTTGGGGCATATTCATTATTCCCCTTTTAATTTGGTCTTGTTTTTTGTGTGAATTTTTGATTTTTGAGTTGGGTGTGTCTGCTTTTGAGTCCGTGCGTGTCGGGATATCATGCGTAGGCTTCTCGGGATAGTGCACGTTGAGCTTTCGCATGCAGATTAATTTGGCAAGCTCATTTTCTATCTGACATTGGATAATGCGTAGACTCTCTCATGCTTAGGTGCACTATCTGAAGGTCGGATGTGGTGTCTTCTAGTGCGTTATCCTGCATGTCAGATTAATGTGCCATGGCCTTGTAAGTTTTCTTAATAGCTGCTTTTGGAGGGGTAAGTTATTTCCCTTTCTTCAAGAAGCTCTTTTTGAGGGGATATAACTAAAAGTTTTCTTTTTTTTATGCACTTTACTACTTTTGTAGTTTCCTGCTATTATGGGGCATTCTGGTTCTGTCCCTAAACCTACTATAGAAGCTAAGTCTCTGAACAATATCCTACCAGTGTTAAATCTTTATATTGTATACAAGCTGATGTATTATGTGTATGTGAGTGCATTTATATATCAGTGCATGTCTATATCAGTGCATGTATAAATGAGTGTATGGATATATATGTGTGTATGCATATATATGTGTTTATGTATATATTAGTGTATCTAAATATGAGTGTACTGTATGTATGTGTGTGTATGTATGTATATGTGTGTATGTAAATGTGTGTATGTATATGTATACATATTTGTGTGTGTATGTATATGTGTATGTATGTATGTATGTATGTATATGTGTGTGTATGTATATGTGTGTATGTGTAACTATGTGTGTATGTATATATGTGTGTATGTAAATGTGTGTATGTAAATGTGTGTATGTATATGTATACATATTTGTGTGTATGTATATGTGTATGTATGTATATACAGTATGTATGTATGTATATGTGTGTATATCAATATGTGTGTATGTGTAACTATGTGTGTATGTATATATGTGGGTATGTATATGTATGTGCATGTATATATGTGGGTATGTATATGTATGTGTATGTATATGTTTGTATGTGCATTTATATGTGTGTATGTACATGCATGTGTCTGTTTCTGTGTGTGTGTATGTATATATGTGTGTATTTAAATGTGTGTTTATATATGTGTGTATGTATTTGTGGTATATGTATACATATATGTGTGTGTATGCATATGTGTGTGTATGTATATATGTGTGTATGTAAATGTATGTTTATGGATATGTCTGTATGTATATGCGTGGTATATGTATGCATATATGTGTGTATGTATAAATATGAGTATGTATGTATATATATATATATATATATATATATATATGTATATATATATATATATATATATGTGCATGTATATGTATGTATATTTGTGTGTATGTATATTTGTGGGTATGTATATGTGTGTGCATGTATATATGTGTGTATGTATATGTTTGTATGTGCATTTATATGTGTATATATATATATATATATATATATATACATATGTGTGTGTATGCATATGTGTGTGTGTGTATATATATATATATATATATATATATATATATATATATATATATATATATATATATATATATATATATAATTTGTGTGTGGGTATGTATAAATGTATGTGTATGTATATATGTGTGTATGTATGTATATGTGTGTTTATGTATATGTGAGTGCATGTATAAATGAGTTTATAAATAGATATGTGTGTATGTATATATGTGTTTATGTATATGTGTCTGTGTATGTAAATATGTGTGCGAAAATGTATATGTGTGTATGTATATGTGTATACAGTATATGTATACATATATGTGTGTGTATGTATATATTTGTGTGTGTGAATGTATATATATATATATATATATATATATATATATGTAAATGTGTGTTTATGTATATGTATATACATGTGCGTATTTATGTATGTGTGTATGTATATATGTGTGTATGTATACGTGTGTGTATGGATATGTGTGTGTATTGTATGTATATGTTTTTTGTGTATTTATATGTGTTTATGTATATGTGTGTTTGTATGTATATGTGTGTGTATATATATGTGTGTATATTTATAGGTATGTGTATTTATATATGGGTATATTTATATGTGTCTATGTATTTATATGTGAGTGCATGTATATATCAGTACAACTATAAATGAGTGTATATACTGTATACAGGTAGCCCTCAGTTTACGCCGGGGTTAGGATCCAGAAGGAATGGTTGAAAATCGAAACCGTTGTAAATTGAAACCCAGTTTATAATGTAAGTCAATGGGAAGTGAGGGAGATAGGTTCCAGGCCCCTCTCAAAATTGTCATAAGTAACACCTAATACATTATTTTAAAAGCTTTGAAACGAAGACTTTAAATGCTAGGCAGCATTATAAACCTAATAAAATAATCACACAACACAGAATATATAATTAAACTAAGGTAAATGAACAAAAACATTTGCTAAACAGCATTATAAACCTAATAAAATAATCACACAACACAGACTTCACTTGCATTTTTCTGCAAACAGTTCTTTCTATGCATTCCAATCTGGACTGAGTTATAGACAGGAAGATCTTGTTCCTTTGAATTCTGTTCGATAGCTCAGGTCTGGTTAAACTGATTAATTTCAGCTTGCTTGGCTTTGCTGCAACACAAGCGGACAGCTCCACCTACTGGCTATTATAATAAATGCACTGCTTCTCAATGCTTTTCAATAGCAGTCACATAATTGGAAAAAAGGTTGTTATTCTGAAACGGTGTAAATTGAACCGTTGTAAAATGAGGGCCACCTGTATGTGTGTGTATATATATATATATATATATATATACAGTATATGTGTATGTAAATATGTGTTTATGTATATGTGTGAATGACCCGAAACGTCACTTGCATAAAACCTTAGGCCTAGATTTAGAGTTGGGCGGTAGCCGTGAAAACCAGCGTTAGAGGCTCCTAACGCTGGTTTTGGGCTACTGCCGGTATTTGGAGTCAGTCAGGAAAGGGTCTAACGCTCACTTTTCAGCCGCGACTTTTCCATACCGCAGATCCCCTTACGTCAATTGCGTATCCTATCTTTTCAATGGGATCTTTCTAACTCCGGTATTTAGAGTCGTGTCTGAAGTGAGCGTTAGAATTAACGACAAAACTCCAGCCGCAGAAAAAAGTCAGTAGTTAAGAGCTTTCTGGGCTAACGCCGGTTTATAAAGCTCTTAACTACTGTGCTCTAAAGTACACTAACACCCATAAACTACCTATGTACCCCTAAACCGAGGCCCCACCACATCGCCGCCACTCTATAAAAATTTTTTAACCCCTAATCTTCCGCTCCGTACACTGCCGCCAACTACGTTATCCCTATGTACCCCTAATCTGCTGCCCCTAACACTGCCAACCCCTATATTATATTTATTAACCCCTAATCTGCCCCCCACAACGTCGCCTCCACCTGCCTACACTTATTAACCCCTAATCTGCCGAGCGGACCGCACCGCTATTATAATAAAGTTATTAACCCACTAATCCGCCTCACTCCCGCCTCAATAACCCTATAATAAATAGTATTAACCCCTAATCTGCCCTCCCTAACATCGCCGACACCTAACTTCAAGTATTAAGCCAATAGAATGCAAGCTCAATCTGATTGGCTGATTGAATCAGCCAATCGGATTGAACTTGATTCTGATTGGCTGACTCCATCAGCCAATCAGAATTTTCCTACCTTAATTCCGATTGGCTGATAGAATCCTATCAGCTAATCGGAATTCGAGGGACCTCATCTTGGATGACATCCCTTAAAGGAACCGTCATTCGTCGGGAAGTCGTCGGTGAAGATGGATGTTCCGCGTTGGCGGGATGAACATGGATCCGGAAGAAAGAAGATTGAAGATGCCGTTGATAGAAGACTTCAGCCGGATCATGGACCTCTTCAGCTCCCGCTTGGATGAAGACTTCAGCCGGATCATGGACATCTTCAGCCCCCCGCTTGGGCTTGGATCAAGACATCGGAGGCTCTTCTGGATCGATCGGTGAACCCGGCGAGGTGAAGATAAGGTAGGAAGATCTTCAGGGGCTTAGTGTTAGGTTTATTTAAGGGGGGTTTGGGTTAGATTAGGGGTATGCGGGTGGTGGGTTGTAATGTTGGGGGGGGGTATTGTATGTTTTTTTTTACAGGCAAAAGAGCTGAATTCTTTGGGGCATGCCCCACAAAAGGTCCTTTTAAGGGCTGGTAAGGTAAAAGAGCTTTGAACTTTTGTAATTTAGAATAGGGTAGGGCATTTTTTTATTTTGGGGGTCTTTGTTATTTTATTAGGGGGCTTAGAGTAGGTGTAATTAGTTTAAAATTGTTGTAATATTTTTCTAATGTTTGAAAATATATTTTTTTTGTTTTGTAACTTAGTTCTTTTTTATTTTTTGTACTTTAGTTAGTTTATTTAATTGTATTTATTTGTAGGAATTGTATTTAATTTATTTATTGATAGTGTAGTATTAGGTTTAATTGTAGATAATTGTAGGTAGTTTATTTAATTTATTTATTGATAGTGTAGTGTTAGGTTCAATTGTAACTTAGGTTAGGATTTATTTTACAGGTAATTTTGTAATTATTTTAACTATTTTAGCTATTAAATAGTTCTTAACTATTTAATAGCTATTGTACCTGGTTAAAATAAATACAAAGTTACCTGTAAAATAAATATTAATCCTAAAATAGCTATAATATAATTATAATTTATATTGTAGCTATATTAGGGTTTATTTTACAGGTAAGTATTTAGCTTTAAATAGGAATAATTTATTTAATAAGAGTTAATTTATTTCGTTAGATTTAAATTATATTTAACTTAGGGGGGGTGTTAGTGTTAGGGTTAGACTTAGCTTTAGGGGTTAATCCATTTATTACAGTAGCGACGAGATTCGGTCGGCAGATTAGGGGTTAATAATTGAAGTTAGGTGTCGGTGATGTTAGGGAGGGCAGATTAGGGGTTAATACTATTTATTATAGGGTTATTGAGGCGGGAGTGAGGCGGATTAGGGGTTAATAACTTTATTATAATAGCGGTGCGGTCCGCTCGGCAGATTAGGGGTTAATAAGTGTAGGTAGCTGGCGGCGACGTTGTGGGGGGCAGATTAGGGGTTAATAAATATAATATAGGGGTCGGCAGTGTTAGGGGCAGCAGATTATGGGTACATAGCTATAATGTAGGTGGCGGTGGTGTACGGAGCGGCAGATTAGGGGTTAATAATAATATGCAGGTGTCAGCGATAGCGGGGGCGGCAGAATAGGGGTTAATAAGTGTAAGATTAGGGGTGTTTAGACTCGGGGTACATGTTAGAGTGTTAGGTGCAGACGTAGGAAGTGTTTCCCCATAGAAAACAATGGGGCGGCGTTAGGAGCTGAACGCTGCTTTTTGCAGGTGTTAGGTTTTTTTTTTCAGCTCAAACAGCCCCATTGTTTTCTATGGGGGAATCGTGCACAAGCACGTTTTTGAAGCTGGCCGCTTCCGTAAGCACCGCTGGTATCGAGAGTTGCAGTGGCGTTAAATTATGCTCTACGCTCCCTTTTTGGAGCCTAACGCACCGAAAACCCAGCCATTCTGTGAACTCTAAATACGAGCGGTATTTTAAAGGTGCGTGGGAAAAAAAGCACGCGTAGCTAACGCACCCCTTTGGCCGCAGAACTCTAAATCTATTCGTTAATTATTTTTACATTTAAATATTTAAATCCAGTGAGTGCGGATTTTTTTGTTTGGATATTGTTGATACTCTGGCACCCTGTCTTTGGATCTTTCATTTGTGAGAGTGCACCTTGACTACTCCACACACATATCTATCTATCTATATATCTATCTATATATATATATATATATATATATATATATATATATATATATATATATATGCAAGGATCCAAAAAACCCCAGCACTCACTGGGCATTTAGGGGCATATTTATCAAAGCTTCAATCTCAGTGCATTCACCGGTGTCAACAAGCTCGCCAGACATCGCTGACGCAGATCCACATAAGATCACCTTATTTATTAAAAAAAAAAACTCAAAAACACGCGCATCAAGTACGGCACGATGAGCATCAGACTGTTGTTAGCAAACAGCCATCGATGACGCCGTTATTCTGTTTTTCCCCAACTTTATTTATACCTTTTCATTACTGTTCATGAAAAAGCACATTTCTCTAAAGCTTATTTTGTATTTTTCATCTGTTAATGTCCAAGAAATAGATAGATTTATACCTCAACAAACAATATCTCATAGAAAGTTATTTGCTAGATATATATATATATATATATATATATATACTGTATATATATATATATATATATAGATAGCGAGGTACGTCATCTGACACGTTTCATGCCCAAATGATGCTTTCTCAAAGGGCTATCTTTGAGAAAGCGCCATTTGGGCGTGAAACGTGTCAAATGACGTACCTCGCTTTTGTCTTTCTGTGATTTCATGTGAGTTACTCTTTAAAGCATATTATATAAATGCTTTTATTCCTTAAAATAAGGCTTGGTGCATAGTGCTTAACGTTCTAATTCAAGGATCGACAATCTATGACTATATGCAAGGAGACAGTTGTTTTTTGCCTTTATATATATATATACAGTACATATATATATATATATATATATATATGTATGTATATGTGTGTGCATGTATACTGTATATATGTGTGTATGTATGTGTGTGTGCATGTATACTGTATATATGTGTGTGCATGTATACTGTATATGTGTGTATGTATATGTGTGTGCATGTATAAATATATATATGTGTGTGAATGTGTGTATATATATATATAGATGTGTGTGTGTATGTAAATGTGTGTATATGTATAAATAAATATATATGTGTGCATGTGTATGTATATGTGTGTTCATGTCTATGTGTGTGTATATGTGAGTGTTTTTATGGTCGGGCGCGGTCGGCACGACAGAGAGAGGAGAGAAATAGAAAGAGAGGGGGAGAGACAAAAAGAGATAAGAAAGAGCTAAAGAGAGGGGGAAGAGCAGATGAGAGGGGGAAGAGCAGAAGAGAGGGGAAAGTACAGAAGAGAGGGGGGAGAGAGAGCAAAATAGATGGGAAAGAGCAAAAGAGAGGGGAAAGAGCAGAATAGAGGGAAGAGAGAGAAAAAGAGAGGGGGGAGAGAGAGCAAAAGAGAGGGGGGGAGAGAGCAATAGAGAGGGGGAGAGAGAGAAAAAGAGAGGGGGAGAGAGAGCAATAGAGAGGGGGAGAGAGAGAAAAAGAGAGGGGGAGAGAGAGCAAAAGAGAGGGGGAGAGAGAGCAAAAGAGAGGGGGAGAGAGAGAGCAAAAGAGAGGGATGGAGAGAAGAGCAAAAGAGAGGGGAGCAAGACAGAGCAAATGAGAGGGGGAGAGAAGGGGGAGAGAGAGAGCAAAAGAGAGGGGGGAGAGAGAGAGCAAAAGAGAGGGATGGAGAGAAGAGCAAAAGAGAGGGAAGAGAGAGCAAAAAAAAGGAGAGAGAGACAGAGCAAAAGAGAGGGGGAGAGAGCGCAAAAGAGAGGGGGGGTAGAGAGAACGCTAAAGAGAGGAGGGGAGAGAGAGAGCGCAAAAGAGAGGGGGAGAGAGTGCAAAGAGAGGGGGAGAGAGCGCAAAAGAGAGGGGGAGAAAGCGCAAAAGAGAGGGGTAGAGAGAGAAAAAGAGAGGGGGACAAAGAGAGAGCAAAAGAGAGGAGGAGAGAGAGAGAGAGCAAAAGAGAGGGGGAGAGAGCGCAAAATAGAGGGGGAGAGAGTGTGCAAAAGGGGGGGAGAAAGAGAGCACAAAAGAGAGAGCGAACGCAAAAGAGAGTGGGGAGAGAGATAGCGTAAAAGAGAGGGGGAGAGAGAGCACAAAAGAGAGGGAGAGAGAGAGACAAAAGAGAGGGGGAGAGAGAGCGCAAAAAAAGGAGGAGAGAGAGAGCGCAAAAGAGAGGGGAAGAGAGAGCGTGCAAAAGAGGGGGGGAGAGAGAGCACAAAAGAGAGAGATAATGCAAAAAAGAGGGGGAGAGAGAGAGCATAAAAGAGAGGGGGAGAGAGAGCGCAAAAGAGAGGGGGAGAGAGTGCAAAGAGAGGGGGAGAGAGCGCAAAAGAGAGGGGGAGAAAGCGCAAAAGAGAGGGGTAGAGAGAGAAAAAGAGAGGGGGACAAAGAGAGAGCAAAAGAGAGGAGGAGAGAGAGAGCGAGCAAAAGAGAGGGGGAGAGAGCGCAAAATAGAGGGGGAGAGAGTGTGCAAAAGGGGGGGAGAAAGAGAGCACAAAAGAGAGAGCGAACGCAAAAGAGAGTGGGGAGAGAGATAGCGTAAAAGAGAGGGGGGAGAGAGAGCACAAAAGAGAGGGAGAGAGAGAGCGCAAAAAAAGGGGGAGAGAGAGAGCGCAAAAGAGAGGGGAAGAGAGAGCGTGCAAAAGAGGGGGGGAGAGAGAGCACAAAAGAGAGAGATAATGCAAAAAAGAGGGGGGAGAGAGAGAGCATAAAAGAGAGGGGGAGAGAGAGCGCAAAAGAGAGGGGGAGAGAGTGCAAAAGAGAGGGGGAGATAGCACAAAAGAGAGGGGGAGATAGCACAAAAGAGAGGGGGAGAGAGAAAGCACAAAAGACAGGGGGAGAGAGAGCGTGCAAAAGAGGGGGGAGAGCGAAAGCACAAAAGAGAGAGAAAATGCAAAAGAGAAGGGGGAGAGAGCATAAAACAGAGGGGGGAGAGTGAGCACAAAAGAGAGGGGGGGAGAGCAAAAGAGAGGGGGAGAGAAAGCAAAAGAGAGGGGGAGAGAGGGAGCAAAAGAGAGGGTGGAGAGAGAGAGCAAAAGAGAGGTGGAGCAAGAGAGAGCGCAAAAGAGAGGGGGAGAGAGCGCAAAAGAGAAGGGCAGAGAGCACAACAGAGATGGGGGAGAGAGAGAGAGCAAAAGAGAGGGGGGAGAGAGAGAGCAAAAGAGAGGGGGGAGAAAGAGAGCAAAAGAGAGGTGGAGCAAGAGAGAGCGCAAAAGAGAGGAGGAGAGAGCTGAAAAGAGAGGGGGAGAAAGCACAAAAGAGAGGGGGAGAGAGCACAAAAGAGAGGGGGGAGAGAGAGCAAGGGGTGGGACTGCTGTACTGCAAAAAATGGCCCGTGTGAATGGGCTTTAGGACTAGTTAATATAAACTAATGCAGAAGACAATAAAATCCTCTTCCAGCCACCTCAGAGCCAATAATTATTCCCAATACTGATTCAGATTATTATTTTTTTTAACAAAAAGGAATTATATTTCTATTGCATTTTATTTCTCATAGATTTTCATGCAGAAAAAAATAATAAAATGTTTAAAAAAAACCCAATTACAATTATTATTGTTTTGCAGATACTTCTCAAAGTACCAGGGAATTTAGAACACAAGCCTGTGATTGTGACTACCACCCTGGCGGATGTACCATTAGTCAATTACCCCCTGCCGGCAAGGCCTGCCATTGTACATACAAAGGAGCCTGGACATGCGGTGGAGAAGTTAGAGACTGTGCACAACGTGATGCTCATTTTTGCAAAAACCCAGACTACAACCTGCAAACCTGTCTGCAGGGGGGTGGGGACTGTGATGCCTACCCTGATAGATGTGACTGCAACTATCATCCTGGAGGCTGCAGAATTGCTGTGACATCCCCCTCAAATACTGCCTGTAAATGTATCTACAAGGGAGCCTGGACGTGTGGAGCCAAAATTGTGAGATGCAAAGATCCCAACAATGAGAAATGCAAAAATCCTGATTCATCAAAACAGTCTTGTCAGCAAGGAGGCGGCGACTGTGACGCATATTAATCAAACTACTGAAGCTTGGATGTGAAAATCATTTAAAAGTTTCCATGTAAAAAAAAATCTTACAATGTAATCATTTAATAAATTAATTTACAAAACTGTAACCAAGGGTTGTGCTTTTACTAAATGGACCTGAGAGGCACAGTTTATCACAAATTATTAATGTGAATAAACACATTTAGGGGCATATTTATGATTGTGCGAGCGGACATGATCCGATATAGCGGATCATGTCCGCTGCACATCGATAAATGCCGACAGCATACGCTCTCGGCATTTATCATTGTACCAGCAGTTCTTGTGAACTGCTGGTGCAACACCGCCCCCCTGCAGATTCACGGCCAATTGGCCGCTAGCAGGGGGTGTCAATCAACCTGATCATATTCAATCGGTTTGATTTCTGTTGATTTCTGTCCGCTGCCTCCGAGCAGGCGGACAGGTTATGGAGCAGCGGTCTTTAGCGAGCCTTGATAAATATGCCTCAATCTTTATAATATAAAAATGACTTTCATTATTATTGCAAAAAGTTTAAGTGCTGATTGAAGCAGAAAAAGAAGGAGAAATCTTATCTGTCCAATGCTTTTGTGACATCACCCATGGCAACACAGATGGCATCATAAACAGCGTAACTGATCTTTATTTATTAAATAATCAATAATCCCAGCTAATG
Organism: Bombina bombina; assembly: GCF_027579735.1. Lineage (NCBI taxonomy): Eukaryota > Metazoa > Chordata > Amphibia > Anura > Bombinatoridae > Bombina > Bombina bombina. The sequence continues at coordinate 121,557,976 of NC_069500.1, forward strand.
AGACTTAGAGAACAAGTTATTTTATTTATTGTGACTATGGTATTCAAAAGCAATGTATAACATAGCACTCTCAGGAAAGATAAGAGGCACGCTTACTCGTATCCACACAAACCCCATCCACCAAACACATCCGTACCACATACAGTATGAATAAATATGTATACTAGGTCAATTAATACAGAAAAACAAACAAACACAACCGTGTTAATATATACTGTATACTGTGTAGATAGATACAACAGTTCCCACCCCTAGACGTCCCCAGGGGATGGAAAAGGACAGCACCACCTGAATCACTGTTAATCAAAAAATGACGTGGTATTGAAACCACAAAACATAATATAAGTCAGCTGCGTAAGAAACTGGAGTCAATATTGCTGTGTCCAAAGGGTTAATTTTAAAGTTCCGATGCTGTATCAGGCATCAAGATGATCCATATGTTTCCCCATATGAAATAACCGGTCATACTCTGGAATATCAATAGACTTTATAGCAGTCCGTGTTTCTTTAAGCCACAAAAAAGAATTACATGTAATAACAGGTCACACTCTGGAATATCAATAGACTTTATAGCAGTCCATGTTTCTTTAAGCCACAAAAAAGAATTACATGTAATAACCGGTCACACTCTGGAATATCAATAGACTTTATAGCAGTCCATGGCCTAGATTTAGAGTTGGGCGCTAGCCGTCAAAACCAGCGTTAGAGGCTCCTAACGCTGGTTTTTACCGCCCGCTGGTATTTGGAGTCAGTCAGGAAAGGGTCTAACGCTCACTTTGCAGCCGCGACTTTTCCATACTGCAGATCCCCCTACGCCATTTGCGTATCCTATCTTTTCAATGGGATCTTTCTAACGCCGGTATTTAGAGTCTTGGCTGAAGTGAGCGTTAGAAATCTAAAGACAAAACTCCAGCCGCAGAAAAAAGTCAGTAGTTAAGAGCTTTCTGGGCTAACGCCGGTTTATAAAGCTCTTAACTACTGTGCTCTAAAGTACACTAACACCCATAAACTACCTATGTATCCCTAAACCGAGGTCCCCCCACATCGCCGCCACTCTATTAAAATTTTTTAACCCCTAATCTGCCGCTGCGTACACCGCCGCAACCTACATTATCCCTATGTACCCCTAATCTGCTGCCCCTAATACTGCCGACACCTACATAATATTTATTAACCCCTAATCTGCCAACCCTGCTATCGCTGACCCCTGCATATTATTATTAACCCCTAATCTGCTGCTCCGTACACCGCCGCAACCTACATTATACCTATGTACCCCTAATCTGCTGCCCCTAACACCGCCGACCCCTATATTATATTTATTAACCCCTAATCTGCCACCCCTGCTATCGCTATTGATAGTGTAGTGTTAGGTTTAATTGTAGGTAATTGTAGGTAGTTTATTTAATTTATTTATTGATAGTGTAGTGTTAGGTTTAATTGTAACTTAGGTTAGGATTTATTTTACAGGTAATTTTGTAATTATTTTAACTATTTTAGCTATTAAATAGTTATTAACTATTTAATAGCTATTGTACCTGGTTAAAATAATTACAAAGTTGCCTGTAAAATAAATATTAATCCTAAAATAGCTACAATATAATTATAATTTATATTGTAGCTATATTAGGGTTTATTTTACAGGTAAGTATTTAGCTTTAAATAGGAATAATTTATATAATAAGAGTTAATTTATTTCCTTAGATTTAAATTATATTTAACTTAGGGTGGTGTTAGTGTTAGGGTTAGACTTAGCTTTAGGGGTTAATCCAATTATTAGAGTAGCGGTGAGATCCGGTCGGCAGATTAGGGGTTAATTATTGTAGGTAGCTGGCGGCGACATTGTGGGGGGCAGATTAGGGGTTAATAGATATAATATAGGGGTCGGCGGTGTTAGGGGCAGCAGATTAGGGGTGCATAGGTATAATGTAGGTTTGCGGCGGTGTATGGAGCGGCAGATTAGGGGTTAATAATAATATGCAGGGGTCAGCGATAGCAGGGGTGGCAGATTAGGGGTTAATAAATATAATATAGGGGTCGGCGGTGTTAGGGGCAGCAGATTAGGGGTACATAGGTATAATGTAGGTTGCGGCGATGTTCGGAGCGGCAGATTAGGGGTTAAAAAAAATATGCAGGTGTCAGCGATAGCGGGGGCGGCAGATTAGGGGTTAATAAGTGTAAGGTTAGGGGTGTTTAGACTCTGGGTACATGTTAGAGTGTTAGGTGCAGACGTAGGAAGTGTTTCCCCATAGAAAACAATGGGGCTGCGTTAGGAGCTGAGCGCTGCTTTTTTGCAGGTGTTAGTTTTTTTTTCAACTCAAACAGCCCCATTGTTTTCTATGGGGGAATCGTGCACGAGCACGTTTTTGAAGCTGGCCACGTCCATAAGCAACGCTGGTATTTAGAGTTGCAGTGGCGGTAAATATGCTCTACGCTCCCTTTTTTGGAGCCTAACGTAGCCCTTCTGTGAACTCTAAATACCAGCGGTATTTAAAAGGTGCGGAGGAAAAAAAGCATGCGTAGCTAACGCACCCCTTTGGCTGCAGAACTCTAAATCTAGCCGCATGTTTCTTTAAGCCACAAAAAGAAATTGCAAAGATTTTGTAAATGCAAACTGTTTACCGAGCTGTATAATATCTCTCTCAGTGTCCTTTTATATGAATTGCATCAAAAGCAATGCTAAAGCGAGGTATACCGCAAATCCAACTTCACACCCTTTATCAAATTTTCACTCACGGAATATTGATCTTTAATTATATCACACATGACATAATCTGTGACATCAGCATTTACATTCCTCTTTCAATCCTGCTGTCAAGTAACATTTTAATGGCACCATTTCAATTAATTATTAGTATACAAATTGTGTATAACATATAAAACATTTTTCACATTTTTAAAAACAAAACAATAAGAACATTTTAATTATATAATGATTTTAAAAATCATACCAATCACTTATCGAGGATTATGAATAAAGATTAATGAAGAACAGTGTAAATTCACTTTGATTCATCTGCAAAACACTGATAGGGACAAATACCAAGTGGCGCGCTATTGATAGCACTGGCTGCGATATGCAATATCACTTGACCATGCTAACATTTGCTAAACTTAAAATTAAACACAGTTAAATACTTTATTAAATATGAATATTGCATAAAATATGATTTTTCGTATTCTCAGCTACTTGACTGCAAAGGGCTCTGATACACACACACACGCATATATATATATATATATATATATATATATATATATATATATATATATATATAGATAAATAGATAGATATAAATATTTATGTCTATTTATGTATACATATGCATTTATGTTTTAACATAGTTATTTGGAAAGAGAGTACCTTTTAGCAACCTAAATGCTCATCCAATCATGGATCATACCAACCTATTATGCCCACTAAGCAGTGTTTGTGCATGCTCTTAAAGCATGAATGAGTATATTTAAGAACAAGGGAGAAAATATAGAGGGTACATTAGCCCTTCCTCCAAAAAAAGTAAGGGAATTCAACACTCTTTCAGATTCAAACCTGGTTGCATTTTAGTCAAACAAATGTCCTTTAATTGATCAAACCGATATCTATACAAATAATATATTCCATAATCTCAATTAGGGTGGTACCACCTATATAAGTCCTATATACAATAATAAAGCATAGATGCTAATATTAGGTGCATCAATTTAAAGTTGAAAAATACAAGATGTAGGTATTAGTTACAATACAAAGTTACACAATCTTGCAGCAAAAATAAGCAGCTTTATTTGGTAAATTTCAACTTTGTCACAATGTTTCCATAGTGTTAGGTTTTAAATCAAAGGATCCTCACCAAGAGGTTCTGTAACAAAATGTTTCCAACGTGTATACACAGCGTAATTACTGCATATGAGCAAAATTTCTATAAGGCTTAGATGGTCCATTTAACCTCCCTTGACCAACACTTTCACCCAGTACCTAATCACCATAACCCTTACCCTTGTTCCCCATTAATACCTGAAATAAATACACAACAACAGGGTTTGCCAATAAAAAATGGAAAGGTCACTTTATTTAAGCTGATTTTGCATTGTAGCCAAAATCAGACAAGAGAGCCATAAATCAATTATTGCCATTCAATACCACCAATCAACATAAATGCCCAAGCATTTCAAATGAACATGGGTCTACGTTTCCGGGGGGGGGGTGACCACAACCCCCCCCCAGTGGCGCGGCACGAGGAATTGCCCGAGAGAACCCGCTGCACAGTCTGCCCAGCAGCTAGACCACCGGATCACGGCCCCAAGCCGAATGTGCAGCGGGATCCTCCCGCGTCCTCAATGCCCCGCCCACGTGTGAGGCCCGTTTTCACCGCTCTACACCTTATTGCTTTTCCGCTCCTATTAGCTGCTGAATCTTAATGCCTCTGGTTATCATAGACCGATTTGCGTCACCCGCTTAACCTCAGCTGCAGCTATCTCTTTCCTTAAAGGAACACAGGCGGTCTTATAAGATCCAACCAATTGGTCAGCATCCTGCCCATATCTGCGTCTGCTTGCTCTCTTCTTCCTTTTGTGACCTCTCGGATTATGATTCGATCTCTCTTAATTAACCTAATGCAGGGTGGGTGGGAGGGAAACAAGAAAAAGGTTAGTGTGGCTTACTTCCTGTTCCATTCCTTATATTACCTATCCTTCTCAGTACCTCCCCCTTTTCCTAATCTTCCTTTCCTTTGTCTCCTTTCTCACCTCCCCCTCTTTTCCTAGCTCAACCTGTCTCCACCTTCCCCTCATCAGAAAAAACACCCAGTTAACCCCTTGTGTTCTGTTTGCAGGAGCCCCTAGCCTTAGTTGTGCTCCTGTCGCATGCGCTCTTTCCGCTATGTATAAGGCTTAGATGGTCCATTTAACCTCCCTTGACCAACACTTTCACCCAGTACCTAATCACCATAACCCTTACCCTTGTTCCCCATTAATACCTGAAATAAATACAGAACAACAGGGTTTGCCAATAAAAAATGGAAAGGTCACTTTATTTAAGCTGATTTTGCATTGTAGCTAAAATCAGACACGAGAACCATAAATCAATTATTGCCATTTCAATACCACCAATCAACATAAATGCCCAAGCATTTCAACTGAACATGGGTCTACGTTTCCGGGGGGATGACCACAAACAACCCCCCATGGCGCGGCACGAGGAATTGCCCGAGAGAACCCGCTGCATAGTCTGCCCAGCAGCTAGACCACCGGATCACGGCCCCAAGCCGAATGTGCTGTGGGATCCTCCCGCGTTCTCGATGCCCCGCCCACGTGTAAGACCCGTTTTCACCGCTACCAAAAAGGCTCCCTTTTCCGCCACCCCAGCCTAGTGACCTTTCCTCACCTGTACCAGCTCTGCTACCAACATCCTTATATCCTCCAGAAACTGATCGTTCCCAACCTCATTCAGTTGTACTCCATCAGCCCGAAACAGCTCCTCTCATTTTGCTGCGATCAATGGGTGCTCCAGCACCCTTCCCCCTGTCTCCCTAACTATCTTCGCTGCTACCTGATTAACTCGCCTGCGTGACCTATATCCTGCCCTTTGCGTATCCGTGTTGCGCCATCATATCCTTGATATTATATTTGACCATATAACCTGCACCTGTGGCCAAGCAACCTTTAACCAGCTAATTACCTCCTTTATGCTGTCCTCCAATTCTTTTAAAGGTAATGCGCCTATATCGTTACCTCCCAAGTGTATTATCAGCGCATCTGGGGGGCCCCACCTTCTTCTCACCTGCTGTATAGTGGCGACTAACTTGCCCCAGCGCATGCCCCTTTTTCCTATCCATCTTATGCCTGCTATCCTGTGCAAAAAGCCTAAATGCTCTCCTAACCCTGACGCCATCGCCCTTGCCCGGGCCCAGTGCACGTACGAGTGGCCAACCACCCATACCCGTAATGCTCTGCCTGAAATGAAAAAAACAAATATTCATTAAACTCAAATCAACTCAACACAATCCTTTGACCTCACCCTACTTTAAGTACCTGTGTCTCCCCCCTCCCCCCACCATGTATGATCTAAAAGCTCGCGATTTCCATCTACCCACATTTTTTATCCTCTCCTCAGAATACCCTTTCACGGCCGCACTAGTTGTAGCTCCTATTCGGAAAGAATGCGGTGCAAACCGCATGTGGCCCCACCCCAATTTCCTCGTGACCATTTCCAACACTCTTTTAAATTGATACACAGTTAAATTAGACCCGTCTATGTGCCTTAAAAACAGCCGGCCTTCCTTGCGCCTATGCCTTAACATCTCTTTTACCCCCGCTACTGGGCATGTGCTGCTCCCCATCTCCTTCATTAACACCCATACCCCTTTTCCTTGTCTGTCCGTTTTTGATTTTCTTAACCATTCCTTTCACATCAGTTACCCCTAACCCGTTCACCTTATTTGTTTTATTTGCTGCTATTAATTCCCCTATCCTGAACGCCCCCCAGAAAGCCACGACAAATGCTGACTTAAACAAACTAGCTTCCTCCATGCTCTTGCAGACCTCACCCAACACTGGTACCATCATCTCTAACTGACCTTCCGTAATCGGTTCCCTGTCATCCAACTCCTTGACCTCGCCCACCTGTCATGCTTTTAAAACCTTTCTAACTATGAATGATTTTGTTATGTCTTCCCTATCTCTCAGTTTTGCAAAGAAAGACACCCCTGCTATCGCTATGCCGACCTGACCTTTTTTCATGCCTTTCAATTTTAATGACCAAAGCAATTCCAGGAACCTACTCCTCTCTCCCCCTATTGCATCACCCTTAAACTGCAGCCACTGCTTCCAATAGGTGTCGTATGCCCTCCACGTTCTTGGCGCCAATGATTTTTCCACCATTTTCTTTATCCCCTCTATGCGCTCCCAATCTGCCAAAGAAAGATGGGGCACCTTTCACCTTCCTTTCTAGCTGCCGGCGAGGCCTCCCTAAATACCTCCCACTTAATTCTAGACAAGGCGTCCACTATAATGTTTTTGTATCCTGGGATATGTTTTGATTTAAAACAGATGTTTAGCTGCAGGCATTTCAGAACCAGGTATCGCAAGTATTTTATTACTGGCATTGAGGACGCCGAAAGGTTATTAACTGCATCCACTATTCCTTGATTATCAGACCAGAATGTAATACTTTTATTCGCTAGCAAATTGCCCCACAGTTCTACTGCTACCACTATTGGGAATAACTCAAGCAATGCTATGTTTTTCACCCAACCCTTGGTTTCCCAGACCTCTGGCCACCTGCCCGCGCACCATCTACCTTGCAGGTACGCACCGAAACCCGCACTCCCAGCTGCATCTGTGTAAAGCTCTATTTCACTTGCTGCTGCTACCCCATTGATCCCATTGAAGTCCACTAAGAAATTATCCCAAACTCTCATATCCTCTTTCATCTCTCCTGTCAGCCTAATAAAATGCTCAGGTATTTTTACTCCTGCTGTTCCCAATTCCAACCTTCTCTTAAATATCCTTCCTACCGGTATTACTCTACATGCAAAATTAAGCACGCCCAGCAACTTCTGCATTTCTCTTAGCGCCACTTTCTTTCTCCCTAGAATTTCCTTTATTAATTGTCGCGTCTTCTCTATCTTTTCTTCCGGCAGCTCGCATTGTTCTCTCACTGTGTCTATCATTATACTTAAAATTACAACCGCTGACTGGGCCCCTCTGATTTCTCGGCTGCTACTGGGATTCCTAGCTCCCCCAGCATATTGACTAGTGAGTTCTTAAGCCTTGCACATGCGCCGTCCCCTGCTGGGCCCAATACCATAAAATTGTCCAAGTAATGCACGATTCTATACGAACCTGTCCTTGCTACCAACAACCAATGGAGGAATGTACTAAATTTCTCAAATATGGAGCATGATACCGAGCAGCCCATCGGCAAGCATTTATCCACATAAAATTTCTTGTTGAATCTACATCCCATTAGCCTGAAACTGGCTGGATTTAATGGCAACAGCCTAAACATGGATTCTATGTCTATTTTTGCCATTAATGCGCCCCTCCCTGCCTCTTTTACCATCTTTACTGCTGAATTAAATGACTGATATTGTACTGACGCGTCTGCCTTCTCTATCACATCATTTACAGACCTCCCTCTCGGATATGACAGGTGTTGTATCATACAAAATTTACCTTTTTCTTTTTTAGGTACCACCCCTAAAGGTGATATGACTAATCCTTGTATAGGTATTTCCCTAAATGGTCCCACCATCCTCCCCAATTTTATCTCTTTGTCCAATTTTTCCTGCAGTACCGCCGGGTACCCTGTTGCAGATTTTAAATTCTTCAATTTGCCCGCCCCACACACCTCATTTCTTACCGGTACTACAAATCCCTCCGTTAACCCCTTCTCTAGCAGTGTCTTATCGTCTTTATTATCATAATTTAATAACTCTTTTATCAACCTATCTACCTTCAATGGCGTTCTGGCCATTCCTCATTGCTCCTCCGCTACCGCTTCCCCCTGAACCACGAAAAAACTGCTTGTTATTCCCCCCGCCATTTTTTCTACAGTCTGCCCCCGCGTGGAAACCCCCACAATACCTGCATATGTGCCTGAATTTACACCCATTACCCCTATCACACCGCTTCTCATTATAAGCCCAACATTCCTTCCCTTCTGTTTTCCCTGCACTCGCTGATGCTAATGCTAGTGGTCTTTGCCCCATGCTATCCGCCGGCTTTATTAAGCGCGTCCACATATCCAATATTTTTATACCGAATTCTTTCCTTCCTTTCTCCCCTAACTGCAGGTTCCCTCTTCTAAATTCGCCATCATAATCCTTCCACCCAAAACCCCCATAAGTTGTGTAGCATTCCTCTATCAGGTGTATATATCTCAGCATCCCTTTTACCTTTCCTGGGTTTTCAGATAAAAAACACTCAGCGTATATCACCATCCCTTTCACCCATTCTGGAAATGATTGCTTCAGTTTCTTCCCTTTTCCTTCAGATTTTTTTTTCTAGATTTTAGCGCCACTGCCTCCCTTGTAATCTCAAACACATCTACATACCTTCCTTTCTGAGATTTCACTATAACTTTTGCTTTTAAATGAGTCGTTAACGGCATTAGTTTTGTCCCTGTAACCTCGTCATCCACGTCAAATTCTCCCTCACTATCATTCCCACCTGCTGGGGCTTCACTCATCACCTTTTTTCCCTGCTTAGCGTATATCTTCTTTAAAAACTTTAAAATTCTCCTATTACCTTCACTTTGCACTTTATCATCATCTGAGTCCCATTCAGATGAACTGTCTGACCCTTTATCTATGCAATACATTATTTTCTTACCTTGTTTTGGTTGAGCGTTCTGCTCCCTCCCCTTGTCCTTTGCACTCCACTCTCCTCTCTCATTGCTCTGATGGAGTTTCCATTCCTTCCATCTTTTTCCATTGCGCACCTTGCTGTGCCGCTCCCCAATTCCTTCTGAAATGTATTCAAATTTGCATTAGTATATGTGCATGCCTCTTCTCTTGATCCCTCATTTTTCCCCCTTCCCCATTCCCTGTGCATATCCTCCCTTCTGCCCGCCCTTCCCCTTTCTTCTACTCTCTGATCCTCTTCTACCATCACGTATGTGTTACCCTCTACATCCCTTATTGTCCTAGGCCTACCCCTCCCTACCCCCTCCATTCTATATCTTTTCTGGGGCCTCTGGTTATGCTGGTCCTTGCTATATACATCTACCCACCCCTGTACCCCTTCATTTTCTCTTACTGAATCCGCTTCTCCCTCCCTGGGTTCTCCCCTCTGCTCTCCTAGCTTATTGCTTCCTGCCCTTTCTCTTCCCATATTCCTTATTTTGTTACCCCTGGTGCTGGGCCCGCTAGGGCTCCTGCCACCACTACCTTTTATTCCTGTCCCTTCCCTCCACTCCTCCCCTTCAATGCCCTCATCATACCTTATGCCCTCTCCCACTACGTATATCGCTTTCCTCTCCCTAAAATCCCTTTTATATTCATGTTGCGGGCGCGTGCCGCCACCCCCTTGTAGCTCCCCCTCCGTCTCTCCCCATGTGAATGCATATTGTGGCTACCCACCCGTTGGGCTAATGTGCCTTGCAGCAACCCCCCTTTTTTCTTTTACACAAGCGCCGTTTTGCTCTCTCCCATCTAAACTAATGGGCCTGACCACACCCTCTCCCCCCTTGTATGCGCCCGTATTGAAGGATCCTCCGGTCTGGGCTACCGGGCCTTGTAATACCCGCCCCCCCTGTGTTTGCACGTATTCTGCCAATTGATCCTCCCAACCATCAAGGCAAACTGGCCCTGCAGCAGACTGTCGCTGCCTAACTATAACGCTGGGCCCCGCCCCACTATTGCGGCCTGTGACCCAAGATGGCCACTCAGATCTCGCAGAATTTCCCGCGCGACCACACCCAGCGACTGTACGCTTCGGTCCTAGCCCCCTGGGGAATGCCTGCTTGCTACCGCCTGCGCTACTGGCCCCTATATCCTGATCACGGCGGTGGGGTGCGTGTGCTAGGGGGATAGATGGGGGACATGCTGGCCTCTCTAAATACGGCCGGGATACCGCTACTTGTATCTGAATCAGAGTACAATGATGGGGCGCTACCCGTACCACAATTGCTCCTTACCTCCTTGCCCGCCAGCTCAGGCTCCCTGCTACTTGTCCCATCATGTACCTTGCCATCTCCGACCACACCAGCTGGTATCACCTGCTCCACCAGCCCTTCCAGCTGACGCAGCCCATTCTCCTTTCTTTCCTTTAATCTGTCCGTCTGTTTCTTATCCTTCTCCAGCTTCTTCCACCTCCGCTGTGCCTGGAGCGCCCTGGTCCTCCATATCGCGTCGTCGCCATCAAGGAATTTCCTCGGTATCCTACGATTCCTGGTTGACATCTTCTGCTCGATGCAAACACGTCATCCTGTGGAAACAAGAAAAAGGTTAGTGTGGCTTACTTCCTGTTCCATTCCTTATATTACTTATCCTTCTCAGTACCTCCCCTTTTCCTAATCTTCCTTTCCTTTGTCTCCTTTCTCACCTCCCCCTCTTTTCCTAGCCCAACCTGTCTCCACCTTCCCCTCATCAGAAAAAACACCCAGTTAACCCCTTGCAATCTGTTTGCAGGAGCCCCTAGCCTTAGTTGCACTCCTGTCGCATACGCTCTTTCCGCTATGTATTGTCAGTTTGGATAACCCCAGGTATGTCCTGACTGCAGTTTTCACACTGCACTTAAGGTCCCACCTGCATATTAACCATCATCCGTTTATCTTACCAGACTTGCTTGGAGCTCCGCTGCAAGAGATATAATAACATCATGTTCCCAACGTATGATCCCAGCATGTATTTACAGCATATGAGCAAAATCTTTAAATGTCAGCTTGGTAACTGCAGGTATATACTGAACACAGTTTTCCCACTGCACTTAAGGTCCCACCTGCACAATGACCATCATCCATTTATCTTACCAGACTGGTTTGAAACACTGCTGTTTGGGTCATACCTCTGACCTTTAGGACGTAACTCTTCATCCGGTTCCCAGGAAACAGCAACTTTAGGCCTCCACAGAGACCGCCCCCTTAGAGACAAGTTTGAATGTGTTTTCCAAGCAAAGTTGAAACCTTATCATGCCACAAACAGGGCCAAACAATAAAGCTCAAATGCCACCCAAAGCGCTTTGAAATGTATAGGTGATCACCCTAATGGAGATTTGTAATCCATACAAAAAAGAGACATAAGCCAACGCCACCAGCGATTCACCCCTCACTTATCCGCTCTCTTATCCAAACTTGTCTGTAACTAATACCTACATCTTGTATGTTTGAACTTTACATTGATGCACCTAATACTAGTATCTATGCGTGCGCTACTTTATTATTGCATATAGGGCTTATATAGGTGGTATCACCCTATTTGAGATTATGGAATGTTTTATTTGTATAGATATCGGTTTGATGAATTGAAGGACATTTTTTCAAATTAAATGCAACCAGGTTTGAATCTAAAAGAGTGCTGAATTCCCTTACTTTTTTGGAGGAATGGCTAATATACCCTCCTCTATATTTTCTCCCTTGTTCTAAAATATACTCATAGGTATTTGTGTTTCTATGTGTATAAAATACATAAATACACATGTACACACTTATATACATATATATATATATATATATATATACACAGACATACACATATATATATATATATATATACAGTATATACACACACACACATATATACCTATTTAGACTTATTGATCCCTTAGAACTTTTTGATGCAAGTTTTTTCAATATTTTTATTAGATAGTGTTGTTATGAGTGTTTCTGTATTTGTTAATATATGTTATTGATATATTTTGTACAACTTTTTATTCAAGAGTAAGAGTTAACAGGGCATTGATATCGAAAAAAGTTTTTAACAAATAAAATTACACACAGTTTTTAAAACAAAATGGAGAAATAACATAACCTAAAAGTTTACCAGAATATAGTCTTCTGCTTACAGGGAAATTAAATAAAAATTGGTCAGTCACCCTGTTTTGAAAAGATTCCCATGCAGAATGACAAAATTACTTTAAATCAAAGTTATATACACTCAAATCTGATATCAGATTTCTTGACCAAACCTCCTTCCAGAGTCTAGCAATCAAAAACAGAGGAAATAGTTCAAGTGGTGTGAATTTTGCCAGGTCAAAATAGAGATAACCGTGTTAGTGGAGGTACTGGTGAAGAATCAAACAGTCTCTCTTAGACTTCCTATTCAGGTAGTATACCCTTGCTCTCCCTGGGAATGAAGCACCTAAATAAACAGCGTAGCGGAGTTCCTCTCTCCTCATACAATGTTAGGTGTAGGATCCTGACCTTCCGGTTTACAGCATACTCACATAGGGTCTTTTAATAAAACCAGTAATCACAAGCAGAAAACCTTAAGCCTCTAAGCGATACTGCACATACCTCCAATCTTGTAATGCTCCTGTGTTTCTCTCACACTTAGTTTCTGAGATGCGACTCGGAGTACAGCATGCAGTGTGCTTCCGGTTCGTTGCGTCAAAATCTACAGTCCCAGCTTAAACCTCTGTGCTCACTCTGGCCAAAAAGACTAAATAGATACAAAGAACTGAGAAGCATGGAGCGTTTGCTGGAAAGTAAATTAAGTGGATGAAATATCCAAACAAATAATAAGCAAAAAAAACAGAAAGCTAGGGGGTACATAACCCCAGGGTAAAATACAGAGAACAAATAAGTAACAAAGGCTAGCAAAAACTATGACGACGTGTTTTGGCATTAGCCTTACTCATAGCCACACTATAAAACAAACTTTATGCTGAAGTTAAAAACTATAGCCCTCACCGTGATTGGTCACAGGGTATTCACACCCCCTAATAATGTGACCAATCCGGTTCACAAACTTACAACACACCCCTCAAGTTGTGGAGTCAGTACTATGCCCTTGTATAAGGACCTTTCTCGATTGCTGGGATAAACTATTACACAAATTTTACAGATACCATCCACCAACCAGGGACAAAAGAGGTTCAAAAAGAAATTGTCACTACTTGGGCTTCTATGTCAAAAAGATAGTGGGAATCCATACGTCACTAAAACTGAGACTAAGTCAAGCCTAAATGACTGGTCCAGAGCGGGGCAAGTGTACTCGATACAATAAAGTGATTTTTCTTAAAGTAACCTATGCCTAAACCAATTAAGTTAATTTGATTTACTTAAGATTAAATAGCTCAGGCGTAGTACTAGTGCATACACTGTGGGTAGGTCCCCTAAATAAATGAGGTCAATGAAAAAGAACCGGAGGTATATATACACTAAGCATCTGATTCTGACAAATTAGTCTCCTCCGGAGCCCAGGCAGGATAAATACTATTACTGACACACAATATTGTAATTTATTAAAGCAAAAGCTAGCTACATAATTTAGAGAATATAACCCGTGTCATGACCAACCCATAGAGTTAATCATGACACCTAACACCATTGTAGAATTCAGGTTTAGGGACTGTTGAACCACACAAGTCTAGGTGGTTCATACGCTGGACGTTAACTGCAACTGCATAGTTACCATGGAGAACAATTGAGAGCCATAGGGGTCCTATAGCATAGGGACAACAGTCCCCTCCTCCCATTGTCCCTTATACTGGACAAATTAAAAGGTTAAAGCCGAAAAATTGGACAATCTAAATTTACAGTGGACTGGAATGAAATGGAAGAGAGGAGTCGTGAGCCACTCACCAAAAATGAATCAAATCAAATTCAGAATTGAGGCCTCCTGGAGTTCTCGTTCTCAACTTGAAAATCCAGAAGGCCTCTCTCTTCCCTAGTTTACGTATCCTGTCTGCTGCACCTTTTTTGGGGGGGACTTTGTCAATAATTGTCCAAGTAAAGAACCCTAAGTTCTGCTGGTGGACATCAGAAAAGTGCCTGATCAAGGGAGTAGACAAAGTGCCTACTCTAATGTCAGACAGGTGCTCCTTAATATGGGTTCTGACCTCCCTCGTCATAAGCCCTACATACTGGAGGGAACATTCTTTACAGGTAATTACATATATTATATAAGTTTGCCTGCAATTCAAACAGAACTTAATCCTGAAATTTTCTTCTATTACAGACAAGCTAAAAGAATCCCCCACACTCACTCTTTCACATGCTACACAGGTGTGATGATGGCATCTAAACGTGCCTACACACCTGAGCTAGGAAGAGTCAGTCGGGACCTCAGATCTAATCCTGGTGGGGGCCACAATATTCCCTATGGTCCTGTTCTTCTTGTAGGCAAACCTCATTCCTTTATCAACCATGTTGATCAAGTCATCATCCATGGCAAGGAGTTTAAAATGTTTGTCTATAATTTGACAAATTTCACCATACTGTCTGGTATATTCAGTAATAAAGGTGACTTTGTTATTGGAATATTCAGTCACATCCAAGTCCTTCTGACGATTCCTATTATGGTTAATACCAGAAAGACTACTGGAATAAAAGTACATATGATCGTTACCTAGCCAAACATATTATTCCAAGGGGCCTAAGAGTCAGACTGTTTCCCTCTTTCTCTTTCCACATAGAAAGTTATAGAGGAAGATGGGAACAAGCACTAATATCGTGTTCAGAAGTCCTGGTATACATACTTACGGACTATGAGACAGAGATTATTGAAGAATTAAGTAAAGAAATATCTGACTTAAACACAAAACTGCATACATTTGAGTGATTAGAAAATTTCAAAACTGCCTATAAAAATCTAAGAGCTGAATTAGATACCAAAGAAAGGGAAATAATTCAAACAAAATGTGAAAAACTAACCAGGGACATTATAGATTTTGAAAAGGGTCGGATTTTCACATGGGATGAGAGGAATCCAAGACGCAGACGGAACTATTTACCATCTAATAAAAACAGAGATGAAATAGTATCATCAGAGTGTGAATCTTCAGAGGAAACTCCAACTAACAGAACTTTATTGGTACAGAATGCTAATGAGAGAAAGGCCATTCTTTCAAAAAACGAGGAAGCCAAAAAAACAAAAGACAAAGAAGGGTTGGGCAGCCAAGATCGAAATCTCAGAAACAGGACCAGATGGGGTTACAAAAACAATGGGGGAATCAGTGAAGATTGGGGGAGAAGACCATGCTGGTAGAACCAGTAAATCTCCAAATAATCAATCTCTACAAAAAAAAACTCACCCTCTATAACATAAGTGTACTAAGCAGAGGGCTATCCTTTTCCCCCATACAGAATCTCAATCATTTTGATACTATCAAAGACCTACACCTGTTTATCAGGAACTTAGCACTGAAGAAAATATATACTAGACATGATGATAGTAATTTAGACGAAATAGCACTATCAAATCTGGTATCTCTTTTGGAAGAAAATGATGAGGAAACTGTTACCAATTCAGATTGGCTATCCAAAGTTAAAACTAAATCCACATTCATGCCCCAGGTGATGCAATTTTCACAAATTGATACATACCTAAAAGTAGTCAGTAGAGATATTTTAAAATTAGAGACAAAAACATCCTCTAATCTGAATAAATATGAACAAATGGCATTAAAAGATATACAAACATGGTCAGACATCGTTGTGAAACCGTCGGATAAAGGCGGGAACATTGTTTTATGGCCAAAAGACATGTATATAATTGAGGCCCTGAAACAACTGGGAGATAAAAGGTGCTACAAACATCTTTTTGGGGACCCCACCTCTGATTTTTTATCTACATATAAGAGTATAATCGATAATGCTAAGAAGGATGACATTATAAATTCCAAGGAGTTTAAATATCTGACAGTTGAGAAACCAAGAACAGCAACATTGTACCTTCTACCTAAAATCCACAAAAACAGGCTGACACCACCTGGAAGGCCAATTGTCTCTGGCATAGGAAGCCTGTGCGAACAAGCCTCAAGATATCCTCCTATGTCAGAGACACAATGGATGTACTACGTAAAATTGAAGGTATAATTTTGGCTGAAAATACATTTCTTGCAACATGTGATGTAGAATCACTATACACCTCAATAAACCATGAGTGGGGCTGTTTTGCAGCAGAATATTTTCTCAAAATGGAAGCATCCAACTGTGGAGAAAAAAAAACAGTTCATTATACGTCTACTTAGATTTGTACTCAGCCATAATTATTTTGTATTCAACGACAAATTCTATCTCCAAACCAGAGGCACCACCATGGGGACAGTATGTGTCCCGACATACGCAAATTTGTATCTTGGATGGTGGGAACGAGAAAACGTTTTTGGAGACGGAATGACAAAATACTCTGAGAACATCATCTTATGGCTGAGGTACATCGATGATGTACTGATTCTATGGAAATGTGACACTAATACATTTAAGACCTTTATAAAAGAACTGATTTCTAATGACCTGAACCTCAAATTAACGTATGAGATTAACTACGATAAAATAACCTTTTTGGATTTGAGCATTTCTAGAGACATGTTCGGCAAAATTGAAACTAATCTCTACAGAAATGAAACAGCTACAAACTCCATTCTGAGATTCAAGAGTGCACATCACGAGCCAACAAAGAGGGCAATTTCATATGGAGAATTTCTGCACCTGCGACGCAATTGCTCTGAAATGGAAAACTTCAAAATTCAGGCAAAGGATCTGAGAATGAGATTAAAGGAAAGAGGCTATTCCAATTTGATTCTCAAAAAAGCCTATCACAGATCATTACACCTTATAAGATCGGATCTCCTCGTACCAAGAGGAAGGAGAATGAAGACAACAAAATAAGGTTCACTGGTACCTACAATGAAGCTCATAAAGAAATACCTGCTATTTTAAACCGGCACATCCATATACTACACACGGATGATGACTTAGCCAGACAAATAAGTCAGAAAATATCAAAATCATGGAGAAGAGCACCTACAATAAGGGACAAAATAGTGAGAAGTCATTTTGTTAAACATGTGAATAGAAGGAGAGACAACCTAATGGGTACTTACCCATGTGGAACTTGCAAATTTTGCATATATATGAGTACAGTGAAACAGATGGAGGTGTTCCCCAAAGGAATTCAATATATGAATGACTTCTACAACTGTCGCACGAATAATATAATCTATTGCATTGAATGCTGCTGTGGGATGAGATATGTAGGAATGTCTACAAGAGAACTTAGAACAAGACTGGGTGAACATTTCGGAAATATCCGTAATGCACAAATTGATCTGGAGAAGGGAAAGAAAATCACAACGGTAGCTAGGCTCTTTTTAAACAAACATGGAGGTAAAACAGATCTGAAATGCTGGATTCTCCAAAAGGTGAAACCAGGGATATGAGGGGGAAACATAGAGACTTTGCTCCTCAAAGAAGAAACAACATGGATTTTTTGGTTACAAACCATGGCTCTGAAAGGCCTAAACGAACAATTGGGTTTTGGTCCATTCTTTTTAATTTAAATTTATGTTTCGAGGCTAATAATTTGAATCCCTCTATGGTATCCCGAGACGACCAAGTACACCTCTTTTACAATGAAAGTAGCATATGTGCATACAACATAAATAATTACAATCTAGAACTTAACCTTGTTGTCTATTCAATCAGATTTTGACGTTTGTAAAGAAAATACAATTAGAAGTCTAGATTATATTGTAAAGAGTACAAATATCTCCCTTAGTAAATAGAAATAAACCCCTAGAGTACGATTGGAATAATAAATAAATAAAAATATTATAACATCCTTTTTCAAATAAATACTCAATATGGGAGACCTTAGGGAATAGAGTTCATACTTACCTTATGTGTAAAATGTAATTATTTTGAAATCTAACTTATCCAGGCCCTCACTCTAATCTCTTATTATAGTATATAATATATTCTTGTATGTTAATAACAATAAGCCACAAAATCGTACTAAATGTCTATCTGATGACCTAAAGCAATATATTAAACTTGTGCTATAATCACAATGTCAGATGAATTTCAAGAACATATATGTATATGCACAGAGTTATTATAACAGTAAAGTTACAACAGTTTTGTTTTTGAATTTCCCCTGTCAGACAGAATGACAACACACATGTCACGTGAACACGTGAAGTTATATTAATTACTGTATTCTTGTATTTTATTAATAATAGCTATAAATCATACCAAATGATTATTCCTATAAATCGATTTGATGCATCAAATTCAGTTTATAACTATTATATCAGATGAATCTCAAGAATATATGCGATCATCCTAAACATGCTATTACTAGCAAGTTTCAACAATTCCGCCTCTGAACTTCCCCTGTCAGACAGAATGTAAACAGACATATCACGTGAATACGTGACATCACGGCTGCATAGCGATTGGCAGCCGGGATCACATGTCCGGGTCACACCCCCTCCCAGATTGGCTGGCGCTCGCATAAAGATGGACAGATTTGAGGATGATCCGCGCCTTTGAAAAAGCAGTTGGCGAAACGTGTGTCAGGCATTCGCACTGCTTCTCCTGCTTTAAATTTAATTTTGTTTAAAAACGAGCATAATACTTTAAAAATTGTTGGCCTTAAATGGCACTCAGTCTCTTTAAGCTTTAATTTAACTTGCTACCTCTCTAACGTAAATGTTTATATTCCATAGCTATAAATTTATGAGTGGCCTTTTAACAGGATAGATAAGCAGAGGTTTAAAGTGCTAATTCAGCAACGTGTGAGACAATCACTGGTATTCTCTCCCAACCTAGCTTTTCTTATGTGGGGTCTGAGGTAGATGCACATTAGTGAGACTGATCAAATCTCTTTATGCTCCTTTGTTGACAATAGGGTATATAGAGATATAGGGACCAACCACCCTATTACAGGAGAAGTATGTGTGTCATAAACCCTTGTGTTTTCCTTTGAACACATTTTTATATTGGGATACATTATCTCTCACAATCCGTGAATTGATGATATTTTAATTCTTACTTTTAACTAACAGTAGGTGTATGGGGTCATAAGAATAGATAGTATAATTACGTATCTATTGATCCTGACAGACCTTGGGTATGAATTGTGGCGTACCATTTGGGATTCTTTGTGACCTTTTGATACAATACTTATTGAACCACCATCCCTTTACCACCTCTTACCGACAGTGGTCCTAGAAACAGTGAAATCACATTGATACATGTATAGATATCCAGCCCATCATCTACCTAACACTTTTGTATATTATATGTTGTTGTCTGTCCAGTGTATAACAATACCTTTTTTAAATTACTCAATAAAAGTTAAATTTTATTAGCTACTCTTGTCCTCTCTATCTCCCATCATCATATGGTAAATATAGTCTCTTATTTCAGTGTGCAACATAATACCTTTCTCTCCTCTCCCTTTTATTCTTTTGGATTACTATTATGGCTCAGTAGATTTTTTTCTGGGAATTCTTTCAACTGTTTTCCTAGCTCTACTGATCGTCTGGGGACCATACCCTCTCTCTTGAAGCCTTATTGCCAATTCATCCGCCTGTTTCTTATACACTGAAGAATCAGTGCAGTTTCTTTTCAAGCGAATGAATTGGCCTTAGCTGTTAAGTTCCCTATAATCTATTATAGGCCTTAAGGTGTGGTCTTTATTCCTAAAGAAAAACATTCCTGCACCCGCAGGTGAGGATGAAGGTCTGATGAAACCCTTCTTAATGTTATCGTCTAGGTAGTACTTAAGATATGTCAACTCAACTTTTGACAGAGGGTAGACATGACCATATGATATATCTGAACTGGGTATCAAATCAATCGGGCAGTCGTAAGGCCTATGGGGCGGTAATGTCTCTGCCTCTTTCTTGTCAAATACTGTAGCAAAATCTGCATAATGTTCTGGTATATGTATTGGTTCCATATGAGTTATGATGTGGGAGTGGTAGCAAGTAAGACTACAGTAGTCGGAGTTAAGGGTTAACTTCAGAGTTTTCCAATCATTGTGTGGTTGATGAAGTGTGAGCCATTGCAGCCCTAAAACTAACGGAAATAAAGGTGAGGTGATAACATCTAATGAAATGCTCTCCGAATGTCCGGTGTTTGTGGTTAATGTAATTGGTACAGAGTGATGGGTGATTGGTCCAGAAGTTATCTGTGAACCATCTATGACCTGAATAAAAACAGGAGAGATCTTTTTAACTATGGGAATTTTATTAATTTCTACAATTCTATTGTCTATGAACACTGCAGTAGCTCCAGAATCTATCACAGCTTCAGTTGGTATTTGCTAATGATCCCACTGTAAGGTAACAGGCAGAATGCAATAAGTTTCTTTCTTAGCGAGTGTTGTGAAACAGTTACTTGTGAATAATTGCTTACCCTTCTTCTGGCGATTCAAGATGGGGCAACCTTTTACTTCATGGTCTGTTCCAGCACAGTACATGCACAAGTTATTGATTCTTCTTCTGTTTTTTTCTTGGGGTGTTAGAGGAGCTCTAGTAAACCCAATCTCCATAGGTTCTGGTTTATTTGTTGAGTAAGTAGGAGCTGTTGGGTATTGTTTCTTATAGCTAAACTCAGGGGTATTCCTTTCGGAGCACCTTTCTCTAAGGCGTCTGTCTATAGTTACTGTCAGAGTCATTAGACCTTCTAGGGTTGCAGGCTTTTCCACCCTAGCAATCTCATCCTTAAGGGATTCTGAGAGACCCAATCTATACTTATTTATCAGGGCTATTTCGTTCCACTATGAATCGGTAGACCAGCATGCAAATTCTACTATGTAGTCCTCCACGGGACGTTTCCCCTGTTTAAGAGCTCGCATAGCTGACTCAGCTGTATGCTGTTTGTTTGGGGCCTCGTAGAGGACTGCCATAGCAGAAAAAAATGCATCTATAGAATTTATGATGGGGTCATTTGAATCATAATAGGTATCAGCCCACGCTCTTGGCTCTCCTCTGAGATATGAGATAGTGGTTAATACCTTTTGTTTTTCTGTACAATATGTCTTAGGTTTTAGTGAATACATTTAGGCATGCATTCCTAAACTGACGAAACTGAGATCTATCACCCTTAAAAATATCAGGGGGGCAGACATGGGGCTCAGAAATATGCTCTAGAGGCTTTGGGCTAGCATTAATGGCTTCTTTAACAAAGCTGCGTAAGGTGTTATTCTCTGATTGCAATGCACTAATGCCCTGAGTCAAATGATCTACTTGCTGAGCTAAATTATTGACGTGATTGAACAACTCTGCTTGATCAGTCTTTCTGGCTTGGTAATATGTCAGGGTTCCTAGGTCAACCTATGAATCAACAGAGATGGTAACAGAACTGTAGTATAAAGATATAGGAAGAATTAGAAAAATGTTGATTTGTTTGCTGGAAATACTCTCTCAAGATCAATCTATAAAATCTGAGTGAGAACCTGTAGCAATTTATGTTCTTAAAGGAGAGAAGACACACTTATAGGAAAGTGCAAAAGTTTCTCCCCCATTAAGAGGATAAGAAAAATATTGATATCTATATATCACAAGGATAGAGGCTATGCAAAAGTTGGTAATTAAGCCTGAGGTAAAAGTTAAAAATCACCATCAACATCCAGAGATCAAGAGGTTAAATACATCACAGTTTAGGCTTTCACACTATAAGGCACACTTATGTTCCGGCAGCAGCGACCTGGATACAGCTTGAATATTTAACTATTTATATATGATACAACTTGAATATTAAACTGATATATATGATCAGGTGGGTGTTACAGAGATTCTCTGCTTGATAATTACCGTAACTGTTAGATCTCTGACAACTGTTCCGGTGGTTGTTACACTGATACTATTAATAATTAGTGACAAATACAAACTCTCAACAGATGCGGTTGTTCTATTGTTTGGTACAAGTTAAAGTCAGATCAGAGATATTTCATTTTATATATCATGCAAGGAGTACCTGGTTAGGTTATCCGGAATCTCAGAAGGAAGCTGCAAACAGTACAGCTGAGAGGCGGGTGTTTAGATGCTGTCGGAGCGAGACTTCCGTTCTGCAAAGACTCCGGGTCAGAGGTAGAAGAGCTCTCACTTGTCCGATGATGTAGTAGTAAAAACATGAGGAGCCAGACAGGTAGCTGTGTAAGGATGCAGAACCGCTCACCATTCAGAGTAAGGATGAGGAATCCCAACTGAGGGAACAATCCGATGACAGGCCAATAGCACAAGGAAAGGATTAAGCAAATGCTTAAAGGTAGATAGTACGATCACAACACGACCTGGCGAATCCAGAAAGTAGGTACTTGAACTAGTCACTACAAAGCAAATTACCAAGCACTGTAGAAAAGGAGGAGCCTTATATACCTATGAGGGAAAGGTCAGTTCTGAGTTAAAGGGGAAGCACAGTAGCTGCAGAACATATGAGTGTTGATGAAATATGTGACAGGGAAGTCCTGTGACAGGGAGTCCTAACACTTTCGTGTCTTTCATTCCCTCCATCTTCCTCTAGAGATTCCAAAACTCCTATATCACATAACTCCTGAAAACTAAGAGGATTATCCCTCAATGTCCCTTTTACCCCCTGAGGTATATTTACTTGAATGGCATCATGACTCTCATTTTCCCCTCTCTTGGGGTGAGCATTGAAACATTTTCTCAATGTCAAGTCTCTGATGAGTTTGTTCACATTAAGTAAAGTTCCAAACAAGTTGAAGTCAGCTGTTGGTACAGAGATTAACCCAAGGCTCAAGACTTCCAACTTATGGGCATCGGGGGTATACTTAGATAGATTTATTATGTCAACAGTGAGGTACAAACAGACACAGACGTAACCGTGGAAGGAGGGTGAACTTCTATGAAAGCGAGGGTGAGTCCTGGGACGAGGGCTCAGCATCAGGAGGAGAAGAACGCCAAACCTCTGAACAGGTTGTGAAATCAAAGGCTATTCCTCCTATCCTATCCTATCCATTCAAGTAAATATACCTTGGGGGGTGAAAGGGACATTAAGGGATAATTCTCTCAGTTTTCAGGAGTTATGTCATATAGGAGTTTTGGAATCTCTAGAGGAAGATGGAGGGTATGAAAGACATGAAAGTGTTAGGACTCCTTCCCTCAGGGAAAGGTCCATCTTTTACCCCATACAAAGCAGAGGGAACATCCTCGAGAAATTCCAAAAAGAGTAGAGGAAGACCTTACTCGCCTCCACTATAAATCTGTTAGGGGTAGGAATAATAATATCACTAACTAACAGAAGAGGGCACTCAATAAGCTGAGTAAAAACAATGACATCATCATTAGGGCCACAGATAAGGGTGGAGCTATAGTCCTTATGAATAGGAGTGATTTCATAGCAGAGGCTGAGAGACAGTTATGCAATCTAGAGGATTATGCAAGTTTACCTGGGGACCCTACACAAGCTTACCAACACCAACTGGCCTGCCTTGTAGATGATGGGTTGGAACTTGGTTATATTGATCCGGAGTATATCCAAGAGAATTTAGCAAAAGGCTTTATCTGCCCTTCCATCTCTTCTGCTGGGGCTGGTTTCTTTTTTTGTCAGTAATAAGGATGGTGGTTTGAGACCCTGTATACTTTACGAAGCTCGATCTTTGTGGGGCATACAATTTCATTTAGATCTTCCCGGATAGGAGTGGAAAACTGCCTTCAACACCAGATCAGGGCACTATGAGTATTTAGTAATGCCTTTTGGGTTGTGCAATGCCCCTGCTGTCTTCAAAGCCTTTGTCAACGACGTCTTCCGTGACCTTCTTAATTATACTGTCATTGTCTATTTAGATGACATCCTCATTTTTTCTAAGACCTTGGAGGATCATCATGAACATGTGAAACAGGCGCTTCTTCACCTCAGAAACAATTCTCTGGTAGCTAAGCTGGAGAAATGCAAATTTTATCAAGTCCAGATCCATTTTCTTGGTTACGTTATATCTAAAAAGGGTTTTGCCATAGACCCTACAAAGCTAGCCGTAGTCCTGGAATGGCCTCAACCCACCACTTTAAAGGAGTTACAGAGGTTTTTGGGCTTCTCTAATTATCACCGCAAGTTTACACAGGACTTCTCCAGAATCGTTGCTCCACTTACTGATCTGACTAAATGAAATATAGATTGCAAGAATTGGCCTGCAAAAGCTGTGGACACTTTCTCTCTCCTGAAAAAGGCCTTTTGTTCTGCACCTGTATTATGCTATCCTGATCCCGAACATCAGTTCACACTAGAGGTTCATGCCTCTGAGATAGGGTCTGGTGCAGTCTTGACTCAAAAAGAACCTTTTACCTCCAAGTCACATCCTATAGCCTTTTTCTCCAAAAAGTTTTTCCCTGCAGAAAGGAATTATGATGTGGGAAGATGAAAACTCTTAGCCATTAACCCCTTAACGACCAAGGACGTGCAGGGTACGTCCTCAAAAAAAAGGCAGTTAATGCCTGAGAACGTACCCTGCACGTCCTCGGTGTGGAAAGCAGCTGGAAGCGATCCTGCTCGCTTCCAGCTGCTTTCCGGTTATTGCAGTGATGCCTCGATATGGAGGCATCCTGCAATAACCCTGCATGGCCATCCGATGCAGAGAGAGCCACTCTGTGGCCCTCTCTGCACCGGACATCGGTGGCCGGTAACGTTGGTGGGTGGGAGCTGACTTGGGAGGCGGGTGGGCGGCCATCGATGGGCCGTATAAGGTGGAGGGGGGCGGGATCGGGGCCGGAGCTGACGGGGGCGCGCACGGGCGCGCGGGGGTGCACTGTGGGTGGGGGGGGGGCGCGTGCACGGGGCGGGAGCGGGTGGGAACCGCTATACTACAGAAAATTAGATTGTAACTGTGGGGGAAAAGGGACAAATTAAAAAAAAAATAAACTTCAGTAAAAGGGATCTTGGAGGGGTGGGGGGTTGTTCTTGGGTGTGGGGGGAGCTACACTACAGAAAAAGGGATTTTTCTTAAAAAAAAGCACATTTTTGTTCTAAACTGGGTACTGGCAGACAGCTGCCAGTACCCAAGATGGCGCCCATTAAGGCAGAGGGGGGAGGGTTAGAGAGCTGTTTGGTGGGGGATCTGTGAGGTTGGGGGCTAAGGGGGGATCCTACACAGCAGCATATGTAAATATGCTAAAAAAACCCTCAAAAAAGCCCAAATATACCTTTTATTTTAGTACTGGCAGAGTTTCTGCCAGTACTTAAGATGGCGGGGACAATTGTGGGGTGGGGGAGGGAAGAGAGCTATTTGGGAGGCATCAGGGGGTCTGATGTTTCAGGTGGGAGGCTGAGCTCTACACTAAAGCTAAAATTAACCCTGCAAGTTCCCTACAAGCTACATAATTAACCCCTTCACTGCTAGACATAATACACGCGTGATGCGCAGCAGCATTTAGCGGCCTTCTAATTACCAAAAAGCATCGCCAAAGCCATATATGTCTGCTATTTCTGAACAAAGGGGATCCCAGAGAAACATTTACAACCATTTGTGCCATAATTGCATAAGCTGTTTGTAAATGATTTCAGTGAGAAACCTAAAATTGTGAAAAAAGTTAACGTTTTTTTTTTATTTGATTGCATTTGGCGGTGAAATGGTGGCATGAAATATACCAAAATGGGCCTAGATCAATAGTTGGGGTTGTCTACTACACTACACTAAAGCTAAAATTACCCCAAAATGCTCCCTACATGCTCCCTAATTAACCCCTTCATTGCTGGGCATAATACACGTGTGGTGCGCAGTGGCATTTAGCGGCCTTCTAATTACCAAAAAGCAATGCTAAAGCCATATATGTCTGCTATTTCTGAACAAAGGGGATCCCAGAGAAGAATTTACAACCATTTATGCCATAATTGCACAAGCGGTTTGCAAATAATTTCAGTGAGAAACCAAAAGTTTGTAAAAAATTTGTAAAAAAGTGAACGATTTTTTGTATTTGATCGCATTTGGCGGTAAAATGGTGGCATGAAATATACCAAAATGGGCCTAGATCAATACTTTGGGTTGTCTACTAAAAAAAAATATATACATGTCAATGGATATTCAGAGATTCCTGAAAGATATTAGTGTTCTAATGTAACTAGCACTAATTTTGAAAAAAAATGGTTTGGAAATAGCAAAGTGCTACTTGTATTTATGGCCCTATAAGTTACAAAAAAAGCAAAGAACATGTAAACATTTGGTATTTCTAAACTCAGGATAAAATTTTGAAACTATTTAGCATGGGTGTTTTTTGGTGGTTGTAGATATGTAACAGATTTTGGGGGTCAAAGTTAGAAAAAATGTGTTTTTTTCGATTTTTTTCCTCATATTTTATATTTTTTTTATAGTAAATGATAAGATATGATGAAAATAATGGTATCTTTAGAAAGTCCATTTAATGGCGAGAAAAAACGGTATATAATATGTGTGGGTACAGTAAATGAGTAAGAGGAAAATTACAGCTAAACACAAACACCGCAGAAATGTAAAAATAGCCTTGGTCCCAAACGGACAGAAAATGGAAAAGTGCTGTGGTCATTAAGGGGTTAAGATGACCCTTATCGAAAGGCGCCATTGGCTAGAGGGCACTACTAGTTCTATTCAGATTCTTACTGATCACAAGAACCTGACATATTTGGAAACAGCTCATCGACTCAATCCCCGACAGGCCAGGTGGGCCTTATTCTTCTTCCGTTTTAACTTTATAGTCTCCTATCTTCCTGGCACCAAGAACAAAAAGGCTGACGTGCTTTCTCATCAGTTTCCTTAGTCTAATGATTTTTCTGAAACTCCTAAGGAGCACATAATTCCTCCCTCTTGTGTTATTGCTCAACTCAACACTTCTCTTCTCAAGAAACTGCAACTCGCTCAGTTAAGTAGACCCTCCGAAGCCCCTGCGGATCCTGAAATTCATGATAGCAAATTGTCAGGCCACCCTGGCTCAACAAAAACCCTTAAACTTCTCTGTCAACACATTTGGTGGTCCACCATGAAGTCTGATTTTCAGAAGTATGTCAAGGCTTGTCAGACCTGTGCTGCTAATAAGACACCTCGATCCCTACCACATGGCTTACTTTAACCATTGTCCGTACCCAAGCAACCTTGGACACACATTGCCATAGATTTTTTTGTAACTCTCCCTCCTTCTGACCATAATACAATCATTTGGGTTGAGGTCAATCAATTCTTCAAACTTGCTCATTTTATTCCCTTACCCAGGCTGCCTACTTCTCAGGAATTATTAAGCCTTTTTCTTTTGCATGTAGTACGACTTCATGGTATACTGGTTAACATTGTCTCTGACAGAGGATCTCAATTTGTCTCTGCCTTTTGGAGGGGTTTGTGTAAATAGTTTGGAACCATGGATTCCCTCTCTTCAGGCTATCATCCCCAAACAAATGGGCAAACGGAGAGAATTGGTCTGGGTTGTTACCCTTAGCTGAACTGACAAAGAACAGTAATTGACACTCATCTCTATGGTGTTCTCCATCTCCAGCAGCAGCTGGCTATCAACCTTGTGTCTTTCCTCTTTCTCCTCGATCTGTAGGGGTTCCTGCTGCAGAATGTCGGCTCTCTGATCTCTCAAATCATAGCTGATCAACATTGTGCCAATATTCGTGCCTTTTCTATAGGTGATCATGTCTGGGTCTCTACTCGACATGTGCAGTTTAGTCAACCCAGTCAAAAATTGCGGCCTCGTTATATCGGTCCTTACAGAATCCTCAAAAGACTATCTCCTGTTGCTTACAAGATGGACTTGCCCAGAACCCTGCACATCCACTCAGTCTTCCGTGTCTTACTCCTTAAGCCCTACATCATGAATAGATATACTCGACTCAGATCTCCTCCACTCTTCATTCATGGTGAACCAGCGTATGAAATCGCTAAGATCCTGGACTCCAGGTATAAACGAAGACAGCTTCAATACCTGGTGCACTGGAAGGGTTACTGTGTGGCTGATTGCTCCTGGGTCCCTGCCTGTGATGTGCATGCTCCTTCCTTGGTCTCCAAGTTTCATGTTGCTCACCACTCCAAGTCAACTATTGGTTCCTGGAGGTAACCCTTGGGAGGATGGCTATGTCACGCTGCTCCCCGCTGTTCCTCTTCATCCTGTTGCTGATGTCATTGCTGCATGCCATTCCCCTTATGATGCCGGTCGGATCACCTGTGAATCCTCCTTGGCACAAATTTGCATCTATAAGTAATTGCATTGCCTACTTACATTGCCCAAGTATAGGTATTACTCTGTGTTTTCCTTGGTGCTTATTTGAACTGCTGTATCACTTGAACTGCCTCCCTGTTACTAAACCCCTGCATTGTATACTGACTGCTCTCCTGGTTAACACTTGAACTGCTGTGTTGCTTTGGACTGCCAACTTGTTGCTAGACTTTGCTTGTTTCTGACCCCTCTCTGCTTAACCCTTTGATAGCGTGAATGATTGGACTGTCTCCTGGTATTGATCTCTGCCCTTCCTCTGGCCACTCTCTGCTATACCCCCTTGGGTACCATAAAGGATTGGACTATCTGTCTGGTGTTTAACCCTGCACTGCCTGGGACCATTTCCCCTGTTTCTCTCATCTCTACTGTGAGTATTGGATTGTATCCTCCTTTACCTTCTTTCTATTTTTGTTCTGGGATAGTTCCTTATCTTGCCACTTGACACTGGGATAAGAAGACTACTAGCCAGGATTCGTCTGATAGGGAAATATCCCATGAGTATTACAGCAAATCAGCTCCCTTTCAGATGGATGACCCCTTATCAAAGGCTTTTCTCCCATTCACTGGTGAATCTACCAGCTCACCCACCTCCAATGCTGTTTTGGGCTTCCGATCCAGCCTCCCACTACTGCACTTCTGCTGGGCACAGTTGCATGAATTGTTCCTTGACCATAAGATCCTCCAGTTCCCCCATGGTGGTAATCTTTAGCCCTCTATTCCCCTGTTGAAATTCTGGTAGTGCAATAATTAAACAGCCATTACAAGTGGCTAGTGATTGTTACCGCAAGCTCAGGATAGAAATTAGCACTTAAAAAATGAACCAGAGATCAGATCTCTGGTTAATTTTATAAATCTGCCCCAATGGGCCCCAAAATAAAAAAAATTTTTTTAAAGCTTTATTTATATTCAACATGTGGTTACATTCGTAAATAATATAACTATATCACCCCACGCAGGGGGTTAATTAGTGTTAATATCAAAAGGAAAGATACATCAACTGAAACATTATTAAGCAATATACTTTGCAAAAAAGAGTCACAAACAAAATAACTGATCCAGCATGATCATTACTTTAATTTTTTTACCACATTGTTGAGAATTTTATCTTTAAGATAACAAATATAACATTTTATCTTGTCACAATGCACAAGAAAAGTTTTGTACAGAACTTTCGTATAACAAACAAACAAAAACACAAAAAACAAAAACAAAAACCCCAGTTCCTCAGCCCTTCTCTCTCCTCTCTCTTTCATTCGCGGTCAGTGGACCTCTCTATAACAAGAACACCATGCTGCTGAAGTTCCCCACCCCCTCTCTCTCCTTTCTTATTAATAACATTTTTGCATTTAATATTCTGTTCTGTATGCCCAAATCTGAGTTTTAAAAATGTTAAGTTAAAAGAAAGAAGGCTTTGTTTCGCAAGCATACTATCATACAAAAGAGATATGAAGGGAGAACCTGCAAGATATTTTTGTATACAAATGTTAATATCAGACTATGCAGCATATAGATTCATATCCCATCTCATATTATCAATGTAATGTCTTAATTGGAGATATGCAAAAAAACTGTTTCTAGGAAGATCAAACTGTTGAGAAAGGGTCTCATAGGTAACCATATATCCACCATTTCTTAATACTTGGTGGATAAACTTTAGATCTTTGTCGGCCCATTTTTTAAAGGTGTCCTGACTAATTCCTGGAATGAAGCTAATATTACCTATTATAAGTAGACTAGTCCTAAAGCCCATTCAAACTGGCCAATTTTTGCAGTACAGCAGTCCCACCCCTTGCTCTCTCCCCCCCTCTTCTGCTGTCTCTCTCCCCCTCTCTTTTGCTCTCTCTCCCCCTCTCTTTTGCGCTCTCTCCCCTTCTCTCTCCTCTCTCCCCTTCTTTTTTGCGCTCTCTCCTGCTCCATCTCTCTTTTGCTCTCTCTCCCCTCTCTCTTTGCTCTCTCCCCCCCTCTCTTTTGCTCCCTTTCTCCCCCTCTCTTTTGCTCTCTCTCTCCCCCCTCTCTTTTGTTCTCTCTCTCCTCCCCTCTCTTTTGCTCTTCTTCCCTCTATTTTGCTTCCTTCTCTCCCCCTCTCTTTTGCTTTCTCTCCCCCTCTCTTTTGCTCTCTCTCCCCCTCTGTTTTGCGCTCTCTCTCCCCCTATCTTTTGTGCTCTCTCTCCCCCTTTCTTTTGCTCTCTCTCTCCCCTGTGTTTTGTTCTCTCTATCCCTCTCTTTTGCTCTCTCTCTCTCCCACCTCTCTTTTCCGCTCTCTCCCTCTCTTTTGCTCTCCCTCCCCCCTCTCTTTTGCTCTCTCCCACCTCTCTTGTGCTCTCTCTCTCCCCCTCTCTTTTGCTCTCTCTCCTCCTCTCTTTTGCTCTCTCTCTCCCCCTCTGTCTCCCCCCCTCCCCCCTCTCTTTTGCTCTCCCTCTCCCCTCTCTTTTGCTCTCCCTCTCTCCCACCTCTCTTTTGCTCTCTCTCTCTCTCCCCCTCTCTTTTGCTCTATCTCCCCCTCAATTTTGCTCTCTCTCTCCCCTTTTCTCCCCCTCTCTTCTCCCCTCTCTTTTGCTCTCCCCCCCCTCTCTCTCTTTCCCCCCATCTCTCTCTCTCCCCTCTCTCTTGTGCTCTCTCTCCCCCTCTTTTGCTCTCTCTCTTCCCCTCACTTTTGCTCTTTCTCTCCCCCCCCTCTCTTTTTGCTCTTTCTCCCCCTCGTCTCCTCCTCTCTCCCCCCTCTCCTCCCCCTTCTCTCTCTCCCTCTTTCTTTTGGCGTTCTCTCCCCCTCTCTTTTGCTCTCCTCTCCCCCCTCTCTTTTGATCTCTCCCCCTCTGTTTTGCGCTCTCTCTCCCTCTTTTGTTCTCTATTCTCTCCCCCTCTCTTTGCGCTCCCTCCCCCTCTTCTTTTTCTTTCCTCCCCTTTCTTTTGCACTCTCTCTCCCCCCTCTCTTTTTCTCTCTCTCTTTCCCTACTCTATTTTTCTCTCTCACCCTCACCTTTTGCTCTTTCTCCTCTCTCTTTTGCTCTCTCTCTCTCCCCCTCTATTTTGCTCTCTCTCCCCCTCTATTTTGCTCTCTCTCCCGTCTGTTTTTGCTCTCTCTCCCCTCTCTTTTGCTCTTTCCCCTGTCTTTTGCTCTTCCCCTTGTCTTTTTCTCTCTCTCCCCTTTCTTTTGATCTTTCCAATCTCTCTTGCTCTCTCCCCCCTCTCTTTTGATCTGTCTCTCTCACATGGGTGTGACTGCGCCTGCCCCCGCCATGCCTGGTCCCGCCCCCGTCACGCCCGGTTTTGCCCCGTCACGATCGGTCCTGCCAGGCCATGCCCACCCCCACCCACCGTTGTCATGCCGCAGACATCAGATCAGGTAGACTTTAAGGCCAGTTGTTTTTGTCCTTGCGCTGTCTCTACTGCGCATGACAGCTTCAGACAAACACACTTGGCCTTTTATATTATAGGATATTCAGAATAAGAGTAATCCATATCTAGTATAGAACAAAGTTTATGCCATGCCAGGATAATATATTTTATGTAAACTAGTCCTTCAATATTAGATGGTAGCTTTTTAGGCGCACAATAATTAACTGCTCTCAAGGCAAAGGGGTGTATAAGAAAGTTCTCAATGTCCTTAGAAGAAAATATTTCAGTTTCTATAAGTCAATCTATCGCAATTTTAGATACCTTAGCAATATTTTAAATAAAGAGCGATACCCTGCCATCCTGCGTGGCTGCATAATTTTTTTCAGCAAGATACGAGGCTTCTTATCATTCCATATAAATCTAGAAAAAAGCGGAATGTATTTTACGTAAGTCTTTGCGGTGATATAATAATGGTAAGTTCTGTAGCGGATACAGTAATCTGGGAAAGACAACTGTTTTAACTAAACTCACTTGAGCTGATAATAAATAGGAAGAGATTACATCTAGATCCAAAATAATTTCTGTATAAGGGATTGAAAATGTAATATATACCAATTATTCAGATTAGCATTAAGGTATATACCAAGATATCAAAATTTATATAAAAAAGAGAGAGGAGTCTATACTACTTAAATCTAAAATCCAGTGCATTCCTTGGAAAAGATATGTAAGGCAAAATAAATAGAAAAAAGTAAAAGGGACATATGGTACTTGTCCCCTTTAAAGAAAGGGAAAATTGCACACAGGAGATATAAAAATTCATTTTATTCAAATTGTACTTCAATCAGATTCTGCTCAGGGAGCCTAACAAAACAACACAACAACATACAACATACAACTTCAAGCTTATACTAGGACAAGCAGAAAAACATAAGCATAATATATTTGTATTGGTTGCTGCGCAAAAGTCCTCAGAGAGGAATGACCGCAGCCCACAGGACTGCACTTAAGATCTCAGTACTCACACCAATCACCAGAGGAAAGCAATTGCTGTACTCAACTGTTCTGAAGATCGATTTCCTGTTGGAAAGTGAGAAGATGAAAAGATCTATTATTATTAAGAGGCTATAAGCTTAAAACTCTTAATAGAGCTTTATTAGAGGTATAACAAATTGATAGAAAGTCTCTGATTGGCAATTAAAGGAATTGTGCTAATACTAAATTTGATAAATCTAAACCACTCTTTGCAACTACAGGAGTGCAGAAATATTAGGCAAATGAGTATTTTTGACCACATCATCCTCTTTATGCATGTTGTCTTACTCCAAGCTGTATAGGCTCGAAAGCCTACTACCAATTAAGCATATTAGGGATGTGCATCTCTGTAATGAGAAGGGGTGTGGTCTAATGACATCAACACCCTATATCAGGTGTGCATAATTATTAGGCAACTTCCTTTCCTTTGGCAAAATGGGTCAAAAGAAGGACTTGACAGGCTCAGAAAAGTCAAAAATAGTTGAGATATCTTGCAGAGGGATGCAGCACTCTTAAAATTGCAAAAGCTTCTGAAGCGTGATCATCGAACATCAAGCTTTCATTCAAAATAGTCAACAGGGTCGCAAGAAGCGTGTGGAAAAACCAAGGCGCAAAATAACTGCCCATGAACAGAGAAAAGTCAAGCGTGCAGCTGCCAAGATGCCACTTGCCACCAGTTTGGCCATATTTCAGAGCTGCAACATCACTGGAGTGCCCAAAAGCACAAGGTGTGCAATACATCAGAGACATGGCCAAGGTAAGAAAGCTGAAAGACGACCACCCACTGAACAAGACCACACAAGCTGAAACGTCAAGACTGGGCCAAGAAATATCTCAGACTGATTTTTCTAAGGTTTTATGTACTGATGAAATGAGAGTTGAGTCTTGATGGGCCAGATGGATGGGGCCCGTTGCTGGATTGGTAAAGGGCAGAGAGCTCCAGTCTGACTCAGACGCCAGCAAAGTGGAGGTGGAGTACTGGTTTGGGGCTGGTATCATCAAAGATAGCTTGTGGGGCCTTTTCGGGTTTGAGGATGGAGTCAAGCTCAACTCCCAGTCCTACTGCCAGTTTCTGGAAGACACCTTCTTCAAGCAGTGGTACAGGAAGAAGTCTGCATCCTTCAAGAAAAACATGATTTTTCATGCAGGACAATGCTCCATCACAAAACGCGACCAAGTACTTCACATCGTGGCTGCAAGAAAGGGTATAAAAGAAGAAAATCTAATGACATGGCCTCCTTGTTCACCTGATCTGAACCCCATTGAGAACCTGTGGTCCATCACAAATGTGAGATTTACAAGGAGGGAAAACAGTACACCTCTCTGAACAGTGTCTGGGAGGCTGTGGTTGCTGCTGCTAGCACGCAATGTTTGATGGTGAACAGATTCAAAACACTGACAGAATCCATGGATGGCAGGCTTTTGAGTGTCCTTTGCAAAGAAAGGTGGCTATATTGGTCACTGAGTTTGTTTTTGTTTTGTTTTGAATGTCAGAAATGTATATTTGTGAATTTGAGATGTTATATTGGTTTCACTGGTAAAAAAAAATAATTGAAAATGGGTATATATTTGTTTTTTGTTAAGTTGCCTAAAAATTATGCACAGTAATATCACCTGCACACACAGATATCCCCCTAAAATAGCTATAACTAAAAACAAACTAAAAACTACTTCCAAAACTATTCAGCTTTGATATAATGAGTTTTTTTGGGGTTCATTGAGAACATGGTTGTTGTTCAATAAAAAATTAATCCTCAAAAAATACAACTTGCCTAATAATTCTGCACTCCCTGTACATTTAGTCCACAAATCAAATAAATCTGTGGCATAATTACTAAACATTTGCCAATAGTTACAGCAGAAGATGGTCTCAAGGACTAGGCCTCTGGTGGGTATAACTTTGTATCAAGGAGGGGTTGCACGATAGGTAACATGGTAGCACCCAGCATGCTTAAAAAACAGAAGGCAGTATCTAGCAGTTGGCTGGCAGTCAAGGGAAATTTTAAATGCCACTTTGGAAAGTGTATTGCTTGTTCTTACACAAAAGTTGGATCTCAATTTCAATCTAGATGCACACAAAAAGTTTACAACCTTGACTGTTGTTCCAACTGCCGCACTACTTTTGTAGTCTACTTAATTGAATGCACCCGCTGTGAAGTAAAGTACACTGGCTGAGGACCCGTATTAGGGAGCATCTCAATAACATTAATAATGGTAGAGAATGCTCTTACCTGGCCAGATACTTTATACATTGCCATGATCAGGACGTCTCCTCCTTCAGCTGGCAAGTCATTGAGACTGTTCACCCTAAGACCAGGGGAGGTAATAGAGTGAACAGATTACTGTATAGAGAGGCCTTTTGGATCTTTCTATTACAGACCAGGAGACCAAAAGGTCTCAACATTGATGGGGACATAATAAACTTTTGGCAACGTTAGCTACTTTCTAAAGAAAGTGGATTGCTAGTTGTGTTAACCCATATCCATCACACTGGGTTTATGCATACACTTAGTATGCACGTTAATAATATTCACTACACTCAGTAATAGGAGTTTTTTTTGTGTGTGATTAATAGGAACTTTTGTAGTTCGGCTATACACACTGTTGGCGCACTGATTTTTTTTAATTGCTATTTTTTACTTTCTAAAGATATTCAAACTTAGTGATCGTTGACATCCTTAATGAGATATTTGGAGCTTAGGTATTTGCCTTTTACTGTTCCTCAATGTTTAAATGTAAATGTTTTTATCCTTATGTTAGTTTTTAGTATTTGACATTAAATTTAATTCCCTGTCACTTAACTATAGATTAGTTATTTTTAATGGTATTCTCCCTGTAATACTGTTTATCGCTGGCCATTAGGTTTAAACCTTTTGTCCTAATAACATATGGGGACATATTTATGATAAACATTTACCATGACTCTCAGGCATGTTGATAATTTAGCCACTTAATATCCTAAGTATGGCGAGGGGTATTTAGTAAGTCTATCTGAAATAGCTACACAGGTGTATATCTTGATTATTATAGTATTTGTTCAGCTATTCATTTTCTAGAGGATGGGTCTTACAAAATGTTAATGTCCAAAAATAGTTTATATAAAGCAGAAGTGCCCTCACCAACTATCTGAAATAGTTTACAAACCGGTGTATACCTTTAACTGATTATTATAGCATTTGTTCAGCTATTGTGAAATATATTATTAGGAGGCTGGTCTTACAAACTGTTAATGTTCATTAATAGTTTATGATAAGAGTAGAAGAGCCCTCACTAAATGAATGTTTATTCACTTTTGCAATCTGACATTGTACTGTCCACCTTAGAGTCTGTGG
Source organism: Bombina bombina (assembly GCF_027579735.1). NCBI lineage: Eukaryota > Metazoa > Chordata > Amphibia > Anura > Bombinatoridae > Bombina > Bombina bombina. The sequence continues at coordinate 121,594,269 of NC_069500.1, forward strand.
GTGTCAATTAAGCACTTATTTGCAGCACCAATCACTTTGTTTTAGTCGTATTTAAATGTCATGTCAATTCTTTGAAACTTATGTCTATGAATAAGGCCTGAAGGCCGAAACACGTAAGACAATTCATTGGCTGCCTGCTTTTTAATACTTTTTTTGTATCCTGTTTGAATAAAAGCTTTCATTTTTTACCTTCAAGCACTTTGGATGACTCGCTGGTTCTCCTCTTTTTGAAAGGCAATTGCTTGCAAGCTTTCATTCAGAGGTATACCTCTTTAACTTGACAAAGCGATCATTCTCTCCTCTCCCGATCTGTGCCGGTTCGGTGATGTGACGTAGGAGGTGGGAGTGGTAAATTCTTCACTCACTTTTCCATGGTAGGTCAAGATTCCACACACGCTATCTCATAGGTTGTCAATACCTCCAGCTGGTACGCTTGTTAAGCTCCTCCAAATACAAGAATATAAAAGTACATTTTTGGCTTCTCCAGAAATACAGTTCTGTATTCACATGCCAACAGGGACTGTCCGATCCAACCCTCTAAGTTTGTCACACTGTTTGCAGGGTATCACATGGATGTCCGGATCCTTCTCTTAGAGGCTGTTTCAAACTGAAAGCCTAGATAGCAAAAGTTTTCCAACTTTTGTCCTTTGATAATTATGCTGGTGACAAAAGTTCCATACCAGCTTAAGTGCCAACAGAACCTTTCACCCCCACATCAAAACTGTGTTTCAGCGGGGCTTCATCAGGGCATAATTGGCTCACCGAACCTCCTCTTTTATAATGGAGACAGTACTGGAATCATGCTGCCAGTTTAGTCCAAGGTATATTGCTGGGTCTGAAATGACCCAAGCCGGTTTTACCGGTATGGTGAAGGAGGGTTGGAAAAAAAACACTTTTATTCCCTAGGATGGGATGAGTGATATTTACTGTAGTTGTAGGCTGCTGCCCATGGAAAATGGATGTGTATTTTCCGAAAGGCACCCAAAACAGGATACAGCTGAAACACAAAAAGAAGAGACAGGCGCAGCCCGACTCAAGAGTAATAATTTAGTGTAAGCGCACACACACATAGATGGCAACTTACAAGATAAAGGAGTTAAAATGGCACATCAATATCGCTGCATTGCACCCAGGGAGCAGATAATATCCAGAGAGCCTTGGTACTTAGCGGGTCCACCACCTCAGTCGAAGTGTTACCGAGTCTAGGGATAGCTGCGGTGACAAGTCAATGGAAGAGCACCGGTTTGATGCAGAAACACTGTGTGGTGATTCAAAAGGTTCTCTACGCGTGTTTCGTCTCAAGACAGTCAGACTTTTTCAAGAGATTCAATAACAGTACTGAGGTGGTGGACCTGCTAAGTACCAAGGCTCTCTGCATATTATCTGCTCCCTCTGTGCAATATATTGATGCAGCGATATTGATGTGCCATTTTAACTCCTTTATCTTGTAAGTTGCCATCTATGTGTGTGTGTGCGCTTACACAATAAAAATTGTTACTCTTGAGTCGGGCTGCGCCTGTCTCTTCTTTTTTGTGTTCCTCTTTTATAACACCTGTTCAACTTCAGGTGATTAGGATTGCATTTTATTAAGGGGAACTATACCACCTTAAGGAGATTGTTATACAAAAATGTGCCCATAATTCTTTAGCAGTAAGTTCTAACACATTGTATCAACATAATTCCTAGTAATTACATGTGTGCAACTTCTGCATACTTAATCTAGTTACATGTGGCACGCTATTTCGTTTCATATAGCGTTCAAAGTACATAAACATGTGTAAATATATCATTTGAGATATACACATAACATACACCATTGCCCAAAAAATTGCAAAGATTACATAAGTACCTGTATGTCAAAAGAGTCACAGAAAACAGGCATACTCCAGTTTATCATTTCAGCCAAATGGGATTCTAGTTCCCAAACTAAATATCCACTTGGCTTCTTTTTGAAGCAAAACCTTATTATTATCACCTCCTCTTCCAGAGGAGATGCCATTGTCAATAACCACAAATATAAGGGAATGTGCATCACCATTATGTGCTTGAGCAACATGCCTTGCTACATTAGTGTCCCTTAGTTTTGTGATATCATCCCTGTGTTCTTGTACCCGGTCCTTTATAGCTCTTTTGGTTTTTCCAACGTAAAGACCGGGCAAGGACACCGCAGGAGGTATATAACCCCTCAGAATTACAGTTAAAGAAGAATCTGATATCATACATTTTAGAACCATCAACCGGAAATTTCTTAGTGCTTTCCATATATACAGGTGAAACTCGAAAAATTAGAATATCGTGCAAAAGTTCATTTATTTCACTAATGTAACTTAAAAGGTGAAACTAATATATGAGATAGACTCATTACATGCAAGATAGTTCAAGTCGTGATTTGTCATAATTGTGATGATTATGGCTTACAGCTCATGAAAACACCAAATCCACAATCACAGAAAATTAGATATTGTGAAAAGGTGCAATGTTCTAGGCTCAAAGTGTCCCACTCTAATCAGCTAATTAAGCCATAACACCTGCAAAGGGTTCCTGAGCCTTTTAAATGGTCTCTCAGTCTGGTTCAGTAGGAATCACAATCATGGGAAAGACTGTTGACCTGACAGTTGGGCAGAAAACCATCATTGACACCCTCCATAAGGAGGAAAGCCTCAAAGGTAATTGCAAAAGATGTTGGATGTTCCCAAAGTGCTGTATCAAAGCACATTAATAAAAGTTATGTGGAAGGGAAAAGTGTGGAAATAAAAGTTGCACAAGCAGCAGGGGATGACCGCAGCCTGGAGAGGATTGTCAGGAAAAGGCCATTCAAAAGTGTTGGGGACTTTCACAAAGAGTGGACTGAGGCTGGAGTCAGTGCATCAAGAGCCACCACACACAGACGGATCCTGGACATGGGGCTTCAAATGTCGTATTCCTCTTGTCAAGCCACTCCTGAACAACAAACATCATCAGAAGCGTCTACCTAGGCTAAAGAAAAACAGAACTGGGTCTGTTGCTCAGTGGTCAAAGTCCTCTTTCCGATGAGAGCAAATTTGGCATCTCATTTGGAAACCAAGGACCCAGAGTATGGGAGGAAGAATGGAGAGGCACACACTGCAAGATGCTTGAAGTCCAGTGTGAAGTTTCCACAGTCTGTGTTATTTGGGGAGCCATGTCATCTGCTGGTGTTGGTCCTCTGTGCTTTCATTAAGTCCAGAGTACAATGCAGCCGTCTACCAGAAGATTTTGGAGCACTTCATGCTTCCTTCCGCAGACGAACTCTATGGGGATGCTGACTTCATTTTTCCAGCAGGACTTGGCACCTGCCACCCACTGCAAAAGCACCAAAACCTGGTTCAATGACGTGGGATTACTGTGCTTGATTGCCAGCAACTCGCTGACCTGAACCCCATAGAGAATCTATGGGGGCATTGCCAAGAGAAAGATGAGAGACATGAGACCGAACAATGCAGAAGAGCTGAAGGCCGCTATTGAAGCATCCTGGTCTTCCATAACACCTCAGCAGTGCCACAGGCTGATAGCTTCCATGCCATGCCGCATTGAGGCAGTAATTGCTGAAAAAGGGGCCCAAACCAAGTACTGAGTATATACAGTATGCATGCCTAGGTCCGATATTGTTCTATGAACAATCCTTGTTTTATTGATTGCATGTAATATTCTAATTTTCTGAGATTGTGGATTTGGGGTTTTCATGAGCTGTAAGCCATAATCATCATAATTATGACAAATCACGGCTTGAACTATCTTGCTTTGCATGTAATGAGTCTATCTCATATATTAGTTTCACCTTTTAAGTTGTATTAGTGAAATAAATGAACTTTTGCACAATATTCTAATTTTTCGAGTTTCACCTGTAAGTAATGACTTTTTGATTAATTTCTTGCTGTCAAGAATAATCTTATCAAGACAGTGAGAAAGTCTGGAAGCTATAATAGAAGTCAAAACTTTATAGTCTGCATTCAATACAGATATCGGTCTATATAAGGCAGGCTGATTGGGATTTTTCTCTTTTTTAAGTATCAAGGAAATATTAGCCGCAGAAAAATAATTTGATATAGGAGTATTTAACACGTAGTAACTATTAAAGGGTTTCTCCAGAGTGGATTCAATATCCTCTGCTAGAATTTTAAGATATTCTGCTGATAAACCATCCGGTCCCGCCAGAATCTCTTCTATTGATATTGGCATTTTTAATGCTGTGAGATCAGCTTCTGAAATTCTGGGGATTTGAAGTTTAGCCCAGAAGTTTTCTTGATTTAGAGTATTACTTTTTCTCTCAGAATATAAATATTGAAAATAGTTATAGAACACCTCTACTTATATCTTGATTATCGGTGTATCTGTTTTTCCCCATCTTTTAACTGCCAGTATATAATTTTTTTTCTGTTTCTAATAAGTTGTAGCTAAATACTTAGCTGAGCAACCATGACAACCCCTGAAATAGGTATTCATTCTCAATTCATTTTCTTGGGATTTTTGTTTTAAAAATACTTCTCTCTCGTATTGTGCTTTAATATATATTCTCCAATTATAACTACTAGGATTATTATAGTATTTCCTATACGCGTTTCTAACCTGATTGGCAAGTTGCATTTCGGTAGTGTTCGCTTTCTTTTTTCTGATATCATATAGGCATTAATCTCAGAGGTCTTAGAGACCTTCCAAACTTTTTCTACCTGATAATAATAGCTATATTAAAAGTGCAATAGTCTTTTCATTTCTGTTTTAAACCATTGAGAGAATCTAGAATTATTATATAGATATCTGGGGCAAAAAACCCTGTTGTTTTTGTCCTTTGATTAAATTAGAGTATCAAATAATGATATGATTGCATTGTCTGATATCATTATATCATTTATATGAGCCTTTGATTTAGTAATCAATAAAGATTCTGAAATTAATATATAATCTATTCGAGAGAAGGTTTTATAGGATTGTGGCTAGATCCGGATTCTAAACTCTCCAAATATCTATTAATTTTAATTTATTACAGAATTTTTGGAAATATTTGGCCTGATTATTATAATGATTCCTGTGTTTTGTACCAAATCTTTTTAGTTCAGGACAAAGGGACATGTTAAAATCTCCACCTACGATGAGATTTTGATTTATGTAAGGAAATAATTTAGCCTTAATATTATCCCAGAATATTGGGGTGAATCTATTTGGACAGTAAATATTGCATAGCACTTAATTCATCTCATTGATTTGTATCTTTAATATTATATATCTAGCATCTATTTCCGATTCTATATTAATAATCTTATATGTCAATTCTCTATTTATAAGAATAGCAACCCCTGTTTTCCAATGTATGCAGGGAGTACCTATTACCTCTCCCACCCATTTCGATTTTAGTTTGGGTATTTCTTTATTTTTAAAATGTGTTTCTTGAAGAAAGACTATGCTCGGATTAAGTCTGCCTAAAGTTTTTATTATTAATTTACGTTTAATTGGGGAGGTGATTCCTCCCATATTCCAGGACAAAACTTTAAAATGTTCTCATAATTCTATCATAGAAGAGTTAATATATAGTTTTAAAATCCTATCTTTCAGCAAGAAGGAGAGGGGGAGGGAACCCAGGGAGAAAAAAAAGGTGTGTGTGTGTAACCTCCTTACATATATAGAAATCAAACATCCTACATGAATAAAATAAAACATTATATACATAGTATCAGGCGCCCTTAACCTTTAAGGAGTATGAAAAATTATTTCTGCTTCCATGAAAAATAGTTTCATCAAATGAGAGTACCTAATATTTTTATCTTTAATTACACCTTGAGCTTATTTTGACTTTATGAACTTCTAGTTATTAGCAATATATTATATATATTATATTATTTATGAAAGCGTCAACTGAAAATGCGCTTGAATTCGGCATCATAATTGTTGCGAGATTGATCCGACCTAGTTATCAAAGCAGCAAGATCGGCAAATGTTGAAATTTGTGACGTAACATACGATCCCGCGATCTCAATCCGACGCAGAATGATGCTTACGTCATTGCAGATGTTCTGAATACACATTCGACTCTGACACTTTTTCCAATTTATTAAACATTTAACAGGTACTCTCGCGGCTATTCAAACGCATCGTACCTGGTTTTTAAATCCGCCACCCTTGAGGCCGCGGATGCCATAGAAATCAATGGGAGTATGAAAGCAACGAAAGCTTATGTTCGATGCTGCAAAAGAATCAAGCATACCCCATTGATTTCTATGGTTGAAAAAAAATTATGTTTACACCTAACACCCTAACATAAACCCAGAGTCTAAACACCCCTAATCTGCCGCCCCCGACACAAATAAAATGTATTAACCCCTATCCCACCATTCCCCGACACCGCCACCACTAAATAAACTTATTAACCCCTAAACCTCTGGCCTCCCACATCACCACCACTAACTAAACCTATGAACCCCTAAACCATCAGCCCCCCACATTGTCAAAAACTAAATTAAGCTATTAACCCCTAAACCTAACAACCCCTTAACTTTCTATTACAATTACAAGATCCCTATCTTAATATATATTAAAACTTACCTGTAGAATTAAAATAAACTAATTTTAAACTATAAGTTAACATACCCTAACTATTATACTAAAATTAAATTACACTACCAATTAAATAAACTAAATTACATTTTAAAAAACCTAACACTACTAAAATTATTTAAATATACAATTAAACATTATTACAAAGTCTGAAATTACAAAAAAAAACCCCACTAAGTTACAAAAAATAAACAAAATTATGCAAAATAATTTTTTTTACACCTAATCTAATAGCTCTATCAAAATAAAAAAGCCCCCCCCCCCAAATAAAAAAACCCTAGCCTACAATAAACTACCAATGGCCCTTAAAAGGGACTTTTGTGGGGCATTGCCCCAAAGATATCAGCTCTTGGTCAGAAGTCACTTTGTTAAAACTCCAAAACAGAATTGGCTCTCTATACACCAATCACACAAGAGTAGTTTTCCTTGTGGAAAGTGTGTTTCTTGCAGTTTCATTACAAGGACTGAAACCTTTACTACAGAAGGCAAAGTGTATCTCATTAATTACCCAATCAATTGTCAAACCTTTGGGGTAATTTATTTGCTTTATTGTCCTTGCCCTATGTTTTACGTAGGGAAAACGAAGCGCCAGTTTCTTGATAGGGTGAGAGAAGATCGAGATGACGTGAAAAATAACAAAGATACTAGTAGTGTTGCACGTCATTTTCAGATGTGCCACAATTCAGATTTTGAACTATTAAAGTTCATAGGAATTGATACTGGTTTGTCACATAAGAGAGGGGGTGATCAGGTCAAATGTCTTCTCCAGAAGGAAACTGGTTGGATTTATCGCTTACATACCTGTGCCCCATTTGGGTTAAATGAAAAACTCGAGTTTGCACTATTTCTATAAAGTTTGTTTATAGTTCTAGACTGTACCTTTAGGCTAGTGGATTAGGACTGTGGTTTTTCTAAGTCATTAAGATATATAAACCCTTTAGATCCTGGGTTCGATCCCTTACGTTCAATATAAAATAGTTATTGAACTAATATGACTTTGTTTTGCTATTAATATGACTAGTTTAGTTCCAAATTTTCGGCCTTTAATAATATTGTTAAGATTACTTAAATGCAGTTATTATACAGTTGGATAATAAGTATATTCAACTCCAAGGGTTGTAGATCTATAATCGTTAGATCTTCATTATATATAGTTTAGAGTAGTGGGTTAATACTAGTTTAATTTGACTTTTAGTTATAGTAGATTTAAGGTTATAGGTTTGATCCCGGTCTTGTCTCTATTTGAAACTTTTAACAATAGAAGTTTCTAAATTTACTTAATTTCTGATTAAGAATACCTTATCCCTTTTCCTTATTATTTAGCCTTTGTAAGAATCAGAAAAATAGCAAACTGACTTGTTAGGTGTAACTTGCTGATCCTCCCTATGTATCCAATGCATCATTGGGGGAGCTCTCATTTTTCTTAATTCGGCTGTTTGTTATATTTTAACGAATTGCATGCGCTTCTGAGCACCATGTTTTTTATTTTTGAATGAATACTATTATTTTGTAAATATATTTTATATATGAAATGTTACTTTGTATATATACATTATTTGTTTTTTGAAATTCCCAGAGGAGTGTCCCAATATGGCCTATAAAAGGCCGAGTTTAGGTTGATGACGTTAGCCCTGAGGAGTCCCGGCTATTCATTGGGATGAAACACGTGTAGGCAGTTGTAACAGCTGATTGCTTTGATGAGACGCCTGTCTTTTAGAAATTCCTACTACACCTCAAAGAATTGCAGCTTGCTGGAGTGATTTATTACTTTGCTTTGAATCTTTGTTCAACACAGGAACATTCACCGGATTTGCAGCTTCTTACCAAGGATTCTGTTCTTGATTTACATCGCAAAGGCTGTGAGTGCATGCTATGACTGTGTTGTTCTTTACAGGCAGTGGAAACTTACTTCACTTTTTCCTCCCGCAATACAAGTGGATGCATGTTTACAAAATATTTCGAAGGACTTCCTTTAAATTGTGATGTGTTCATGCTAAATGCCTTTGCTTTACTAATATCCTGCTTGTCAGAAGTTATGCAAAATTTACTATACAATACCCATCTTTAAAACACATAGATCCTATATTTATATCATGACAGTATTGACCCTTAACTTTGGGACTGTCCTCTGATGCTGGTGTTGTGTTTTAAGACTTGGTATAGTTGCATGCTGCATATGATTGTGCAAAAGTTTTTCCTGTGTCTATATTTCACTCCAAATTGAAAATATGCATTCTACAGTATTCTTGTGATTATATTACTCTGGCTCAATGTTTATGTGAACTGCATAGATCCTCATGATATTATTATGACAACATTACCCTCATTTTACTACTTCTTTTGGGGTTGTCCTCTAATAGAGGTGTTGCATTGTCACTATTATATTTAGCCACTCATTTTTTGACAGTTTATTTTCCCATGAGATGTCTCACTTAGCTTTTTAGCTTATATTTTTGAATACATTTTGTTTCAATTTACCTTTATGGTCACATGACCTTTATTAAGAATTTTGTTGCTTTTTTGTAAATAATAAAATTATGAGTGCCCTGTAAGCATGCTAGTTGTTAAGTCTTTATTCTGGGTTTCCACCTGGCTCCACACTTAGCTCTATTTATCTTAATACTTAGGTTGATACCTTGAGATATTTATATCTCTGTTTCTTTAAATGTGTATATGAGAGTGCTGAATTCCCTATCTTTTTATAAGGACTACTTCTCCTTATTTTCTTCCTATTTATAATAGTTTGCGATATCAGCTCTTTTACCTGTTAAAAATTCCGATTGGCTGATAGAATTCTATCAGCCAATCGGAATTCAAGGGACTCCATCTTGGATGACATCACTTAAAGAAACATTCTTTCGGGAAGAAGACTTTGTTTGAAGAGGATGCTCTGTGCCGGATGTCTTGAAGATGGACCCGCTCCTCGCCGGATGGATGAAGATAGAAGATGCCGTCTGGATGAAGACTTCTGCCCGTCTGGAGGACCACTTCTGCCAGCTTGAATGAAGACTTCTCCCGGCTTCGTTGAGGACTTCTTGCCGCTTCGTTGAGGACTTCTCCCTGCTTCGTTGAGGATGGATGTCGGCTCTTCAAACTGTAAGTGGATCTTCAGGGGTTAGTGTTAGGTTTTTTAAGAGTTTATTGGGTGGGGTTTTATTTTAAGTTAGGGATTTGGGCAGCAATAGATATAAATGCCCTTTTAAGAGCAATGCCCATCCAAATGCCCTTTTCAGGGCAATGGGGAGATTAGGTGTTTTTAGTTAGGATTTTATTTGGGGGTTGGTTGTGTGGGTGGTGGGTTTTTTACTGTTGGGGGGGTTGTTTGTATTTTTTTTTACAGGTAAAAGAGCTGATTTCTTTGGGCAATGCCCGCAAAAGGCCCTTTTAAGGGCTATTGGTAGTTTAGTTTAGGCTAGGGTTTTTTTTTATTTTGAGGGGGCTTTTTATTTTGATAGGGCTATTAGATTAGGTGTAATTAGTTTAAATATCTGATAATTTGTTTTTTATTTTGTGTAAATTAGTGGGTTTTTTGTAATTTAGGTAATTGTATTTAATTTAGGTAAATGATTTAATTGTAGTGTAAGGTTAGGTTTTAGTGTAACTCAGGTTAGGTTTTATTTTACAGGTAAATTTGTATTTATTTTAGTTAGGTAGTTAGTAAATAGTTAATAACTATTTAGTAACTATTCTACCTAGTTAAAATAAATACAAACTTGCCTGTAAAATAAAAATAAACCCTTAGCTAGCTACAATGTAACTATTAGTTATATTGTAGCTAGCTTAGGTTTTATTTTACAGGTAAGTATTTAGTTTTAAATAGAAATTATTTAGGTAATTATAGGAATTTTTATTTATATTTCTTTTAATTATATTTAAAGGGCCACTAAACTCAAAATATTTCTTTTATGATTCAGATAGAGAATACAAATTTAAACAGCATTACAATTTACTTATATTTTTTATTTTGCTTCATTTTTTAGATATCCTTAGTTGAAGAAAAACCAATGCACATGGGTGAGCCAATCACACGTGGCTTCTATGTGCAGCAACCAATCAGCAGCTACTGAGCATATCTAGATATGCTTTTCAGCAAAGAATATCAAGAAAATAAAACAAATTAGATAATAGAAGTAAATTAGAAAGATGTTTAAAATTGCATTCTCTTTCTAAATCATGAAAGAAAAAATGTGGTTTTCGTGTCCCTTTAAGTTAGAGGGTGTTAGGGTTAGGGTTAGACTTAGGTTTAGGGATTAATAACTTTAGTATAGTTACGGCAATGTTGAGGGCGGCAGATTAGGAGTTAATAACTGTAATGTAGGTTGCGGCGATGTTAGGGACAGCAGATTAGGGGGTTAATAATATTTAACTAGTGTTTGCCAGGCGGGAGTGCGGCGGTTTAGGGGTTAATATGTTATTCTAGTGGCGGCGATGTCCGGAGCGGCAGATTATGGGTTTATAATTTTATTTTAGTGTTTGCGATGCGAGAGGGCCTCGGTTTAGGGGTTAATCGGTAGTTTATGGGTGTTTGTGTACTTTTTGACACTTCAGTTATGAGTTTAATGCTACAGCTTTGTAGCGTAAAACTCATAACTACTGACTTTAGAATGTGTTACGAATCTTGCGGTATAGGCTGTACCGCTCACTTTTTGGCCTCCAAAAAAAAAGCTTGTAATTTTGGCGCTATGGAAGTCCCATTGAAAAAAGACTTTCCGCAAATTGCGTAAGTTGATTTGCGGTACGGCCAAAAAAGTGTGCGGGACAGCTGTACCTACAAGACTCGTAATAGCAGCGGTAGTGAAAAAGCAGCGTTATGAGCCTTAACGCTGCTTTTTTACTCATAACGCAAAACTCATAATCTAGCCGTATATTAGTAGTCTTATTCCATTGCAAGTTTCTAGCAAGTTTGTTACAAAATGTAAAGCTACAGCAACTGCTAAGTTTTACTTTAACTCTGAACTTCATTTCATTGTTTGTATTATAACCAAGCTACACAACTATATTATAGTTCTAGGCAAGTCAATAGCACTATGCTATTTAGACATTGCAGTATAATCAAGCCTTAAAATAAATATATATATATATATATATATATATATATATATATATATATATATATATATATATATATATATATATATATATAGAAAGTAGCGCTCAGTTGTTCCACAAACAGATAGGTAAATGTAGTGATATATTTTAAAAGACGTTTTGTAAGTATCCTATCTACGAGATATGTAGATCTGGGATGTGTATGTTCCCTGTAAACTCTAATAAACTTGGTTGGTGTAGGTATTGAGCTGCATGAATGTATACGATTCAGTGTACCCCGGACACTGATAGAGATGTTTATATACAAGAGAAATGTCGAAAATTATTCAGCGCTACAAATATTGGAAAAATGTAAAAATATAAAAATATATATATATGATGTTATATCAACTGTACGTGAGAACTGTCTCTCAGGTGGAGTAGATAGGTGACCTTAATCTCATAAAGGTAGTCCAAGTAATAAATACTAATAGGTAGGTGGATCTTGTAAATTCAAGATGTTGTTTTGCTTGTGAGCAATAGTGGTCAATGATGAATTATTACAATATCTTTAACGCAAGTATTAGAAGACAAGTGGTATGCCCTTACCAGAGGGTACCTCAATCATATGAGGTAATGTCTGTGTGTCTGTTATATCTCTCTCCGGTCTGTCTTGGCAGTCTTTCTTGTGTTAGAAGATGTCCTGATCTTTTATTTCATGCCGGCTTGTGTATGGTACTTTCAACCTTGGAGTTTCCTGGTCTCTGGTATTGCTGGCTTGGTGTCTCCCCGCAGTATGGTAGTGCAGTCTGGATCTTGGCTCTCACCGTGTAGGATGGAATATGAAAAAGAGTACATAGTGTAATACTGTATAAAATAGAGATTTATTAAATACAAGGCAGGATTAGGAAATGCACTCACATTTATTAACCTCAATCTGTATGAGGTAAGTAATGGTATGTAAGTATATTTTTATACACCTTAGGCAGGTGTTGCTTGTGGCCGCTTCACGTAGTGTCCTGCTGTGTCCCAAATGGGTGCTTGTACAAGTTCCCTGGTGGTGGGTTACACTTTTACTGTGTGAGGACCATAAGCAATGGTAAAGAAAAAATGGAGTAATCCTAGGTTGTCTTGGAATGTCTTAGACCTGTTGCTGAGGCAGCATTAAACAGCTGTATTTTCAGTTATGTCTGATAAAGTATATAGTGACACAAAGTTTCCCTGTACCTGAATATGCGATGCAAACAGGATATGTATGTAACAGGGTAGCCAGAAACTAACAGTGGTGTTAGTGGTGGTCTGTTGAATAAAAACAATTGTGCTGCACAGTACGTGTCAGCGTGGAATGCTATATGTTCCGGCCTGTTTGATTGGGAATGGTGTATGGTGTATGCCGCTTTCAAGGCTTAGTGTTTCGCTTAATGCGTGAGGCATATATTGTGTGAAGCTGTATAAGAGTGAATATGTGTATAAAATTGAGCAGCAATTTCCTCTGACGAAGAAGCAACTCCACGCTTCGAAACGCGTAAGGATTTATATTTACAGAGTGTGGCTTTGCTCTTTTTTACCCAAGCGGCTGTGAGTTGAAACAGCCATCCACTGCGGTCTCCTCGGTACCTAATAGGTGCATCCATCTGACCGTCCACAGCGGCACTTTTTGAGTGCTCTATCTCAGCTACACAATTTCCAGTACTGGGATAGTGTATTCCATGCTGCTCAATTTTATACACATATTCACTCTTATACAGCTTCACACAATATATGCCTCACGCATTAAGCGAAACACTAAGCCTTGAAAGAGGCATACACCATACACCATTCCAATCAAACAGGCGGAACATATAGCATTCCACGCTGATACGTACTGTGCAGCACAATTGTTTTTATTCAACAGACCACCACTAACACCACTGTTAGTTTCTGGCTACCCTGTTACATACATATCCTGTTTGCATCGCATATTCAGGTACAGGGAAACTTTGTGTCACTATATACTTTATCAGACATAACTGAAAATACAGCTGTTTAATGCTGCCTCAGCAACAGGTCTAAGACATTCCAAGACAACCTAGGATTACTCCATTTTTTCTTTACCATTGCTTATGGTCCTCACACAGTAAAAGTGTAACCCACCACCAGGGAACTTGTACAAGCACCCATTTGGGACACAGCAGGACACTACGTGAAGCAGCCACAAGCAACACCTGCCTAAGGTGTATAAAAATATACTTACATACCATTACTTACGCTCATACAGATTGAGGTTAATAAATGTGAGTGCATTTCCTAATCCTGCCTTGTATTTAATAAATCTCTATTTTATACAGTATTACACTATGTACTCTTTTCATATTCCATCCTACACGGTGAGAGCCAAGATCCAGACTGCACTACCAGTACTGCGGAGAGATACCAAGCCAGCAATACCAGAGACCAGGAAACTCCAAGGTTGAAAGTACCATACACAAGCCGGCATGAAATAAAAGATCAGGACATCTTCTAACACAAGAAAGACCGCCAAGACAGACCGGAGAGAGATATAACAGACACGCAGACATTACCTCATATGATTGAGGTACCCTCTGGTAAGGGCATACCACTTGTCTTCTAATACTTGCGTTAAAGATATTGTAATAATTCATCATTGACCACTATTGCTCACAAGCAAAACAACATCTTGAATTTACAAGATCCACCTACCTATTAGTATTTATTACTTAATGAGATTAAGGTCACCTATCTACTCCACCTGAGAGACAGTTCTCACGTACAGTTGATATAACATCATATATATATATTTTTATATTTTTACATTTTTACATTTTTCCATTTCGACATTTCTCTTGTATATAAACATATATATATATATATATATATATATATATATACATATATTATATATATATATAATTATATATATATATTTGTTCTCATATATATATATATATATATATATATATATATATATATATTATATATATATATATATATATATATATATATATTCTCTCTATTTAGAATTTTCTGCTGTCTAACATGGACCCACTCAAGGTGTCAAGCCATATTTACCACCCTCAGTCAGAAAATTGATATACTAGCTCAAGGGTTAACTGACTTAAAGAAAGAAAATTACATTTTAAAAGGGTTATTAAATGATGTAATAACAGCAAAAAATTCAGAAACTCCTGAACATTTAGTTAATCCTCCCATGATATTCTCTGGCAATAGATCAGACTTCAGAGAGTTTAGAACAGCCTGTTTGATGTACTTTGCAATGAAACTTATACTAATGACAGAACTAAAGTATGCACAATAATTTCCTTTTTAAAAGGAGAGCCAAGGATTTGGGCAAACAGGTTTTATGAAACCAATCATACCATTCTGAATTATGTGGATGAGTTTTTATACAACCATGGCTACACTATATGATCAGTGGGATCAACATCTAATCCAGTCCGAAGCAATGATTGACTCCAGTGCATTTGGGTTGTTTATTGATGAAAATTTTGTTAAACAAAATAAAATACCATGTGTGAAAAAGCAAACTCTGTTACCCATTAGAGTTATTGATGGTTCCTATATCCTGAATGGACCAATCACACATAACACGATTCCGCTATTGATATCTTTTCCTACAGGTCATAAAGAATACCTATCTTTTGACATTATACCATCTTGCATACACTCACTCATACTTGGGTATCCTTGGCTTATAAAACACAACACAGATATAGCGGGGTAGTTATCAAGCCGTCAACCTCAAATACGCTGGAATTCCTCAGCGTATTTGTGGCGAGGCTGATTCGCCTTAGTTATCAAAGGCTAGAGACCGGCAAAAGTAGAATTTAGTGACGTAAACTTCGATCCGCCGGACTCAGTCCGACACAGATCGATTCTTACGTCACTCCAGATGTTCCGCACACAAGTGCGGCACAATCTGACTACTTTTGCTAGTTATCAAATGACTAGCAGGTACGCTCTGCACTTTTCCGGCCCAGCGTACCTGGTTTTCAATCCGCCGCCCTGGAGGCGGCGGATCCCATAGGAATCAATGGGAGTCTGACCATAGCGAAAGTACATGTTCGCTGCTGCCAGACATCCCATTGATTCCTAAGAGAAATGTCTGCACCTAACACCCTAACATGTTCCCCGAGTCTAAACACCCCTAATCTGCCCCCCTACACCGCCGCAACTAAATAAATATATTACCCCCTAAACCGCCGCTCCCGGAGCCCACCGCCACTATAATAAATATGTTAACCCCTAAACCGCTGCTCCCGGAGCCCACCGCAAGCTTTATACATATTAACCCCTAAACCGCGCTCCCGGAGCCCACCGCAAGCTACTCTATACATATTAACCCCTAAACCGGCCGCTCCCGGAGCCCACCGCAAGCTACATTATACCTAGTAACCCCTATCCTGCCCCCACTATACCGCCGCCCTCTATAATAAAGTTATTAACCCCTAATCTGCCCCCCCATACACCGTCGCCACCTATAATACATTATTAACCCCTATCCTGCCCCCCACTACACCGCCGCCACTGTAATAAATTTATTAACCCCTAAACCTAAGTCTAACACTAACCCTAACACCCCCTAACTTAAATATTAATTAAATAAATCTAAATAATATTTCTATTATTAACTAAATGAATCCTACTTAAAACTAAATACTTACCTATAAAATAAACTCTAATATACCTACAATATAAATAATAATTATATTGTAGCTATCTTAGGATTTATTTTTATTTTATAGGTAACTTTCAATTTATTTTAACTAGGTACAATAGCTATTAAATAGTTATTAACTATTTAATAGCTTTCCTAGCTAAAATAAAGAGAAATTTACCTGTAAAATAAAAACTAACCTAAGTTACAATTACACCTAACACTACGCTATACTTTAATAAATTTTTCCTATTTAAAACGAAATACTTACCTGTAAAATAAACCCTAAGATAGCTACAATGTAATTAATAATTACATTGTAGCTATTTTAGGATTTATATTTATTTTACAGGTAACTTTGTATTTATTTTAGCTAGTTAGAATAGTTATTAAATAGTTAACTATTTAATAACTACCTAGCTAAAAGAAATACAAAATTACCTGTAAAATAAATCCTAACCTAAGTTACAATTAAACCTAACACTACACTATCATTAAATTAATTAAATAAATTAACTACAAATAACTACAATTAAATACAATTACATAAACTAACTAAAGTACAAAAAATAAAAAAAGCTAAGATACAAAAAATAAAAAGCATAAGTTAGAAACATTTAAAAAAATATTACAACAATTTTAAGCTAATTACACCTAATCTAAGCCCCCTAATAAAATAACAAAGACCCCCAAAATAAAAAAATTCCCTACCCTATTCTACATTAAAAAAGTTCAAAGCTCTTTTACCTTACCAGCCCTTAAAAGGGCCTTTTGTGGGGCATGCCCCAAAGAAAACTGCTCTTTTGCCTGTAAAAGAAAAATACAACCCCCCCAACATTAAAACCCACCACCCACATACCCCTAATCTAACCCAAACCCCCCTTAAAATAACCTAACACTAATCCCCTGAAGATCATCCTACCTTGAGTTGTCTTCACTCAGCCGAGCCACCGATGGAACTGAAGAGGAGATCCGGAGCGCCAGAAGTGATCCTCCAAGGGGCACTGAAGAAGTCTTCCATCCGATGAAGTGATCCTCCAAGCGGCGCTGAAGAAGTCTTCCATCCGGGCGATGTCATCTTCCAAGCGGCGCTGAAGATCATCTTCCATCCGGGCGATGTCATCTTCCAAGCGGGGTCTTCAATCTTCTTGCTTCAGGGTCCATCTTCATCCCGCCGACGCGGAACATCCTTCTTCCCCGACGGACTAACGACGAATGAAGGCTCCTTTAAGGGACGTCATCCAAGATGGCGTCCCTTCAATTCCGATTGGCTGATAGGATTCTATCAGCCAATCGGAATTAAGGTAGGTAAAATCTGATTGGCTGCTTGAATCAGCCAATCAGATTGAGATCGCATTCTATTGGCTGATCGGAACAGCCAATAGAATGCGATCTCAATCTGATTGGATGATTCAATCAGCCAATCAGATTTTTCTATCTTAATTCCGATTGGCTGATAGAATCCTATCAGCCAATCGGAATTGAAGGGATGCCATCTTGGATGACGTCCCTTAAAGGAGCCTTCATTCGTCGTTAGTCCGTCGGGGAAGAAGGATGTTCCGCGTCGGCGGGATGAAGATGGATCCTGAAGCAAGAAGATTGAAGACCCCGCTTGGAAGATGACATCACCCGGATGGAAGATGATCTTCAGCGCCACTTGGAAGATGACATCGCCCGGATGGAAGACTTCTTCAGCGCCGCTTGGAGGATCACTTCATCGGATGGAAGACTTCTTCAGCGCCCCTTGGAGGATTACTTCTGGCGCTCCGGATCTCCTCTTCAGTTCCATTGGTGGCTCGGCTGAGTGAAGACGATTCAAGGTAGGATGATCTTCAGGGGATTAGTGTTAGGTTATTTTAAGGGGGGTTTGGGTTAGATTAGGGGTATGTGGGTGGTGGGTTTTAATGTTGGGGGGGGGGTTGTATTTTTCTTTGACAGGCAAAAGAGCAGTTTTCTTGGGGCATGCCCCACAAAAGGCCCTTTAAGGGCTGGTAAGGTAAAAGAGCTTTGAACTTTTTTAATGTAGAATAGGGTAGGGAATTTTTTTATTTTGGGGGGGCTTTGTTATTTTATTAGGGGGCTTAGATTAGGTGTAATTAGCTTAAAATTGTTGTAATATTTTTAAATGTTTGTAACTTATGTTTTTTATTTTTGTAACTTAGCTTTTTTTATTTTTTGTACTTTAGTTAGTTTATGTAATTGCATTTAATTGTAGTTATTTGTAGTTAATTTATTTAATTAATTTAATGATAGTGTAGTGTTAGGTTTAATTGTAGCTTAGGTTAGGATTTATTTTACAGGTAATTTTGTATTTCTTTTAGCTAGGTAGTTATTAAATAGTTAATAACTATTTAATAACTATTCTAACTAGCTAAAATAAATACAAAGTTACCTGTAAAATAAATATAAATCCTAAAATAGCTACAATGTAATTATTAATTACATTGTAGCTATCTTAGGGTTTATTTTACAGGTAAGTATTTAGTTTTAAATAGGAAAAATTTATTAAAGTATAGTGTAGTGTTAGGTGTAATTGTAATTTAGGTTAGTTTTTAGTTTACAGGTAAATTTCTCTTTATTTTAGCTAGGTAAGCTATTAAATAGTTAATAACTATTTAATAGCTATTGTACCTAGTTAAAATAAATTGAAAGTTACCTATAAAATAAAAATAAATCCTAAGATAGCTACAATATAATTATTATTTATATTGTAGGTATATTAGGGTTTATTTTATAGGTAAGTATTTAGTTTTAAATAGGATTCATTTAGTTAATAATAGAAATATTATTTAGATTTATTTAATTAATATTTAAGTTAGGGGGGTGATAGGGTTAGTGTTAGACTTAGGTTTAGGGGTTAATACATTTATTACAGTGGCGGTGTAGTGGGGGGCAGGATAGGGGTTAATAAATGTATTATAGTTGGCGACGGTGTAGGGGGGGCAGATTAGGGGTTAATAAATTTAATATAGGTTGCGGCAGGGTCCAGGAGCGGCGGTTTAGGGGTTAAACTATTTATTTAGTTGCGGCGAGGTGCGGGATCAGCAGGATAGGGGTTAATAACTTTATTATAGAGGGCAACGTTATAGGGGGGGCAGGATAGGGTTTACTAGGTATAATGTAGGTTGCGGCGGTGTCCGGGAGCGGCGGTTTAGGGGTTAATACATTTATAAGTGTTGCGGCGGGGTCTAGGAGCGGCGGTTTAGGGGTTAATACATTTATAATAGTTGCGGCGGGGTCTAGGAGCGGCGGTTTAGGGGTTAATAAATTTATAAGTGTTGCGGCGGGGTCTAGGAGCGGCGGTTTAGGGGTTAATACATTTATAATAGTTGCGGCGGGGTCTAGGAGCGGCGGTTTAGGGGTTAGTAACTTTATTTAGTTGCGGGGGGCTCCAGGGGCGCCGGTATAGGTGGTAGAACAGTGTAGTTTACTGTGAGTGCTTAGTGACAGGCTAGCAATAAAGCTGTGAAAAAGCCGAAGAGCAGCGAGATCGGATGAGTGATAACTATCACAGTCCGCTGCTCATCGCCCCGTACTTGGTGTGCGGCTTTTTGACAGATTTATTGATAACTTAGGCATATTTTTTCAGGTCCGCGGCGGTGAAGGTAGGCGAGCTTAGGTGGGCGTATTGGGCCGGTGAAGGCAGGAAAGTTGACACGATGATAACTACCCCCCAGTGATTGGTCATCAAATAAAATACATTATCTTCTGATTTTTGTAACACTACTTGCTTTTCACATACATCCCTACTGACTGTAGTAGAATCCTTTCCTCCACACTATATGGATTTCTCAGAAGTATTCGATCTGAAAGAGGCTGAGATCCTTCCGCCCTAGAATATACAATTGCCCGATAGAAATAATACCAGGGGCCCTTATACCATATGGGAAAATGTATCCGTTATCCCAGACGGAATTACAGAATCTGCGGCAATATTTGGATGAGAACCTCAAAAAGGGGTTTATAAGACCATCAATCTCACCAGCTGCCGCAGGTATGTTTTTCGTGAGGAATTAGGATAAAACTCTAAGGCCTATAATAGATTATAGGGCCTTAAATAGTATAACTGTCAAAAACTGATATCCTTTGCCGCTAATAACAGAATTATTGGAACGTCTATCCAATGCTAAAATTTTTACAAAACTTGACTTAAAAGGTGCATATAACCTTATAAGAGTCTGTGAAGGAGATGAGTGGAAAACAGCTTTCAGGACCAGGTATGGTTTATATGAATATTTAGTAATGCCCTTTGGGCTTTGTAATGTGCCAGCAACATTCCAGGCGTTCATAAATTATGTTTTTAGAGATCTAATGGATATATGTGTAATAGTTTATTTAGACGATATCCTAATCTATTCCACTGATCCAGAAACACATGTAAAACATGTAAGATAGGTTCTATCCAGACTCAAAGATCACCGACTCAATGCAAAGCTAGAAAAGTGCCAATTCCACAAAACCACAATAACATTTTTGGGATATATTCTTTCTCCAGAGGGTGTTATGATGGATCCAGAGAAAATAACCTCTATCACAAATTGGCCAAGACCCACTTCACAAAAAGCTCTCCAACGGTTCTTAGGCTTCGCAAATTTTTATAGGAGATTTATTTTCAATTATTCATCTTTTGTGAAACCTTTAATCACTGGTAAACAGAAAAAAATTATTTAGACACCTGCAGCTGAAGAGACTTTTAATTTACTAAAAACAAGATTCATAACTGCTCCTATTTTACATCTACCAGACCATACCAAGCATTTCGTTCTCGAGGTGGATGCCTCCGATACTGGATTAGGAGCGATTTTGTCCCAACGTATTGATTTAAAATCTGCATTACACCCTGTTGCCAATTATTCAAGGACTTTAACTTCTCCTGAAAGGAATTATTCAGTGGGCGACAAGGAATTACTAGCTATAAAATCTGTGCTAGAAACATGAAGACATCTCTTAGAAGGGACAATTTTTCCATTCAAAATTATCACAGATCATAAAAACCTTGAGTACGTAAGAAAGAATAAAACTCTATCTGCGAGACAAGTTAGGTGATCACTTTTTTATTTTATAAGTTTGATTTTATAATCACCTGCAGACCTGCTCTGAGGAATGTGAAAGCTGATTCCTTATCCAGGATACATGAAACTCAAGCTAAACTACTTAACCCAACAACAATAATACTAAACAAAAAGATCGTAGCTACGATCACTACACCGCAACTACAATTTTTAGAAGCCTTACAAAAAGACACAACTTTGCCACATTCAGATGTCCATCAAGAACATACTGGATTATACTGTCTTATACTGTCTATACTATATCACTGCGATAGATTATATGTACCTCCTTCTCTACGTCTTGAGATTCTCAAACAATTCCATGACTCCCCAATGGCAGGACATCTGGTTATACAGAAAACCATAGACTTAATATCACGTTCCTATTGGTGGCCCAATTATAAGAAAACCATATACGATTACATTCGGACCTGTGAAGTATGTGCAAGAATGAAAATTGAACATCTCAAACCAGCTGGTCTCTTAAGACCATTACCTGTACCTGAAACACCTTGGTCAACAGTCTCACTCGACTTCATTGTTGAATTGCCGGCCTCTCACTCCTATAACACCATATTGGTAGTCGTGGACCATTTGACAAATATTGCACATTTTATACCCTTAAAAGGATTACCAACTGCCTCACAAACTGCTAAGTGCTACATTGACCATATCATGAAGTTGCATGGTTTACCCAATATTATAATTAGTGACAGAGGCACACAATTTACCTAAAAGATCTGGAGAAAACTCTGTTGTATTCTACAAATTGATTCACGTCTTTCAACAGCTTATCACCCTCAAACAAACGGACTCACAGAACGTATAAATCAAATACTGGCATTTATGATGCTACAAGACAATTGGAGCGACTATATAGCATTAGCCGAGTTCTCCTATAACAATTCACTGAATACCTCTAGTAAGATGAGTCCTTTCTATGCTTACTATGGTTTCCATCCTAGAAGTATACCTCGAGCACTTCAACAAACCAATTGTCCTGCAGTACTCAATTTAGCTGACAATTTCAGGAAACTCAAACAACATCTGACGAAAGCTAAAAAATGCCAGAAATTCTACTATGATAAATGTCACCGCTAACCACAACCGTATAAAATTTCGGATTATGTCTGGTTGTCAACTAAGAATCTACATTTACAAGTACCTGCTAAGAAACTCGCAAACCAATACATTGGACCATTCCCTATTGTCAAGATAACCAACCCTACTACGGTCACTCTTTGGCTCCCTAACAGATATTCCATTCATCCAACTTTTCATGTTTCCCTTCTCAAACCATACATCAAAGATCAAGATCCACATAGAATACAACCATGGGTGCCTCCGATACCTGCGGAAGATTATGAAGAATATGAGGTGGAAAACATTCTGGATTCTAGGATAAAATACCGTAGACTCCAGTACTTAATACGTTGGAAGGGCTATGGACCTGAAGAGGATTCTTGGGTCCCCTTTAGAGATCTACATGCACCTCAGCTCATCCAGGTCTTTCATAGACGTTACCCTCTTAAACCGAGGAGTTGTATACTCGGAGAGTATTCGTTCAGGAGAGGATTCTGTCATGATTCCTTACTGTTGCTTTAAGTGAAATACCATTTCTATTCCTTCAGGCAAACTCCTCCTATCCTGCCTATTTAAACCAGCACTTCACTACAGTCATTGCTTGATTATTTGCTCATTTGCCTAGGGATTTATTTCCTCTGTCCATAAGTAAATTTAAGCCAAGCTCTGTTATTTCAAGGCTTATTTAACCTTAGAGTTTATTTTCTGACATTTTCAGTATCCTTTGCTTAGTTGTTCCTGAATTCAAATAATTACTCCTAAGCCTTCCTAGTATTTACTTTTGCCAGCTAATTACCTTCAGCTACCATCAACCTGTGTTAGTGTTCATACACTCCTCCTTCCAACAACGGACTGTTTCAAGCTGTTACCTGAACAAAGTATTCATCTAGCAGGACGCCAAGATCCACAGCAGACACCGGAGGAACACTTCTGCTGACCTCTCAGCAACTACTGCTTTTTCGGTACCAGTAAGCTCAGGTCAATTCATTTGCCTGAGATCAAGTTGCTACTATATAGATAAATATTATTTTCCTTCTGAATTCTCATTAACTTGTTTATTGCTCAATTGCATACTATTCTTATAATGTTGCAACCATTTATTTTTTTACACTTCATCAGCTGATTATATTTTACTATATATCATATCTAATATATATTTCTTAGAGATGCATATTAATGCCAACTTTATTTCCTAAAAAGAAATTATGGCCTAGATTATGAGTTGTGCGTTAGCCTTAAAAAGCAGCGTTAAGAGGTCCTAACGCTGCTTTTTAACGCCTGCTGGTATTACGAGTCTTGAAGGTACATGTGTTCCGCTCACTTTTTTGGCCAGACTCGGAAATACAGCAAATCCACTTACGTCAATTTCGTATCCTATATTTTCAATGGGACTTGCATAGCGCCGGTATTACGAGTCTGACAAAAAGTGAGCAGTAGACCCTCTCCTGTCAAGACTGGTACCGCATTTAAAAGTCAGTAGTTAAGAGTTTTACACTACAACGCTGTAGCATAAAACTCTTAACTAAAGTGCTAAAAAGTACACTAACACCCATAAACTACCTATTAACCCCTAAACCGAGGCCCCCCCACATCGCAAACACTAAAATAAATATTTTAAACCCCTAATCTGCCGAACCGGACATCGCCGCCACTATAATAAATATATTAACCCCTAAACCGCCGCACTCCTGCATCGCAAACACTATTTAAATATTATTAACCCCTAATCTGCCGGCCCTAACATCGCCGCTACCTACCTACATTTCTTAACCCCTAATCTGCCGCCCCCAACGTCGCTGCCACTATAATAAAGTTATTAATCCCTAAACCTAAGTCTAACCCTAACACCCCCTAACTTAAATATAATTTAAATAAATCTAAATAAAATCCCTATCATTAACTAAATTATTCCTATTTAAAACTAAATACTTACCTATAAAATAAACCATAAGCTAGCTACAATATAACTAATAGTTACATTGTAGCTAGCTTAGGGTTTATTTTTATTTTACAGGCAACTTTGTATTTATGTTAACTAGGTAGAATAGTTATTAAATAGTTATTAACTATTTAATAACTACCTAGTAAAAATAAATACAAATTTACCTGTAAAATAAAACCTAAACTAAGTTACAATTACACCTAACACTACACTATAATTAAAATAATTCCCTAAATTAAATACAATTAAATAAAATTATCTAAAGTACAAAAAAACAAACACTAAATTACAGAAAATAATAAACAAATAACAAGATTTTTAAACTAATTACACCTAATCTAATCCCCCTAACAAAATAAAAAAGCCCCCCCCAAAATAAAAAAGCCCTACCCTACACTAAATTACAAATAGCCCTTAAAAGGGCCTTTTGCGGGGCATTGCCCCAAAGTAATCAGCTCTTTTACCTGAAAAAAAGTACAATTCCCCCCCAACATTAAAACCCACCACCCACACAACCAACCCTACTCTAAAACCCACCCAATCCCCCCTTAAAAAAACCTAACACTAACCCCCTGAAGATCACCTTACTGGAAGACGTCTTCATCCAACCGGGCAGAAGTGGTCCTCCAGACGGGCAGATGTATTCATCCATCTGGCGCGGAGCGGGTCCATCTTCAAGACATCCGACGCGGAGCATCCTCTTCTGTCTACTACCGATGACTGAATGAAGGTTCCTTTAAATGACTCACTCTTGGACCCAACAAAGCTCAGATGTTCTAGAGGAGGAAAATTAGCATTTGAAGTGGTCACTTTTGGACCTAGATATATATTAAAAATTAGCAATTGAAGTGAAATGAAATTATGCTAATACATATGGGCCGAATTATCAAGCTCCGGTTGGAGCTTGATGCCTCAGTTTCCGCTCAAGCCTTCAAGCTCGCCGGAAACAGCAGTTATGAAGCAGCGGTTTAAAGAACGCTTCTCCATAACTTGTCCGTCTACTCTGAGGCTGCGGACATCAATCCGCCCAATCCTATATGATTGGGCTGATTGACACCCCCTTGCTACCGGCCGATTGGCTGCAAATCTGCAGGGGGCGGCATTGCACAAGCAGTTTACAAGAACTGCTTGTGCAATGATAAACACTGTCAGCATTTATTGATGTGCGGCAGACATGATACGCTACATTGTATCAAGTCCGTCCGCAATTTAATAAATCGGCCCCATTGAGTAAAGAGATGGAGAGTTATAATAGGCTTAGGGACATTGTAATATATAACGTCATGGTGTACCCATTCATCTGATATATATAACTAAAACTGCTATGTAGTAATACGGTCCCCAGATAGTACTAGCTCATAAAATACAGAATACATAACCATTTGACTTTAAACTTGTGCACTAACTTTTACATTACAGAATGTGAGAATATATGGTAAAACAATAAACAACACATATCTGCATAAAGTTCAGTCTGAACAAACATATGTTACAATAGGAGGAAGTTTCGCTAGGTGGAGGGACTACATCTTAACCTGGAATTTGGCACCAACAGGAACACTGATGCACCTAACTCTTTCTACATTAAGTAGTATTTCGCCTCGGCCGCCGGCGACAATAATAGTGGAGTTATTTGTGCAGCTTGGTACTCAAGTGGTATCCGTCGCTCCCCGAATCAGGGTATTTATTATATGAAGGTGCATATAAAGATATGTCAGTATTCATGTCCATAAGCGTGTATCAGTCCTCCTCCAAAAGGAGCGAAGGTCCCCCTAGCTACATGTGACACAGATGTAAACATGTGATGGATCTAGAACTTATGTGCATTTAAAACTTGTGTAATAATCTGGCATTATATAGGAAGGGGGGATGAGTGAAGCAAACATTCATCTGCTATCATAGTCAACATTGTTAGAGCAGTGTGATCTACTTGGGGTAAGGAGGATACTAAAGTCTCATAGGGGATAGAATCAACCATAAAGAATCAGTGTAACTCTGGTATGCACTCTTCTAGAGTGTTGGCTATTTTCCAACCCACTCCAGTCCGTTGGAAATATTGTGAGGAAGTAATTTTAATGCTGTCATGTCCAATGTTCTTCCATGTCTAAATTAGTGGAGACAATAGGGGAGTTTCCATAACTCCAAAGAAGTGATTGCCTGTGATCAGACTGTTTTTGGCAAATGCACAGGGTCCTGCAGTTAATTTCTCCCGTTGTCTGTCACTGATTATTGGGAGGTAGATTGTAGGGTCGCTCACTAAGATGTTTAAATTGTGGAGTAGTATGTTCTCATTTGCTAAAGTCCGGTCAAGGTCTGGAGAGTTGGTTTCAAAACGAGGGGCACAGTGCGAATTGCTTGACGGAACATCCACTGTTGTATACAGATAATGAAAGGAAAGTTTGTCACTTTCTCTAATGGGGAGATCTGCAGGAGTAGACTGGCTGCGGTAATGGAGGCGGTATGACATGTGGGAATTGCTGGATATATTGCAGGACTCTATTTAGGCTCCATTTGATATCCTCAAAATGATCCTCCAGATGTTGTAGGACTGTGCTTTCCCATTTGTCTAGGAACTCCATAACACTAAGAAGCCGATTTGGATGGCCTGCGATCCATATTAGGGTAGAATTTTAGGGCACCCCAATTTAGGCTTGCTGTGTATGTTATTCAGCCCCGATTGTAAGAATAGCTTCATACCGGTGTTTTAACCTATCTGCCCACTTATTGTGAAGGAAATGAAATTACTCCTTTTAACACTATGAATTTGTTATTAGTATATATTTCCTTTAATGCATAAGCTTCTTCTAGATCAGGTCCATTGAACTCAATAAATTCACTGTCAGAGGGGGTTTTGGTATGTTTTTTTTAAAATCTGATGTATGTATGTTTATGTGTGTATATATATATATTTATATATATATATATATATATATATATATATATATATGTGTGTGTTTATATGTAGTGTGTTGTGTGTGTGTATGCATGTATATATATATATATATATATTTATATATAAAACATGGAAGGGAACTGCACTCCAAGACCAGACCATGTACACATCCTGTGACTCAGCAACATCCAGCCCTGGGTGCTAAATAGCAATCCAAAAAAGCTGTGATGTCACCAGAACCACATGCAGTTAACCCCAGTCCGGAATGGGTGCAAGAAACAAGGGGGATTACAAACAAAAAAGTAATACAACACATAGAAACACCCAGCACTCACCAGCTAGCTCACAGCTAAGATAAAATCACAACTGGAAAGGTTAGTTACCGCATCTGGCCAAATGGGAAAGCTCAGGCACCACGTCAAGGTCCTTTCCATTGCCTGAGTCCCTAACACAGCCACACCATCATGCGAGCTCACAAAGCCAAACAGACTGAGAACAAAGAAGGGGTGCATAGGTGGATGTAATCACCCAGAGAAAATACAAAACATGGAAGGGAACTGCACTCCAATACCGGACCAGGTACACATCCTGTGACTCAGCAACATCCAGCCCTGGGTGCTAAATAGCACTCCAAAAAAGCTGTGATGTCCCCAGAACCACAGGCAGTTAACCCCAGTCTGGAATGGGTGCAAGAAACAAGGGGGATTACAAACAAAAAGTAATACAACACATAGAAACACCCAGCACTCACCAGCTAACTCACAGCTAAGATAAAATCACAAATGGAAAGGTTAGTTACCACATCTGGCCAAATGGGAAAGCTCAGGCACCACGTCAAGGTCCTTTACATTGCCTGAGTCCCTAACACAGCCACACCATCATGCGAGCTCACAAAGCCAAACAGACTGAGAACAAAGAAGGGGTGCACAGGTGGATGTAATCACCCAGAGAAAATACAAAACATGGAAGGGAACTGCACTCCAATACCGGACCAGGTACACATCCTGTGACTAAGCAACATCCAGCCCTGGGTGCTAAATAGCACTCCAAAAAAGCTGTGATGTCACCAGAACCACAGACAGTTAACGCCAGTCCGAAATGGGTGCAAGAAACAAGGGGGATTACAAACAAAAAGTAATACAACACATAGAAACACCCAGCACTCACCAGCTAGCTCACAGCTAAGATAAAATCACAACTGGAAAGGTTATTTACCACATCTGGCCAAATAGGAAAGCTCAGGCACCACGTCAAGGTCCTTTCCATTGCCTGAGTCCCTAACACAGCCACACCATCATGCTAGTTCACAAAGCCAAACAGACTGAGAACAGAGAAGGGGTGCACAGGTGGATGTAATCACCCAGAGAAAATACAAAACATGGAAGGGAACTGCACTCCAAGACCGGACCAGGTACACATCCTGTGACTCAGCAACATCCAGCCCTGGGTGCTAAATAGCACTCCAAAAAAGCTGTGATGTCACCAGAAACACAGGCAGTTAACCCCAGTCCGGAATGGGTGCAAGAAACAAGGGGGATTACAAACAAAAAGTAATACAACACATAGAAACACCCAGCACTCACCAGCTAACTCACAGCTAAGATAAAATCACAACTGGAAAGGTTAGTTACCGCATCTGGCCAAATGGAAAGCTCAGGCACCACGTCAAGGTCCTTTCCATTGCCTGAGTCCCTAACACAGCCACACCATCATGCAAGCTCACAAAGCCAAACAGACTGAGAACAAAGAAGGGGTGCACAGGTGGATTTAATCACCCAGAGAAAATACAAAACATGGAAGGGAACTGCACTCCAAGACCGGACCAGGTACACATCCTGTGACTCAGCAACATCCAGCCCTGGGTGCTAAATAGCACTCCAAAAAAGCTGTGATGTCACCAGAACCACAGGCAGTTAACCCCAGTCTGGAATGGGTGCAAGAAACAAGGGGGGATTACAAACAAAAAGTAATACAACACATAGAAACACCCAGCACTCACCAGCTAGCTCACGAGCTAAGATAAAATCACAACTGGAAAGGGTTAGTTACCGCAATCTGGCCAAATGGGAAAGCTCAGGCATCACGTCAAGGTCCTTTCCATTGCCTGAGTCCCTAACACAGCCACACCATCATGCGAGCTCACAAAGCCAAACAGACTGAGAACAAAGAAGGGGTGCACAGGTGGATGTAATCACCCAGAGAAAATACAAAACATGGAAGGGAACTGCACTCCAAGACCGGACCAGGTACACATCCTGTGACTCAGCAACATCCAGCCCTGGGTGCTAAATAACACTCCAAAAAAGCTGTGATGTCACCAGAACCACAGGCAGTTAACCCCAGTCCGGAATGGGTGCAAGAAACAAGGGGGATTACAAACAAAAAGCAATACAACACATAGAAACACCCAGCACTCACCAGCTAGCTCACAGCTAAGATAAAATCACAACTGGAAAGGATAGTTACCGCATCTGGCCAAATGGGAAAGCTCAGACACCACGTCAAGGTCCTTTCCATTGCCTGAGTCCCTAACACAGCCACACCATCATGCGAGCTCACAAAGCCAAACAGACTGAGAACAAAGAAGGGGTGCACAGGTGGATGTAATCACCCAGAGAAAATTCAAAACATGGAAGGGAACTGCACTCCAATACCGGACCAGGTACACATCCTGTGACTCAGCAACATCCAGCCCTGGGTGCTAAATAGCACTCCAAAAAAGCTGTGATGTCACCAGAACCACAGGCAGTTAACCCCAGTCCGGAATGGTTGCAAGAAACAAGGGGGATTACAAACAAAAAGTAATACAACACATAGAATCACCCAGCACTCACCAGCTAGCTCAAAGCTAAGATAAAATCACAACTGGAAAGGTTAGTTACCGCATCTGGCCAAATGGGAAACCTCAGGCACCACGTCAAGGTCCTTTCCATTGCCTGAGTCCCTAACACAGCCACACCATCATGCGAGCTCACAAAGCCAAACAGACTGAGAACAAAGAAGGGGTGCACAGGTGGATGTAATCACCCAGAGAAAATACAAAACATGGAAAGGAACTGCACTTCAATACCGGACCAGGTACACATCCTGTGACTCAGCAACATCCAGCCCTGGGTGCTAAATAGCACTCCAAAAAAGCTGTGATGTCACCAGAACCACAGGCAGTTAACCCCAGTCCGGAATGGGTGCAAGAAACAAGGGGGATTACAAACAAAATGTAATACAACACATAGAATCACCCAGCACTCACCAGCTAGCTCACAGCTAAGATAAAATCACAACTGGAAAGGTTAGTTACTGCATCTGGCCAAATGGGAAACCTCAGGCACCACGTCAAGGTCCTTTCCATTGCCTGAGTCCCTAACACAGCCACACCATCATGCGAGCTCACAAAGCCAAACAGACTGAGAACAAAGAAGGGGTGCACAGGTGGATGTAATCACCCAGAGAAAATACAAAACATGGAAGGGAACTGCACTCCAAGACCGGACCAGGTACACATCCTGTGACTCAGCAACATCCAGCCCTGGGTGCTAAATAGCACTCCAAAAAAGCTGTGATGTCACCAAGAACCACAGGCAGTTAACCCCAGTCCGGAATGGGTGCAAGAAACAAGGGGGGATTACAAACAAAAAGTAATACAACACATAGAAACACCCAGCACTCACCAGCTAGCTCACAGCTAAGATAAAATCACAACTGGAAAGGTTAGTTACCGCATCTGGCCAAATGGGAAAGCTCAGGCACCACGTCAAGGTCCTTTCCATTGCCTGAGTCCCTAACACAGCCAGATGCGGTAACTAACCTTTCCAGTTGTGATTTTATCTTAGCTGTGAGCTAGCTGGTGAGTGCTGGGTGTTTCTATGTGTTGTATTACTTTTTGTTTGTAATCCCCCTTGTTTCTTGCACCCATTCCGGACTGGGGTTAACTGACTGTGGTTCTGGTGACATCACAGCTTTTTTGGAGTGCTATTTAGCACCCACGGCTGGATCTTGCTGAGTCACAGGATGTTTACCTGGTCCGGTCTTGGAGTGCAGTTCCCTTCCATGTTTTGTATTTTCTCTGGGTGATTACATCCACCTGTGCACCCCTTCTTTGTTCTCAGTCAGTTTGGCTTTGTGAGCTCGCATGATGGTGTGGTTGTGTTAGGGACTCAGGCAATGGAAAGGACCTTGACGTGGTGCCTGAGCTTTCCCATTAGGCTAGATGCGGTAACTAACCTTTCCAGTTGTGATTTTATCTTAGCTGTGAGCTAGCTGGTGAGTGCTGGGTGTTTCTATGTGTTTTATTACTTTTTGTTTGTAATCCCCCTTGTTTCTTGCACCCTTTCCGGGCTGGGGTTAACTGCCTGTGGTTCTGGTGACATCACAGCTTTTTTGGAGTACTACTTAGCACCCAGGGCTGGATGTTGCTGAGTCACAGGATGTGTACCTGGTCCGGTCTTGGAGTGCAGTTCCCTTCCATGTTTTCTATTTTCTCTGGGTGATTACATCCACCTGTGCACCCCTTCTTTGTTCTCAGTCTGTTTGGCTTTGTGAGCTTGCATGATGGTGTGGCTGTGTTAGGGACTCAGGCAATGGAAAGGACCTTGACGTGGTGCCTGAGCTTTCCCATTTGGCCAGATGCAGTAACTAACCTTTCCAGTTGTGATTTTATCTTAGCTGTGAGCTAGCTGGTGAGTGCTGGGTGTTTCTATGTGTTGTATTACTTTTTTATTGTAATCCCCCTTGTTTCTTGCACCCATTCCGGACTGGGGTTAACTGCCTGTGGTTCTGGTGACATCACAGCTTTTTTGGAGTACTATTTAGCACCCAGGGCTGGATGTTGCTGAGTCACAGGATGAGTACCTGGTCCAGTCTTGGAGTGTAGTTCCCTTCCATGTTTTGTATTTTCTCTGGGTGATTACATCCACCTGTGCACCCCTTCTTTGTTCTCAGTCTGTTTGGCTTTGTGAGCTCGCATGATGGTGTGGCTGTGTTAGGGAATCAGGCAATGGAAAGAACCTTGACGTGGTGCCTGAGCTTTCCCATTTGGCCAGATGCGGTAACTAACCTTTCCAGTTGTGATTTTATCTTAGCTGTGAGCTAGCTGGTGAATGCTGGGTGTTTCTATGTGTTGTATTACTTTTTGTTTGTAATCCCCCTTGTTTCTTGCACCCATTCCGGACTGGGGTTAACTGCCTGTGGTTCTGGTGACATCACAGCTTTTTTGGAGTGCTATTTAGCACCCAGGGCTGGATGTTGCTGAGTCACAGGATGTGTACCTGGTCCGGTCTTGGAGTGCAGTTCCCTTCCATGTTTTGTATTTTCTCTGGGTGATTACATCCACCTGTGCACCCCTTCTTTGTTCTCAGTCTGTTTGGCTTTGTGAGCTTGCATGATGGTGTGGCTGTGTTAGGGACTCAGGCAATGGAAAGGACCTTGACGTGGTGCCTGAGCTTTCCCATTTGGCCAGATGCGGTAACTAACCTTTCCAGTTGTGATTTTATCTTAGCTGTGAGCTAGCTGGTGAGTGCTGGGTGTTTCTATGTGTTGTATTACTTTTTATTTGTAATCCTCCTTGTTTCTTGCACCCATTCTGGACTGGGGTTAACTGCCTGTGTTTCTGTTGACATCACAGCTTTTTTGGAGTGCTATTTAGCACCCAGGGCTGGATGTTGCTGAGTCACAGGATGTGTACCTGGTCCGGTCTTGGAGTGCAGTTCCCTTCCATGTTTTGTATTTTCTCTGGGTGATTACATCCACCTGTGCACCCCTTCTTTGTTCTCAGTCTGTTTGGCTTTGTGAGCTTGCATGATGGTGTGGCTGTGTTAAGGACTCAGGCAATGGAAAGGACCTTGACGTGGTGCCTGAGCTTTCCCATTTGGCTAGATGCAGTAACTAACCTTTCCAGTTGTGATTTTATCTTAGCTGTGAGCTAGCTGGTGAGTGCTGGTTGTTTCTATGTGTTGTATTACTTTTTGTTTGTAATCCCCCATGTTTCTTCCACCCATTCCGGACTGGGGTTAACTGCCTGTGGTTCTGGTGACATCACAGCTTTTTTGGAGTGCTATTTAGCACCCAGGGCTGGATGTTGCTGAGTCACAGGATGTGTACCTGGTCCGGTCTTGGAGTGCAGTTCCCTTCCATGTTTTGTATCTTCTCTGGGTGATTACATCCACCTGTGCACCCCTTCTTTGTTCTCAGTCTGTTTGGCTTTGTGAGCTTGCATGATGGTGTGGCTGTGTTAGGGACTCAGGCAATGGAAAGGACCTTGACGTGGTGCCTGAGCTTTCCCATTAGGCCAGATGCGGTAACTAACCTCTCCAGTTGTGTTTTTATCTTAGCTGTGAGCTAGCTGGTGAGTGCTGGGTTTTTCTATGTGTTGTATATATATATATATATATATATATATATATATATATATATATATATGTCAATAGGAATTTTAACTTGCCCTATGTATAATGCGAAATGTTTAAATCGCTTTTAAAGTTCCTCCTGGTGTATTTCAATGGCTGCTACATCTGGAGATTCCACTATCACCAATGGAAAGGGGAGTAAGAGAATGTGTGGTTGTAGGTTCCAGATATCAGCGCTCAGAGAATGGAGAAAACACAAATAAAATAACTTATGGTGCAGTATGTCAGTACTTGCTAATAGTTACTAATAAAGCAAAGAAAGGTGCTCACCTTTTAGGACCTCAAACATGTGAGGTATGTTAATTTCATGGAGGGGATATTGATCCCTATCTGTGTTAAAGATGTGTTTCACTCTTCAACCTTTTGAAGTATGGTATTCCTCTCACTGAGCCTCTCAGAGTATGATGTTCCTCTTTTCGGGCCTCTTAGAGCATGGCATTCATTCCTTCTCCTCCGTGGAGTATGGCGAAGAAAGATGAAATCTCTTATTGTTGTATGAGAATAATGGTATTTATAAAAGGATGCACTTTCAATATTAAAGTGAAAAGCAAACTAATGTATTGAGTATTCATTAAAAACAAGGTTTAAAAACTCCAAATGACCATTTGGAAAAATAGATTCAACGAACTGAGCACTGGTGTGTTAAATTTCAGTCTGAAATGTCTGATAAGTCCAAAACAATGGCTTGTAATAAATTTAGGATAAAGATGTGAAATCGTATCTGGAATTTTCCCAGCACTTAATCTTAATAAAGTGTAGTGGTTGTGGCTCCAAAAAATTGAGCGTCAAATGCTCTAATTCCGTATTTCACAACTGTATGAGATACCTCCATGTGTCTAGCTGGTATCCCAATCTGTGATGTGAAATTTGTGTCCTTGGATGCAGGTGCTATATAAGCAGCGTAGGATAGCAATAAAGATCTGTGTGCACGCTGTTATTGGTCTCGCTGGACCAGAAGTCAACAGTGGGCGTTCCCTTAAGCATTTCTTGAACTTGGTTCACTTCATCAGAGGGTATGCCCATTTAGTCTAATAGGTTCTTCATGGCATAGATTCAACAAAGCGTTGGAAACATTACTCAGACATTTTGGTCCATATTGACATGATAGCATCATGGAGTTACTGCAGATTTGTCGAATCTCCAGTTCTAGCACATCACAAAGGTGCTCTATTGGATTACAGTGAACTCATTGTCATAGTCAAGAAACCAGTTTGAGATGATTTGAGCTTTGTGACATGGTGCATTATCCTGCTGGAAGTAACTATCAGAAGATGGGTACACTGTTATCATAAAGGGATGGACATGGTCAGCAACAATACTCAGGTGGGCATTTAAACAATGCTCAATTGGTACTAAGAGGCCCAAAGTGTGCCAAGAAAATTTCCCCCATCACCACCACCAGCCTTAACCTTTGATACAAGGCAGGATGGATCCATGCTTTCATGTTGTTTATGCCAAATTCTGTCCCTACCATCTGAATGTCACAGCTGAAATCAAGACTCATCAGACCAGGCAACATTTTTCCAATCTTCTATTGTTCAATTTTGGTGAGCCCGTGTGAGTTGTAGCTTTAGTTTCCTGTTCTTAGCTGACAGGAGTGGCACCTGGTGTGGTCTTCTGCTGCTGTAGCCCATCGGCTTCAAGGTTCGACGTTTTGTGCACTCGGAGATGGTATTCTGCATACCTTGGTTGTAACGAGTTACTGTTGCCTTTCTATTATCTTTAACCAGTCTGCCCATTTTTCCCTGACCTCTGACATCAACAAGGCATTTTTATCCACACAAATGCCGCTCACTGGATATTTTCTCTTTTTCGGGCCATTTTCTGTAAACCCTAGAGATGCTTGTGCGTGAAAAACCCAGTAGATTAGTAGCTTTTGAAATACTCAGACCAGCCCTTCTGGCACCAACAACCATGCCAGGCTCAAAGTCACTTTTAAATCCCCCTTCTTCCCTATTCTGATGCTCGGTTTGAACTTCAGCAAGTCATCTTCACCACATTTAGATGCCTAAATGCATTGAGTTGCTGCCATGTGATTGGCTGATTAGCAATTTGTGTTAAATATCAAAAAGAAAAACACTTCAGAGCGACTCACTCAAAAAACAAACGCTTTATTATTAAAAATAATCAACGTGGGCTAATAACTTACAGGGGTTTAAAATACAGAAACAGCACAGAGTCCAGCATACATCCCAACCTTGGACGCGTTTCGTGATTGCCCTGCACTCACAGTAGGTCAGGTGGAAACTGATTGTGCTTATAAAGGCAGCACCTCATTAAACAAACACTCGAGTTTCACAAACAATTGCTAACTACCTTAGAACAATGTTTTAAAGTGATAGCTAGTGTTACATGAGTACCATACATGTGGAAACATGACAATACATATCTAATTACTCATTAACAAAACACAAACTTCATATATCCAAACATTCAAAAAAGGTATTTTACCATTGTTGCATGTATAAAAAAATTAATTAATACATTATACAAGGTACAAATTAATCAATAAATACATAATACATAATCCATAAAGCAGCCTCCAATAACAATGGTTTAACTTAGCAACTATAATAAAGCATCTCTAGTTGCATACATTTAACCTGCTAAATTCAATGGATTCATATGTATATATTATTAATTCAGAATCAGGGTGTCAAAATATCAAAACTTATGAACATGGCATTGCCAAATACTTTTGATTAAATTCATACCAGAAAATTGCAACAAAAAAAAGAAAAGTAGATCTACATATGTATGATGGATAATAAGTATGTTAACAATAATGCAATTATATATATAGAGAGAGAGAATAAATTCTTACCTATGTGATGACTTGTAACACATAAACAGGTCAACAGATCAACAAAATAAATATAAATGCTTGACAAAAAGGTTTTTATCAAAAAACATTATTATTTATTATAAAGACATTATTATTAAAGAGAGAGGAGGAGCTTAAATAAATAGATTATATAAGAATCATGTCATTAACTTTGAATATAATTAATTTTATATTCGTTTATATTTATAGGAGGACTTGGATAGGCAAAGTACATGAATCAGTGTTCCCAGTGATTCATAATGTCATAAACTGAATTAAAAACTTTTGGGAACCTAGTTTTTAACTTAAAAATCCAAAAGGTTTCTCTACAGTATAGATAATCCTATCTTTTTGGGTGATATACCATTTAAATAGCTTTCCATCTTAAGGACTCCACTGATTGATTGTGTTGATGAATAAAATGGGTTGCTAAAGCTGAACATTATTTCTTGCAATGTATATTGCTTAAATGTTCACGTATGCGGGATCTCACTTCTCTCATAGTGAGACCTACGTATTGAAGTTTACAAGTTTCACAAGAAATAAGATAAATGATGTATCCAATACTACAATTGATACATTGTGATGATTCATATCTATCACCTGTAACATAGAAGTGAAAATAGGGTGACTGATCAATATAATCGCAGGCCTTGCATCTAGAGCTACCACATTTAAAAGTACCCTTGTGTGTTAACCAACTACTTGTATTCCTTACTTTTGGAAGAACAGTAGGTGAAAGAATGTTACCCAAAGTCACACTATGTCTATAGGAGAATCTGCACCCCCTCTCCACAATATCTTTTAATTTATTATCCGCCAATAAAATGGGAAAATGCTTTTTGATAATATTACAGATCTGTTGATATTGATCACTGTGACTAGTTACAAACGTTACACTTGGGTAATGACTATTAAATCAAGCTCAATCATCTCTGTCGCTTTTTTCCAAAAGTTTAGATCTAGGTATCTTGCCAACCTCTTTTGATGCATTTTCAATTATACATTTACCATATCCCCTTTCACTGAGGTTTTGACTTAATCTCTTGCACTCTTCATTGTAATCCTCTACTCGTGAGCAATTTCGTTTCATACGAATAAATTGCCCTTTTACAATCGCTCTTGATATATTCTTAGGGTGATTATTAGTAGAGTGCAGTAGATTGTTCTTTGCTATGGGTTTTCTATAAGTTTTGGTCTCAATCTTTTTTGGAGTCTTATCCGACATTAATGTAACATCAAGATAATCTACTGTTGTTTTGTGCCACTCCGTTGTAAACTTAATACCCATCTCATTGGAATTTAGATATTCCAAAAAGGAATATGCTTCCTCAACTGATCCTCTCCAGACCATGATAAGGTTGTCAATAAATCTCCTATAGAAGACTATGGAAGACCGATAGGGATTTCTATCTCCAAAGATGTGGGATGACTCCCACCAACCTAAAAATAGGTTGGCGTAAGATGGGGCAAATTTTGCACCCATCGCCGTCCCACATCTCTGGAGATAGAAATTGCCCTCAAACTCAAAAAAGTTATGTTCAAGCAGATATTGCACCACTGAGACAAAGAACGTAATCTGCTTATCATCATAATCAGTAGCAGTAGTCAAAAACTACTTAAAAGCACAAAGACCCCAGTAGTGAGGTATGGAAGAATATAAAGATACCACATCTATGGTTACCCAGTTGTAGTCTTCTTCCCAAACAAAATCATGCAATAGATTTAAAGATGGGTAGTATCTCTTAAATAGCTCCACAGCTGGGCAACCATAGGTTGTAAAATGTTATCAGCCCATTCAGACAATGGCTCCAATACTGAGTCTATACCAGACACAATAGGTCTCCCCTGGATATTATCCAGGGATTTGTGGACCTTCGGAAACAAATGGAAAACTGGAATTTTTGGATATTCAAACATGCAGTTTTTTTTATCAATATAACCCTGTTCTTTACCATCATCTACAAAGGATCTAATCTGATCTTGTATCAGTTGAGTAGGATTTCTATGAATAAGGGAGTAAGTTTTTGTATCATTCAGTTGTCGAACAGCTTCTGTTATATAATCTTTCCTTAAAAGGACAACAGTACTCCCTTCCTTATCAGATTTCCTAACAACTAGATCTTTGTTGTTTTTTAATTCATCTTCCCTTTGAGTTTTAGTAAGATTATGCCTGTGGCTCTTATCTGATTCATGTAGTTTAGTCAATTCATGTTCCACACTTTTATGAAACATTTCCAAAATGTTTCCTCTACTTTGAACCGGATAAAACCGGGACTTATTAGTCATAATTTGTGTAACAGATTGGGTATTGGAAATGGACATAAAAGACTCATCATCTGCAGTGTTCTCTACACTTGCAACCAACAGATCATCAAGATCCCTAACACTACAAAATTCATCAAAATTTAGTGCCACAGTCCTCCCCAAGTCTTCAGTTTTATTATTATTTTTATATTTATTACCTCTATCTCCATCATGAGTTTCAGAAAAATGCCTTTTTAGAGTTAAACTTCTCACTAAACCATTGACATCAATTAAAGTTTTGAACAGGTTAAATTTACATGAGGGGGCAAAGCCCAATCCTAAATTTAAAACAGAATATTGGGTATCAGAAATCTGTAAACCAGAAGCATTTCCAACAATTTCTATTTGTTTGCCATGTCTAAGTAAACTTCTTTTTTTATTATTTATTGTTTGTTGTTGTTTGTTCTTAACTGGTTACGATTTCTGCCTTGCTGCCCTCTTCCTGAGCCCCCCCCCCTTTCTGGTTTTCCTTGGGGAATGTAAAAAACCTGTTCCATACTATCTAAACTTTAAGTGTCCTCTATATCTCCACCTCTGATGGCATTTCCCTCTGCTCATGTTTTTTTTACTTATATCAGAATACTTTTTTTGCTGGATCTACAGCAGCCTTATATATCTTATTATCACTATTACTTGGACCCAGTCTTATATCCTGATTTCCCTTACTATTACTTCTACTCTATCAATCTTTGTATGAGACTTATCAGATTTTTTGGAAATACCAGTACTTGTTGTTAAATTGCTTGATTTCAAAATAGATAGTGTATATTGGGTATTACTCTGATCTGGGGAGTCTCTATACTGTGAGTTAGAAGATGTTTTCAGTGTATTTCCTTGTATTCTTCTCTTTTCTCCTTGAGGTCTTACATCTTCTTCACAGGATTCAGCCTCTGTATCAGAGAAGTATACTTTATTGGCAGTTGGCTGATTTGTATCTTGAGAGTCCTTAGTATCCCACTGTCTAGTACGGGATCTGGACCTCCACCTTCTGGTCCTTCTATTCCCCAGCCAATTTTAAATAAATCTGTCACATCTTTTCCAGATAAATACCTGATTGTTAGTGTAATCATCATTGTCTCTCAGATATTTAGAGTGCTTAACCTCAATAATATCCTTTTTGGCATTTTCTACTGTTGTTTGCAAGATGATATCCATTTCGCTATAATCAGGATCTTGAGTAAAGGTATCCAAAGTAATCTGTAAGTTTACAATCTTGTCTCTGATTTTAGACAATTCAGTCGTTTTATATATTTTTTTTTATTTATTTTTTTCAAATGGTTTATTACCTACTGTTAGAGTATTACAACTTTTTTTTTAAACAGCTTTATTGAGAAAAGCAATTATGCATACAGTTTGATTTAGACAAGTATGTCTAGAACATGGTATCAGCTGATGCATACATAATGTTAAAACAATTTCGTAATACAAGAAAAAGAAAAACAGACAATTTTACTAATATAATGAGTTAGACATTTATAAATGTTGAAATAGACTGCAGATGTACCAGTATACCGGCTCTAGTCTAGAATGAATACCCTGATAGCTAGCATTCCCTATGTCACTGAAGATTTATACAATAAAGGGAATCATGATAGGTAAGAAATCTGTGACGGATTCAAAACGCCTAAGGGACCTTTAAGGGATAGGATATAGATAACCCAACTTAGGAATCAAGTGGGACGTGTAGGTACTGCGTTTAGATATTCCTCCCATAAAAAGCATATTGAGTGATAGTCATCTTGACTGTGTGTCTGTCCGTAATGGTATTTTTCTAACGTCAAACTATGTGTAACTGTGCTCCTCCAGACCGCAATCGTGGGGAGATCTGCTTTTTTCCAATTTAAAGGTATTATCTTTTTAGCGGCATTAATCATTATTGTCAAAAGCGCTAGTCTTAGTTTACATTTTATCTTGGGAAAATGGTTAAAAATAAAAACCCATATATCAAACGGTAAAGGGACATTCAGTGCACGTTCAATTTCACTGTGTGTCTGTCCGTAATGGTATTTTTCTAACGTCAAACTATGTGTAACTGTGCTCCTCCAGATCGCAATCGTGGGGAGATCTGCTTTTTTCCAATTTAAAGGTATTATCTTTTTAGCGGCATTAATCATTATTGTCAAAAGCGCTAGTCTTAGTTTACATTTTATCTTGGGAAAATGGTTAAAAATAAAAACCCATATATCAAACGGTAAAGGGACATTCAGTGCACGTTCAATTTCAATTTTAATTGCCTCCCAGTATTTCATGGCTTTCGTACATTGCCACCAAATGTGGAACGGAGTCCCACTACATTGGCATCCTCTCCAACATGTCACTGAAGCATTAGAGAATAGCTGATGCAAACGTACAGGGGTATAGTACCATCTGCACAGTAGTTTGAGGTTCATTTCTAATGTGGAAATCGAAGAAGAATATTTACTCAGGTGTGCAAATATAGCGTATCATGTTTGTTTTGGTATGGTACTTTCAAATTCTCTTTCCCACTTGGTAACATACGATGGCAGAGCTTTATAGTGGGATATTAGAAGCTGTTTATGCACAATAGAGAGGATACCCCTACTGGGCAATTGGTTAATGCATACATTTTCGAAAGGGGTCAATGGGCGGGTGAAATGCGCTGTTGACGGATGGGTGAAAAGAAAGTGCGCCAGCTGCGAATATGCTAACCAACTTTGGAACCTACAACCACTGCCGGTCATAAGATCTACCTGTGGCTTAATTTTCCCAGCAGCATAAAACGTGGAAGCTGGGAGAGCGTCTTTAATGGTTACAGTGAGTGATTCATTCGCTTTAAGGTTTAATGGGCATGTTGCATTGCCAACTATCGGGGTCAAGGGAGAGTTCATTGTGGAGATGTGGATGTGTTGTTTTATAAGTTTGTCCCAAAGTTTATAGGTTTCTCGTGTTGATGTTGTTGTTGTGTCCGGGAGTGATCTCTGACTGGGAGTCGTTTTATATTTTATTACCAATAAAAGCAATTTGATTGAACATTCGGCTAGGACATCATTCCAATCTTTTACAAACTCCTCTTCTATCACATCAAAAGTTGGATACTTATTTAACCTTAAGCCTCTTGGGATCATTTTTAATGTATGGTATCTTTCTAGAGTCCATTTATCAAGTTTGAGTCTAGCTTCCTTGATTTTCAAGGTTTCCATTTAAAAAAATAAATCACCAAGGGCAGATTGTGTCCTGCTGGCTGAAAAAATGTTTTCAAATTCCAAACTTTCCAAGTCTCTATCAAAGGATTTATCCAGAGAGTAGAAAGCAGTATTCTCTTTTTCATTCTCCATCCTGTTTATGCAATTAGTTCAAA
Organism: Bombina bombina; assembly: GCF_027579735.1. Classification (NCBI taxonomy): domain Eukaryota; kingdom Metazoa; phylum Chordata; class Amphibia; order Anura; family Bombinatoridae; genus Bombina; species Bombina bombina. The sequence goes on from NC_069500.1 coordinate 121,636,356, forward strand.
GTTGATAATAATGATACACTCCGTATATATCACTATTATATTATGCTATTCAATGGTAATCATAGCTTATTTTTTATATAAAACCATACTCCAGGTGTGTTTTAAGCAGGTGCATCCATATATATACTGTATCAAGGGTTAATCAGTGCCAATACAACCCCATGCCACACGTGCTGATAATAAGAAGGTTCATAGATAAAACACATGAACCAAATAAAGCGAATATACCAGGACTTACAGTAATAATAGTGATGAATTTCTTCAACCCCAGCTCAATCACAAAGCTGTGCAGTAATGCTCCTCCTGAACAGACAGAGCAAATTTGGACAACAACAATACGAGCAGTACACCCTAGCAGTGGTTGTTTCTTAACCTCTCAGCAGCCATCCCCAACAACAATACGAGCAGTCCGCACTAGCAATGGTAGTTTCTTAACCTCTAAGCAGCCGTCCCCAATAACCTAATTGGTCAGGTAAACAATGTGACACAGAGGGAAACAACGAAAATACACATATAGCAAAAAAGGAATTTCCACATATCGGAGAAGATTCACCTAGTCCAGGGAACCTGCACTTTGCGCTTCTCCAGTCAGCTGAATCCTTCTTCCGCACTCCAAGCTGTTGATCTCAAATGAGGTACTTCTGGGTTAAGATGAGGGGTCAGAGTCCTGGTAAAAGTTAGTGAGAGCCCAGTGGAGTCGTCCAAAAAAACAAATATCAAAAAGAAAAACACTCCAGAGCGGCTCACTCAAAAAACAAACGCTTTATTATTAAAAATAGTCAACGTGGGCTAATAACTCACAGGATTTAAAATACAGACACAGCACAGAGTCCAGCACACATCCAACCTTGCAAAATGGCAATTTATTCGTATGAAACAAAATTGCTCACGAGTAGAGGATTACGATGAAGAGTGCAAGAGATTAAGTCAAAACCTCAGTGAAAGGGGTTATGGTAAATGTATAATTGAAAATGCATCAAAAGAGGTTGGCAAGATACCTAGATCTAAACTTTTGGAAAAAAGCGACAGAGATGATTGAGCTCGATTAATAGTGATTACCCAAGTGTAACGTTTGTAACCAGTCACAGTGATCAATATCAACAGATCTAATATTATCAAAAAGCATTTTCCCATTTTATTGGCGGATAATAAATTAAAAGATATTGTGGAGAGGGGGTGCAGATTCTCCTATAGACGGAGTGTGACTTTGGGTAATATTCTTTCACCTACTGTTCTACCAAAAGTAAGGAGTACAAGTAGTTGGTTAACACACAAGGGTACTTTTAAATGTGGTAGCTCTAGATGCAAGGCCTGCGATTATATTGATCAGTCACCCTATTTTCAGTCCTATGTTACAGGTGATAGATATGAAACATCACAATGTATCAATTGTAGTATGGGATACATAATTTATCTTATCTCTTGTGAAACTTGTAAACTTCAATACGTAGGTCTCACTACAAGAGAAGTGAGATCCCGCATATGTGAACATTTAAGCAATATACATTGCAAGAAAGAATGTTCAGCCTTAGCAACCCATTTTATTCATCACCACAATCAATCAGTGGAGTCCTTAAGATGGAAAGCTATTGAAATGGTATATCGCCCAAAAAGAGGAGGTGATAGGATTAAAGAACTATACCGTAGAGAAACCTTTTGGATTTTTAAGTTAAAAACTAGGTTCCCAAAAGGTTTTAATTCAGTTTATGACATTATGAATAACTGGGAACACTGATTCATGTACTTTGCCTATCCAAGTCCTCCTATAAATATAAACAAATATAAAATTCATTAAATTCAAAGTTAATGACATGATTCTTATATAATCTATTTATTTAAGCTCCTCCTCCCTCTTTAATAATAATGTCTTTATAATTAATAATAATGTTTTTTGATAAAAACCTTTTTGTCAAGCATTTATATATATATATATATATATATGTTTATCTATTAAAGGCTATTGCATGATACTCTATCTAATTTTATTTATATTTATTTTGTTGATCTGTTGACCTTTTTATGTGTTACAAGTCATCACATAGGTAAGAATTTATTTTCTCTCTCTCTATATATAATTGCATTATTGTTAACATACTTATTATCCATCATACATATGTAGATCTACTTTTCTTTTTTTGTTGTTGCAATTTTCTGGTATGAATTTAATCAAAAGTATTTGGCAATGCCATGTTCATAAGTCTTGATATTTTGACACCCTGATTCTGAATTAATAATATATACATATGAATCCATTGAATTTAGCAGGTTAAATGTATGCAACTAGAGATGCTTTATTATAGTTGCTAGGTTAAACCATTGTTATTGGAGGCTGCATTATGGATTATGGATTATGTATTTATTGATTAATTTGTACCTTATATAATGTATTAATTAATTTTTTTTTATAAATTCAACAATGGTAAAATACTTCCTTTTTTGAATGTTTGGATATATGAAGTTTGTGTTTTGTTAATGAGTAATTAGATATGTATTTTCAAGTTTCCATATGTATGGCACTCATTTAACACTAGCTATCAATTTAAAACATTGTTCTAAGGTAGTTAGCAATTGTTTATGAAACTCTGGTGTTTGTTTAATGAGGTGCTGCCTTTATAAGCACAATCAGTTTCCACCTGACCTGCTGTGAGTATGGGGCAATCCCGAAACGCGTCCAAGGTTGGGATGTGTGCTGGACTCTGTGCTGTATCTGTATTTTAAACCCCTGTAAGTTATTAGCCCACGTTGACTATTTTTAATAATAAAGCATTTGTTTTTTGAGTGAGCTGCTCTGGAGTGTTTTTCTTTTTGTTATTTGGCTTTTTGGACGACTATACTGGGCTCTCACTAACTTTTACCAGGACTCTGACCCCTCACCTTAACCCGGAAGTACCTCATTTGAGATCAACAGCTTGGAGTCCTGAAGAAGGATTCAGCC